>NW_024412415.1:13447401-13575546 GCF_014898765.1 Herpailurus yagouaroundi | reverse complement strand
ATTTTATTTTATTTTATTTTATTTTATTTTATTTTATTTTATTTTATTTTATTTTATTTTTGACTGCTCTCTAAATACAATTAAGAATTTCTAAATACTTAAAAATCCATGGAGGTAGATGAATAGAACATATTCTGAACTGCCATATGAGGACAATGAATGCTTCCTAAATTATTGTCTTTGTAAGCCTGCATTTTCACAGGTTGGGTTTTCTGAAAACAAGACACACTTGTTTTCTATTGACAACTGGTAAGTTTTCTTGCCTTGCACCTATAATCTAGTATAGCATCATAGAAGAGAATTTTCTACAATAATAGGTATGTTTCAAATTTGTGATGTCTAATATAGTAGCCACTAGATATATGTGACAATTGAGCACTTGAAATGCGGCTAGGATGATAGAAGAACTGAATTTTAAATTTTGCTTAATTTTAATTTAAAATAGTCACCTCATAGCTAATGGCTAACATATTGAACAACACAGAGCTAAAAGGTTCTGTAAATATAAGTTGCATACATAGTCCTATGCTTACCTGCTAAGCAAGCTCAGCATGTACTGGGGGAAGCTGAAGAATGCTGGCACTCTGATATAAAGGAGCAAATGTCAGAAGCAATCTGGGATAATAGCTTTAGTAACATCCAGACATCATTAGTGGACTTAAGGATTCATTAAGTTTTAGAATCCCTTCCCTGATGAGCAGGATGCACTTGTCTGATATGACTAGCTGTGTGAACATTATTTTATGGGGAAATGAACATTCTAGAAAATTTACGTCCTTGTTTAGAAGGCTAGGAAAAAACAAAACAAAACAAAACAAACTTTCAGCTTGAAGGACTATGTCAGACACAGAGCACTTCCAAAATCTCCACTGGCCCCAAACCAGCTTTGCCTGTGGACATGAATGCAATCCAGCATCGCTCTGTATCTTTTACCCAACCACATTACAATCTGCTCAAGAGCTTTTGTTTTTTTTTTTTTCTCCCTGAGCTCTATTTGATCCTCTCAAAACTATGCTAAATTTCAGAGTATTCCTAGAAAATTTGTCATAAGATTGAGGCAAACTTTGAAAAAGCATCTCTGAGTGAAAAGCTATTATAACCTAACTAGAACCATAATTATCATTTTTTTTCTTTTTCTCTTTTATATGTTCATTCTATCCAGGAGATACTAATCCCTATAAGATCTTTTAGTTGGTATAAACTACATATTTGAATTTTCATAATAGCTCTAAGTGACTGAAACATATAAAAAATATGTCTTCTAACTGCATAGCATCTTCCTCTCAGAACCTTAAGTCTTCATGTTCATTCTGCTTCACTCCCATGGAGCAGAAAAGAGGAATCCCACCCCTGTCCCTACACTTTGCATATTCCAGGTAAATATCTATTGTCCATTATGTGCTAGGCACTGATCTAAGAATTATAAAAGGACTAGCTCATTTAATCCTCATGGCACTCCTCATGAAATCACTACCAAAGATGATGAAAGTGAGGTACAGAGAGGCTAAGGAACTTGATTATTCAATAAATTATCAATTTGGTGCCAGATATACACATACCTAGCACTGTGCTAGGTGCCATAAGAGATATAGTTCTTATCCTCAAGAAATGTCTAGTCCAGGAAGGGCAGAAAATATGCATCTGGCTATCTAAGATTCAGAGATGACATGATAAATTTCATGAAAAGTAATATGGCAGACCAAATACGGTCACAACTAAAACTATACTACAGGAGTGAAAAGCTTCTCTTCTGTCTTTTGTCTCTGAGAACCCCACAGGTCAGAATTAAGGCTCTATGCTGCAGAGATGAATTTATGTTTAAATTTATGTTTCAACCATGAAAATAATCTCATAGAATACTCTACTGTTCTGATGCATAAAATAGGTGTAGCCATCATGCCTAATCAGGGCCCTGACTCCTGGATAACACACAGTGCTTTCCTCTGAGACTGATGACATCCAGATCTGTGTGTGTGTGTGTGTGTGTGTGTGTGTGTGTGTGCGCGCGCGCGCGCGCACATGCACGTGCACATGCTCCATGTGCTGAAAGCCCTTCATTTGCACATGACTGCTTCTGCCCTAGGAGATTAATTACAGCCAGGTGGTCTCCTACCCATTTCAGAAACCAGGGAAGTGAAACATATAAAGATGAGCCTTTCACCAGATGATTCAGAAAGCTTTGGAGGATAAAAAATAAGAATCATATTTCCTATCATCCTAGTCCATTCCTTTCCCTCCTCTCCAACAGACCATGATAAGCTCCCATGTTTATATGGGAATCATCACTAGGAAGCAATTAGATTAGAAAGCTAAACTCTATCATTTTTATTATTACTTTAAAAATATTTTTCTAAAAAAAGATTTTGCTAGGGACACCTGGGTGGCTCAGTGGGTTAAGCATCTGACTTTGGCTCAGGTTATGATCTCATGGTTCATGAGTTCAAGACCCACATCAGGCTCCATGCTTTTAGTTTGGGATTCTCAATCTCTCCCCCTCTCTCTGTCCCTCCCCTGCTTGCATGCACTCACCCTCTCTGTCTCAAAATAAATAAACTTTAAAAACTATTTTTCTATAAACTAGGGGAGGGTATAAAAGGACAGATTATGAACAAAAAAAAGCCAACAAATAAATGGTGATTAGGATGACAAGGTCATGGTGACCATTCTTCATAGCAAAGTAACTACTAATCATCTAAGGTCAAACATTCTCCTATTCAGAGACATGAGCCTTCCTTTCACATATAGCATCCACATAATCTTTGGACAAGCAAATGAAGAGTTTAGAGAATAACATCATCCACCTACAAGGAAAACTCAGAGCTTTGGCCTAGAATAAATTGCGGTACTCTGAAAAATAGTTTCTAAAAATTCCCAAAGTCTATAGAAATGTGCAGCTTTTTCTAAACTGAGTTTAAATATATTTAGTTTGCAATATATTAGTAAACTTTGTTATGACATGCTTTCCTATTAAGGATAATTGAGGAGAAAATATCCACCCAAATCACCTTCTGTGTTGGATCAGCTGATGATGTTGCTAATAGCTTTGGAGGCTGAAAAGCTGCCAGTTCTCTGATATCACAGGGTAAATAGAGCAGATGGCTCTGTACATAATTTAAGCATTTCTCAGGTTCCTCTGGTCTTCTCAATGGGTGACTTTCTTGGCGTTTTGGAGGTTTGGGTATGGTTTTCTTGGAATGTTTTACCAAAATGCCATGCATAGCTACCATTTTATGTAAGCATTAAAGTCTGTTTGTTTTCAAATAGAAAGGATTTGAAGATTATCTGCCCATTTGATGCAATCAACATCTCTATCCCCCTACACAACTTTAAACAATGGAGGCTTAATCTTATTCTTGTATTTTGAAATGTTCATTGGCTAGTCTTCTTGGCTATAGAGTTCCTCTGTTCTTCTTTGGGGGGAGAAGAGACCTAGTCTAATTTATGTGGAACTAAGTAGAAACATGGTAGGTACTTACTGACATTTTGTGGGGATCAATTTTCCTTCTATTTTAAGGATGATCTTCCCTAAAGGTTTTAGTTTTACTTATTGTTCCCACCTTTTTCCCTTCTCTCTCTCTCACATGAACATTAAAAGGGTGGGGAAAGGAGAAAAGAAAAGGACCATTGAGAGAGAAAGACCAAGAGGTGAACTCGCAGTACAATAGGAATACCCAAATGACCAAAGATTGAAGAGGCTTCCAACTCGCACTGTTTATCAAAATCTCCCTCTGGGTTAGACTGTCCCCATTTGGAGCTCTGAAATTCTGATGTTTTCTCCCTCTACAATGGTATAAAGAGAATGTCGTGCTTAACTAGAAATACTGTAAACAGAGACTTACTTGGAAGAGCAATTCAAAACAGCAAAATATTGCCCCTGAAATTGTTTTTGTAATTATAATCTTTGCATTGGGAAAACATGGCCTTCTAATTTACATGCCCTCCTAGTGTGAAGGCCTGGTACATGCTGATCTGCAATGTAAATCATAAGGGACCTTTGCTAGATTTAAGAGAGCAGTTCTCTAACCCCACAGTCAAATGCATTGAGTTTTTTCTTTTTTTCCCCTCTCAGAGCTGGTATAAAAGCTATTTAAGCAGGTAAGCATAGTCCTGAGAAGACAAAAAATAGAAAGGAGGGTTGCAGGATATAGCAGAACTAAAGAGCTAAAGGGGTGCCTGGGTGGCTCAGTCAGCTAAGTGTCTGACTTTGGCTCAGGTCATAATCTCAAGGCTCCTGAGTTTGAGCCCTGTGTCGGGTTCTGTACTGTCAGCTCAGAGCCTGGAGCCTGCTTCAGATTCTGTGTCTCCCTGTCTCTCGCCCTGTCCCTGTCTCTGTCTCTCTCTCTCAACAGTAAATAAATATTAAAAAAAAAAAAAGAACCAGGGAACTAGAGACGATGTCTGCTCTAAAAAGACTCCAATGGTAAATGCACTTTTGAAACTCCCCCTTTCACACACACATATACATGCTTCTGACAGCATCTAATCTGAATAATTTTCCACCTCTGATCTTTGAATCCTGAATATCTCTCTTAGGCAATGTCAGTTGCAAACAAAACATGAAGCTTTTCATTTTTATGTAGAAACAAAAGGAAAACAGCTTCCACAGGAAATTTTTGAGGAAATGAAGTTAGCATCAGCATCTACTATTTTCTTTTTAATTTAATTTTTATTTCAACATCTTAGAATCTTAGTACTCTTATCTGTATTCAAGCGATTGGCAATTCAGTTATTCAAATCCTTGGTTCATTACTTGAAATCTACAGCTTCCTTTACATTCCCACTTCCCTCTCGAAGCCCCTGTCCCTCTCTTAACTCTTCCTCACCTAACCTGAACACCAAGTAAGACCTCTGAAGAAAATAAAGTCAGAAAACATGGAAGTTTGGTATGTAAGGTTACAGTTCAGTGCGCCAGATGGAAAATCTTGAACCTTTGTGCACACAAGTGAGGGAGGGGCAGAGAGGGAGGGAGAGAGAGAGAATCCCAAGCAGACTCTGTGCTTGGGGCTTAAACTCATGAACCGTGAGATCATGACCTGAGCCGAAATCAAGAGTCAGACGCTTAACCAAGTGAGCCACCCAGGTGTCCCTTTAATCACAGGAATTCAAATATTCCTTCCTGGACTCTTAAATCTTTTAATTGGTTTCAAATAATATGCAAAAAAAAAAAAAAAAAAAAAAAAAAAAAAAACCTCATGAATTCACTGGAACAATTTCACAAATTCTTGAATGATTCTGTCCCTTAGGGCTGGACACACACATTTTAGGCTGCCTAAAGCTGTTAAATAAACCCACTTTGTCACTTTTTTTTTCTTTTTACACTTATGCTGCCAGCAATAGAGACACAAAGTGGACTGCAAGGCCTTTTGCTGACCACACATCTCCTCTATGCAGAATGGCAAGCAGCCACTTTTAACCATAACTGTTATGCCCCTGTATCATTGCTGGCACCATACTGCTGATTCACCCTTATCCCCTTCACTGGAGGGGAGACACACAAACTGAAAACTTGTAGGGAAAAGGACATATTCTGGTTCACTGGTAACTCTCAAGTTGCCTTTCCTCTGCCAAATAACAGTGGGCTCCTAATCTTAAGTTTCAACCTCAAAATAGATCAGGGAGAGACTGGCGGGAGGCAGGGGGAAGAACTGAGCCATGAAAATGATTAGTTGTGATTTGTAAAAATTAAACACAAAATATAAAATTAAAAACAAGGGGAAAATGCCAACCAGTCAATTAACTGGTAGCCAAAAATCTTTTTTTTTTTTTCTATTTCCATCATATCAAGGAATAAAGGAACTGAGACTACTTATCCTGAAAAAGAAAATTATAAGAAGGCATGGGATATGGGGTCTGGGGAAAAGGAAACCTCAATTGTCTTTGAATGGTTGTAGTACTACAATTGGAAAGAAGGGACAAGTTTGGCATTTGTGGCCCTAAGAAGAACCAGGTCCAATGGGTGGAAGGTACAGGAAACTGGGTTTTGAGAATGTTAAGAATATTAGCACTTCAGAAGAATCACACCTACCCAAAGATGGGATGGGACATCTTAGTGGAAGGGAGGATAGAGTTTGAAGCCTTTTAATTTGTTCAAGAAAAGGCTGAATGAGCATCAGAGATTCAAATACTGAAGGTAGTTCTTCCTTATATGAATCTAATGGTATGATGGAAAGAGCACGGGACCAGGAGTCAGGGGTCCTTGCTTTGTCACTTAATGGCTAAATGATATTGAGAAAAATCAATTAACCCATTTGGACTTCACTTTTCTCATCTTCAAAATGAGATACGTAGATGTGCTATTGTCTACAGTCCTTCTAGCTCCCATCACATCCTACTATTTACTTACACATTTTTCTACTAGTTATCTATAAATTGATGAAGTGCTTAGGTAACACATGGACACAATTTGGGCATACTATTTGGATGTACATTTCTCAAATTTTATCCTCACAATAGAGAATGCCTGAAAGCATTACCCTTATAATTGCAGTGAATATTCCTCCTGTAACCAGAGGTGCTTGAGGATTTTCGTTAACCTCTGTTTCCTGTAAATAGTACAGCTAAACTAGTTCAAGGAGAAGCTACAAGTAATACAGATGGGGAAAATATGTTATACCCAACGAGGATCAGAGCTTACTCATTTTATTGATGATGCATTCTGCTGTGTAGTGTTCAAAGTAAAATAGAGAACCATGAAAAAGAATCAGGCTATAGTCGGGTATAGCAGGAATTGAGATAAGGGTTCAGTAAAGCACAATAGTATTTTTTTCCTAAGACTGAGGACCCACAAGATTGGATATGGGCAAATGCCCTGCAGCCACTGCAAAGTCTCAATTATTGCTCTGTGTCCTTCCCTGAAGTCACAAGTTCATCACATTCTTTGTTCTCACCCCTCAACACACACATGTGCATCAAATCATTCAGAAAGCATCCCATTAAAAGATTATGATAAGAAGGTATGGTTATATTTAAAAGATAAGTATCTGTGGCTCTATATGCTTTCTACTCTGGGAAAAGTAAGAATTGGAAAAGCGAGACTCATGAGCAACCCACCTCTGTTGAAAGCCATTATGACATTCAGAGGGGAAGGTGCACTTCTTTACCTCTCCTTCCATTACTTTTTTTTTAAAGCTTATTTATTTTTGAGAGAAAGAGCAAGAGAGAGAGCAGGGCATGGGCAGAGAGAGAAGGAGAGAGAGAGGGGGGTAGAGAGAAAATTCCAAGCAGGCTCCATGCTCTCAGTGCAGAGCCTGATGCGGGGCTCGAGCCCACAAACTGTGAGATCATGACATGATCTGAAACCGAGAGCCGGATTCTTAACTAACTGAGCCACCCAAGCACTGCACTCCCCTTCTATTCTTAAATCGCCAAAAGGTATAGCCCCAAAAGGGCTTACTGAGAAAAGTACCAGCACACCAAAGACCACAGAATGATGCCAAGACTTTGAGTCCCTACGTGAGAAACTGAAAAAGTCAGAGAGAGAGAGAGAGAGAGAGAGAGAGCCTATTAATGGAGATGACTTAAGAATCCCACAGGAAAATAACTAAATAATATTTTAAATCTGGTTCTTTGTGAAATATATTTTTCAAAATCTTGTAACTATTTTCCACAACTTATCTTCAGATATATACTTCATAATTGTCTCCATAGCCCTTGTCTCTATGTTAATGACCTCAATAAAAAAGGAAATGATTCTGCATGAAAAGTCTTGACAAACTTACCCAATATTTTACACAAATGGTACAAAATTGGCTTCACTGTTGTCTTTAGAAAAAAGGGACAATTCACTCATTCTTTCCTGACAAATGTTTACTCTCTACCTTTTTTAGGCACTGCTCTAGGAGCCAAGGTGAGTTTAAAACTGAGATTAATATATTCCCCAGCTTCAAGTGATTTATTCTCACACTGAGAAGATCATATGTATAATACAATTGAAATAATATGATAAGGACTCTAAGAGAGGTATAAGTTTAGAGAATGAAGAGACCAATTCTGCTAGACAAAACTAAAAACTCTTCATGGAGAAGGTAACGTATCACTTGAGTGTGATACATTCCTGATGGGAACAGCATGTGGAAGGGTACCAAGGTGGAATGGTACCAAGGTAGAAAGCACTGGAGGTGTGCTTCCTTGTTAGATGCATAAGGTATAGAAAAAAGAGGAAGAAATATCATTATCTACTACTTATGCCAGAAAAAGGAATTTGTTTTATTTGGTTGACTCTAAGAAACCCTTGAACTTGTTCAGTATCGTCAGAGAATCCTAAATGGGATAAAGGTCTAAAGAAATCTAAGGCCTCCATTAAAAAGACAAAACACGTAACTCCTTAGGAAGTATCAATGTAATTTGCCATCCTGAAACTCAATATCTTTCGTGAAGCCCTTGGGATATCTTGAAAAGTTAATTTTTCTTTATGAACAGAATTTGACTAAAGGCAGGAGATATATATATATATATATATATATATATATATATATATATAATTTAATGAATAAACTGTCAGTAGAAAATAAAAGCAGCAAATCAGGACCCTAAGAGTCGTCTTCATGACATCTGTGTTGAGCTAAATAAACCTTTGTATAGAAGATTACTTATTAGAGATATTGATGTCCCAGTATCCAATATTCATCCAAAAACTATTTCATGAAAATTCTATCTGCCTGGTTCTATCTACATGATGCTAACAATATATAGGCAAAAAGTAATCAGAATAAATTCTCCTGGGTGACTGTATCTTTATAGGACAATATATCCAATATTGGGAATATACTTAATGTTCGGGAAGCTTTGCAGGACACACAATTCAATTACATCCTTGAAAATGCAATAAAAAAACTGTCAATCAACTAATCCTTCATCCTTATCTTTCTTTATATCTCATGATCAGGAGATGGCTGAAGAAAGTCTAATTCTCTTTAGCACTCAGTGTACAATTGTGGATGGAGTTAGAATGACTGAGATAAATGATCCAGAACCGAAGGTTCTTCACCTTAGAAGGTGAGCTCCTCACAGGTCTACCTGCTACCTCATAAGCCTGAAATACATGCCATCCTTCTGATTGGACATTTTCTCTGTGAATCAGTGTCAGGACATGATGATGAAAATAGCAGTGCTTATTCAAGGCTGCCACTGTTCTTGAGTTTCTAAGGCAGAGTTGTGAAGATAAGATAGCTTGGTAAAGATTAAAAGGTTATTAGTCTTCAGATAAGACATCTTATCTTCAACACCTTCTCCTACTTTAATATTAAGGCTCTGTCAATTCAATGACAGCATGTTGATGAAAATCAGCCAATTATTCATCTGAATGATAGAAATATAAATACATAAAATGTCATTATGTACTTTTCTACTAATTATTAAAATATCATTAATATTAGCTATTGTTTAACTAATATTAATTTTTATTTTAATCAAATATAATCTTTTGTTTCAGTGGAAAATAGACTTCCAGCTTCCACACGTATGTATGTTATACAGTGACAGTGAAAGTTTCAAAGACTTTACTCCTTTGGTCATGGGACTCTCATTTATTTTCAGATTGACTGGATAATGGATTTTAAAATCCTGTTTTAATTTTGTTCTTTGGGAACATGTCATTTCTTTTGGTCAAGCTGTATTTTCCATTTTATTTTGATGACAGTTAAACATAGTACTTTCCTCTCTCAGAAATCTTCCATGTCAGAGCTATAAAAGAATGTATGAAAGGTTCTAAATTTTTCAGCTGTTCACCAAATTGTTTTGGACCACCCTTACTTTTGTATCAGACACTGAGTCAGATCATGTTAAATACCAGTTATATCAAACGTAAATTTAGCCCTCAAAGGACAACAGCTACAGTAACTCAGGTCATGGGTAATTACACAACAAAGCAGAAAGTGATAAGTGACAAGCAAAAGGAGGTATGGCTATGAGGCACAGTCTTGCTGTTGGTTAAGGAAAAGGCCTATGAATTAGAAGTTCAGATATAAATCTATATAATTCGAGGTGCCTGGGTGGCTCAGTCGGTTGAGGGTCCGACTTTGGCTCAGGTCATGATCTCACGGCTCGTGAGTTCAAGCCCTGTGTCGGGCCCTGTGCTGACAGCTCAAAGTCTGGAGGCTGCTTCGAATTCTGTGTCTCCCTCTTTCTCTGCCCCTCCCCCACTCATGCTCTGTCTCTCTGTCTGTCTCTGTCTTTCTCTCTCTCTCTCTGTCAAAAATAAATAAGCATTAAAAAAATTAAATCTATATAATTGTATAACTGCTATGCCCTCTCTAAAGATTTTTTTTTTCTCAGATGAATTAGGAATAATAATAGCATCTACATTATGGGGTTTTTTGTGGATTACATGAGATAATGTACATAAGGAGCTTTACATATCATAGAACAGCCTTTAATATTTATCATTATTATTGTTGTTATTGGTACGGTGGAAAAGAAAGCATCATGAAATGAGATTTAATATGTGACAGATTTATAAATGAGACAAAAATAGAGAGAAACGTCCAACTTCAGAATCAGGAAATTATTCAAAAAGTTTTGACATTTGAGTTGAATCTTTTTTTTTTTTGATGTTTATTTGTTTTTGAGAGAGAGAGTGAGATACAGAGTGAAATGGGCAAAGGGCAGAGAGAGAGAGAGACAGAATCTGAAGCTGTCAGCACAGAGCCCGATGCAGGGCTCGAACTCATGAACCACGAGATCATGACCTGAGCCAAAGTCGGATGCTTAATCGACTGAGCCCCCAGGTCCCCCTGAGTTGAATCTTTAAGGGTAGATATGATATAAACACATGGAAGTGGGTGGGAAGAAGATTTTCTTTAGAAGGGAGAAGATGCACTGAGAGAACCATAAAAGCACCAAGTTTCCAAGGGGAATAAGAGACTGCTCAGCTTGGGAGCTGGGCAATGGTATGGGAAAAGAAGAGTCAAGGTGTACTGCTAGCATCCATGCAGAATAGGAATCTGACCTTGACTCTGTAGGAAATACAGAGGCTTTCAGGAGTTTTTATGATCAATGGTATTACATATAACCAAAATAATAAAGATGTGATGTGGCCCCACCTCCTACTTAGGACAGAAAATCTTATAAACAAAATGGCCTGATGAGTTAAGAGAAAGCCACTCATGATCATATCTTCTTCAAAATTTGTATTTACACTAAAGTTCAAATTGTTTGGATTTGAAACATCTGTCCTAAGCTCAATAGCACTAATTGAAACAGCTACGGTTCTTTTTAAAAATATCATTTGCCCAATAATTCAGGTATCTTAATAAAAATGCAAATAAAGCTTTGCCATTATTAATAATAAAGGTAAACCAAAGCTTCTGAACTGGGTACATACAGGGTTTCATCTTTTTCCCCTCCCCCACACCCTTTTTATGAAAGTGATATAGAAAAGCAAACACCAAAAGTTGTGTTTGAGTGGAAGAGACAGGTCTATGGAGACAGCTGGCGGAAGACAGATAAATGACTCAGAAGGGTCTGTGGTTTATTGCTGTCAACTGAAACACAGAAGCCATGTAAAAATGAGTCTTTACTAAAAGAATACCTTGAGTATCAAATTCCAAAGACATCCAAATGTTTGATCCTGTGTTCAAGTTTACTCTTTGTAATTCAATTTTTCAACTTGTATTTAGTAGATATGTAAAGTATAAGGCTGGTGGATTCAAGTCCCTGTAAGTGGTTTACTTTCTGCCCTAGGACTGACTCGGTGTAGGAATCTAGATCAGGTATTCTGATAAAGGACTATTTTATTATAAGCTTACTAATCCCCATTGTTGTTTTTGATATCTGTCTTATGAGATTCTATGACTTTTTAATCAAGATCAGTTAAATTAGAAACTTGATTTGTGATAAGGGGATATGACTGAGTTATCGTGAAAACATACTCACGCGGCCTTTACATACAAAATACACACAAATATACACATATCCTTAGGCATATTGGAAAATAAAATGCTCTTTTATTACACTAACTTCTGAAATGAGTAAACTTCCCTGAAGTTTACACAAAATCATTCTCCAATAATAGACCCCATTTACGTAATTTGTTTTTATTGTTTCTGTGTTGTTGTTGTTTTGTGCATGACACGGCAACCTTCAAGGGTTATTTCATATTCCATGGATGGGGAGTTTATCTCCATGGAGTGATAAAGAAGATCAGGACGTATTTTATTCTAGATTGTATTCAACAACATTAGCATTGAGACCAAATTTCAATTTACTCCAGGCAGTTACCAAAATCTGTTTTTATATTAGGCTTTATCTCTAGATCCATATTTTTTATAATGATCTCCATTCCACTTTCTCTCCTGCATCTTTTGGTACTGCAATGCCTGCTTAAATGCAGTTAAATTCATTGTAAAACCTTATTTATACTACAACCACATGCAGTATTTTCTATGAAAAAGTATTCACATTTTAAAACAATCAGACAAAGGCCCTTCGAGCAGTAGAACCAGTGGATAGTATTTCCCTGTCTTTACATTCAAAACATCTTGGCACGCTGATATGATGGTGGGGTTTGATCCTGCAAATGCTTCTTCCCCGGGTTTAACCAGATGCACCAACATGCCCTGTAGAGTCATTAAGAGTGAACAAATAAACAAAAATGCCTCTTCCTCATAGATTTGTTAGCCTGCACCTGCAAAATCTCAAATAACATGCTCTGATAAGGAAATCAAATCAAATCCACAAAAAGTGCCTTCTGCTTTTTAGAAGAAAAGTGTTACCAATATGCTTAGAAGGATCGCTCCTAAGGAATATAATTCCCTTCTGTGTGGGGAAAGCAGGCCGAGATAAATGACTAGGGATGAACCACTCTGTGTTTATACCATGGAAAGAATAATGAAGAGAAGTGGAGATCCTTCACCCCGAATCTGTTTTGGGATTGTTGGGGAGAATGGAGCTAAGCAGATTCTGCCATTAGATGCCCTGATCTCTTTCCCTTGCCCTCCTATCCCACATCCCTGAAGATCAGATCTACAGGACAGGCGCAGCTAAGAAGAAAGCCAGCTACCCAAAGTTTCTAACTTCTGTGACCCTGTTATTTCTACATCACAAATACCTTTTCCATTCTCTCCCTGATAGCTGTCATTATTCCTCAACACACTGCCTAAACATCACCTCCTTTGAAAGATTTTCCATGAGTCTTTCCATAGATTTAGTTACTGGTGGTACAGTAGGAAAAAACAATGTGTGTGTGTGTGTGTGTGTGTGTGTGTGTGTGTGTCTGTGTGTGTGCGTGTCTGTGTGTGCACGCACATGCGTGCATACACATGCACTCTTGAGTCGAGGAGGCTTGGCTTTGAAATACTGGCTTAGGCAGTTACTAATCGGATGATCTTGAGCACCAGATTATTTTGAGATAAAATGAGATTACATATGGACTCCGTGTTTGTGTCCCCCAAAATTTCATATGTTGAAATCTTAATCGTTGATGTGAGAAAATTTGAGGTGGTGATTAGGTCATAAGGAGCCTTCAGGAATGGGATTAGTGCCCGTCTAGAAAGAGACAGTAGTAGAAATAGTGACAGCTTATGTATATGTATAGCTCTTAGGTGTATGGTACTATTATAAGAGTTTTTACATATTAAGTTGTTAATCCTCATGACTCTATGATAAAGCACCAATGTCTCCAGGTACAAATGAGGAAACAAAGAAACAGCAATGTTAGATAAGTTTTCCAAAGTCACAGTCTAGTAACCAACACAGGTTCCATTTAAACCCAGGGAGTCTGGCTCTAGAGCTCATGGCTTGATGTAAGTGTTAAATGAAGTAAAGAGCAAATAAACAAATGGCGATCTATATGTTGTTTTTCAGCTCTATCTATACCTAAATACGTGCTGGCTACATTATGTAGGACGCAAAATCTGAAAATATTACATTAGAAAGATTACATCAAAAGAACTATACCAAAAGAGCCAGATTTTAACGGAAGAAAAGAAGGGCAAACAACAGGCACTGCCAAAAAACAGAGTATCTAGATATTTATGCAGCGAGATGGAAGAACTGCAGAAACTCTCTGGCCCCATAGGATTTTCCCCACATGGCCAAAGACTTTGAATTTCTACCACAGAGACATAGCTGAATTTCTGGAAGTAATGCACCATGTTCACTGACACTAAGACATTAGTGATTTATTAGGAGAAGTTGATCCAATTTCTTTAGAGAAATACAGGGAATGTGTGACCTCTGGTTTTTCAAGGACAGATCTGGAGAAGGGAAAAGAGATGATGAGGAAGGGAAAAGACTCAGAAGGAACTCCATGACTCCTCCCCAGCTTCTATGGTTCAGTGTGCATTCACCATTCTGGAAGAAGGGGCAGATTCTCACAGGGTTTATAGAAGAAAGCATACAAAGCAAAGCATTGCTACCTTGCACACTCTTATTATTACCTATGGATTTTTAAGTGTCTCCAGTGAGTTTCCGCTACCTGGTGCCTGCATTGTGATTATAGATGCCCAGCAAGTCATTTAAAAAAGTACCATCATCTGAAATGAGCTGAAATGCTGATCGATATTCTCAATTGTTATTTGGAGGGAAATAGCTACTTTCTGTCAGAAAAGCCTGCTCCATTTAATTTTCAACGTTGGCTGTGAATAGGTCTCCATTTGTTGGAAGAAATACCAACTATGTTGGGTTTGGGTTTCATTTAGGTTTTAATTTTTACCAGTTACTCTAAAGCTGTCCCTGACATTCCAAGGTAAATGGTTTTATGTTAAGAAATAGGTTTCAGTAGAATCACAAAAGCTATGGTAGGATTGCAGGTTGTCATCTATTACACAAACACCACTTCTGCTAGAGTTAGGTAGGACTCTGACAGTATTAACTTCTTCTTAATGTTGTTAAAAAATACACAAATTCACTTCAGACAGAAACCTGGCACCGTTCCTAGATGAGAAGATTGTACTTTTAAAACTCTTTTTGTAAAAATAGAGAGATTAGCAAATCTTTTATTCAACTCTTACTATGTCACCATAGAATATCACTATAATTATTCTGTTTCTAAATTTGAATTGCCTTTATTTAATTTTTATTTAAAGCCATATAACTCTTCTCTCATTACCTCGTGCTATCATCTGGTTGAACTTCCAGTCACCTCAGCCCTCTTGAACATAGCTACAACCTAGAGGCAAAATGACAGTTGTGGACGAAGTTTTGGGGGATTAAATTTAAGCTCCTTGTTTTCCATATGTGGCGCAGAGATGTTAAATGACTTTCCTAGACATATGGAACAAAAGGAGGCAAAGATCCAAGTGATGCTAGGCCAAAAACCTTGGTCTCCTGATGCTATTCCATAGCTTTCCAAAAATCCATTTTGCCTGTGAAAGGAAAATCCTGAGCAACATGGAAACCTTGTCTCCTAGAGTCCTTCTACTTACTTATTAGGAGGAATGGGCATACCTGAAACCAGAATTTATTGATGTAATATGGTTAGCAAAATCAGAATTACTAAACTAAGTCTTTGTGTTATCTAAACTTTGAAAACTATAAGCTCTGACATAGGTAGTGACAGGGTGTCCTGATAGTGGTATATACAAGATAACTTTGGGCAATATACATTTTGTAATGGTCATATATTTAATATATTAATAGTTGTATGAGGTATAATCAACATAATAAAATGCTCATATGTAAAACAGTTTATAAACTCATACACACACACACACACACACACACACACACACACACACACACCTGTTAAATTTTTACCATACTCAAGACATGAACGTATATATCCATCACTCCCAAAAGTTTCCTTGTGTTGCTCTTACCCTCCTTCAACCTCCCTATCCCTGGGTAACCACTGATTCACTTTCTGTCACAATAGATTAGTTTGCATTTCCCAGAGTTTTTGTTAAGCATAATCATACAATGCAGATTTTGGGGGGTATGTCTTCTTTAACTCAACTCTGTTATATTGAGATTCATTGATGTTGTTGCATTTTTTAAATTGCAAAGTAGTTTAAATTGCAAAGTAATAGTGCATTTTTTAAATTGCAAAGTAGCACTCCATTGTTTGGATACACCATGCCTGTTGATCCATTCACTTGTTGATGGACCTTTTTTTTCTAGTTTTGGGCTATTACAAATAAAGTTGGTATGAACATTCATGTACAACTATATGGTCATACGCTGTCATTTCTCTTAGGTAAATATCTAGGTATATGATGGTTGTGCACTTAACTTCTTTAAAAGAAAATGTCAAGTTGTTTTCTCAAGTGGTTGTACCATTTTACATTCTTACAAGTTCAGTTTTCCAAATCCTCATCAACACTTGATATGGTCAGTCTTTTAACTTTAGCCATCCTTAAAAGATGTGTAGTGGTATCTTATTGTGATTTTATTTCTTTATTTTAAGAGAGAGTGCATACACACAAATATGTGGGGGAGGGATGAAGAGAGAATCCCAAGCAGGCTCTATGCCCTGAGCCCTACACAGAGGCTCAAATTCAAAAACCATGAGATCATGACCTGATTTGAAATCAAGAGTCAGATGCTTAACCAACTGAGCCACACAGATGAGATGCCCCTCATTGTGATTTTAATTTGTATCTCCTGAATGACTAATGATGATGAGAATTTGTTATGTGCTTATTTGTCAACAGGTATGTCTTCTCCTATGAAATGCCTGTTCAAATCTTTTGCCCATTTTTTAAAAATTTTAACAGCTTATTTGAAGAAAAATCTACTCAAATTGGGCAGCAATTAGAAAGTGGTTAGGATCCTTGCATCAGCAAGACCTCAAGGATAGACTTTTATAGAGAAAAGGGAAAAGCAAAGTAAGGACATTTTTGATTGACTATAGCTGAACGCCTATTGGCACCCATTGGCTGTGACTGGTTGTCCTTAGGTTACAATTTCATAACCTTGAGGCATTTACAGGCTTAGATTTTAATCTGCTTATATAGGCCACCATGGCAATACAGCTACTTCACTTAAATGGCCTTGTTTAACAGCTTCCATGTCTCTGCAGTTCCCTTCATTTTGTAACACTTCTTCAGCCTTTCGTTGACCATGCAATTTTTTTCTAATTCCAGTATAGTTAACATATAGTGTTATATTACGTTTAAGTGTACAATATAGTAATTCAACAGTTCTATGCATTACTCAGTGCTAATCAAGATAATTGTACTCTTAATCCCCTTCACCTTTTCCCCCCAACAGCATCCACCTCCCTTCTGGCAACCATCAATTTGTTCTCTATAGTTAAGAGTCTGTTTCTTGGTTTGTCTCTTTTTCTTTCCTTTGTTCATTCATTTCTTAAATTCCACATAGGAGTTAAAGCATATGGTATTTATCTTTCTCTGACTTATCTCACTCAGCATTATACTTTCTAGCTCCATCCACTGCAAATGGGAATATCTCATTCTTTTTTATATGTCTGAGTAATATTCCATTATCTATCTATCTATCTATCTATCACTTCCTCTTTATCCATTCATCAGTCGATGGACACTTGGGCTGCTTCCATAATTTGGCTATTGTAAATAATGCTACTATAAACACAGGAGTGCATGTATCCCTTTGAATTAGCATTTTTTGTATTTTTTGGTGGGGGAGGAGGGAACTAAATACCCAGTAGTGCAATTACTGGATCTTAGAGTAGTTCTATTTTTAACTTTTTGAGGAACCTCCACAGTGTTTTCCGCAGTGGCTGTACCAGTTTGCATTCTTACTAACAGTGGATAAGGATAAGGGTTCCTATTTCTCCACATCCTCGCCAACACTTGTTTCTTGTGTTTTTTTTTTTTTTTAGACATTCTAACAGGTGTGAGGTGATACCTCATTGTGGTTTTGATTTGCATTTCCCTGATGATGAGTGAACATCTTTTCATGTGTCTGTTGGCTATCTGTATAACTTCTTTGAAGAAATGTCTGTCCACGTCTTCTGCCCATTTTTCAATTGGATTATTTGGTTTGGGGGTATTGAGCTGTGTAAGTTCTTTATATATTTTGAATACTACCCCTTTATTCGATATGTCATTTGCAAATATCTTCTCCCATTCTGTCGGTTGCCTTTTAATTTTGTTGATTATTTCCTTTACTGTGCAGAAGCTTTTTATTTTGGTGTAGTCTCAAATAGTTTGTTTTTGCTTCTTTGGTCCAACTTTTAATCAGGCTATTAGTTTTTTTATTATTAAGCTTGCAAGTTCTTATAAGTTCCAAATATATGGTCATCATCAGATATATGCTTCATTTGTGTCTTGTATTTTCATTCCTTTAGCAGTGTCTGTTGAAGAGTAGAAATTTTAATTTTAATAAAACTCACTTTTCACTTATTTTTTTTTTATGGACCATGGTTTGGTTTCATATTTAAGAAATCATTGCCTAAGGGCACCTGGGTGATTCAGTCAGTTAAGTGTCCTACTCTTGATTTCAGCTCAGGTCTTGATCTTCCAGTTCCTTTGTGAGATTGAGCCCCATGTTGAGCCCCATGCTGTCAGCATGGAGCTTGCTTGGGATTCTCTCTCTCCTTCCCTCTTTATGCCCCTCCCCCACTTGTAGGCTCATGCATGTACATGCTGGTGCTCGCTCTCTCTCTCTCTCTCTCTCTCTCTCTCAGAAATAAATAAATAAAGGGGCACCCGGGTGGCTCAGTCGGTTGAGCATCCAACTTTGGCTCAGGTCATGATCTCATGGTTCGTGAGTTCAAGCGCCGCAGAGGACTCTTTGCTGACAGCTCAGAGACTGGAGCCTCCTTCAAATTCTGTGTTTCCCTCTCTCTCTGTCCCTCCCTGGCTTATGCTGTGTCTCTCTCTATTTCTCAAAAATAAATGAACATTAAAAAACTGAAATAAAAAAAAAAAAAAAACATTTAAAAACGGAGAAAACTTTGCCTAGGCCAAGGAAACAAAAGTTTCCTCTTATGTTGTTATCTTCTTGATGTTTTATATTTTTAGGCTCTACATTTGCCTATGGTCTAAAATCAAGTTAATTTTTTGTACATAATATGGTATTAATTTGTTGCATATACTATGAAGTATGGATCAAAGCTCTTTTTATTCTTTACATATGGCTATTTGTTCTAGCAGCATTTGTTGAAAAGATTATACTCTCCCATGGAACTGCACTCGGTTCTTTGTTAGAAAGCAAGTGTCCATATATGAGTGGATCTGTTTCTGTACTCTTTTTTTTAATTTTTTTTAATGTTTATTTATTTTTGAGACAGAAAGCAACAGTGCATGAATGGGGGAGGGTCAGAGAGAGGGAGACACAGAATCAGAAGCAGGCTCCAGGCTCTGAGCTGTCGGCACAGAGCGTGATGAGGGGCTCGGACTCGCAGACCATGAGATCATGACCTGAGCCGAAGTCAGATGCTTAATTGACCGAGCCACCCAGGTGCCTCTATACTCTCTTCTGTCCCACTGATCTATTTGTCTATTATTACTCCATTACTGTACTGCATTGATTATTGCAGTCTTATTATAAGTCTTACAATCTAATGGTGTTAGTCCTCTAAATTTATCTTTTCCTAAGTCCTTTTGGCATTACAGATAATTTGCATTTTCATCTGAATTTTAGAATCAGTTTGTCAATTTCTACAAAAAGATTTCTGCAATTTGATTTGGAATTGTATCTATAGATAAATACAGGGAGAAATGACATCTTAACAATATCATGTCTTTTAACCCACAAATCTAGTATATCAATCCATTTATTTAGGTCATCTTTAACCTCCTTTACTGATGTTGTATAATTTTAATTGTATTCAGATTTATCCCTGAGTACTTCATATTTTTGATGCTACTCTAAATGGCTTTGACTTTTTATTTCAATTTTAAATACCGATTGCTAATATGTACATATACAATCGATTTTTGCATATATCTTGTAACCTTGCTAAATTCATTTCTTAGTTTATGTAGTTTTTTAATATATTACACTAGATTTTCTACATATTCATATTTTCTACAAATAAGTTTTATTTCTTTTGTCCTACTTAGATGACTTTTTCTTTTCTTTTTCTTTTTTTTTTTTTATTTTTTGCCACACTTTGCTGCCTAAAATTTCCAGTGCAATATTGCACTGATCAGAACTTAACTGAATCCTCAAGGTGGACACTTTGCAGATCTCCAGAGTTCTCCATGCAATTTTTTCTTCTCAGGATCTTTGTCCTGGGAACTCCCACCACCTTAGTCCTCTCACACATTCAGCTTCGTGTCTTCAACTCAGGAAGTGTATCATGGTCCTCCTTCCTGTCCCCTCTTTGCACTGTGGCCTAGTAACTCCCCAAAAAGTAGTTGGGGCAGTTATAGGCCCTATTTGACTTTCCTTCCATCTCCAGGAAGCTATCCTTCTTACCTATTACACATTAGGTCTTGAAAATCATGATCGCATATATGTTGCACTTTTTTGTGGTTGTTTTAGGTGGGAGTATAAATCCATTCCTTGGCTGGATTTCATCTTGGCTGGAAGTCCTTATATATTTATTTTAATGTATACTAAAAGTGGCAGTTATACTGGTAGTAGAATAGTGATGCAATTTTCTTTTAAAACTATTTTAAGTAAAAACACTAGTCTATTGTTTAAAGTACTACATGTATAATTTTAATACAGATAAAACTTATGTGGCAAAAAGTGGTAGTACTAAAATCATCAAGTTTACGAAGCACCATAATAGGGGGTAAATTAAAAGCAGCAGTGGGTAAGGTCTTACATTAGAAGAGGATCAACTGGGAAAATACAGGTGGTTCTAAGCAAAGAAGCAAAACACCTAGATGCCTTGAAAGGAATTTGGGTCTATTTAGTGTACAGGCAAGAGGGCTGCACTCAACAAAAGTTATTTTAGTTATCACTGTACTAAAGAATTAGTGTTGCTCGTGATGATAATTTTAGTTAAAAAAAAAAGGTAAACTGGGTTCGGAATACTATGATAAATTAAGTAATCATAATACATTTTAGAAATAAGTCAATAAATTTTAAAAGCAAGTTAAAATTCTTGCTTTCAGAGATAAAATTTGAGGTTTGCATAACTTATTCAGTGAAAACATCTTTACAGTGTTTCAAAAAGTACAGAAGAACAAGGTGTTATTGTTCATTACTTTTTAGATGACTGAGCATTAGTAATCTGGTACTCTGGGACACACAAGGAACAATTTCACTGAATTTAAACACTCAGAGTTGGAGCAGCCCAAAAGGGTTCAGGCACTGAAGGTAGACGGAGGGTGGGAAGGAAACAAAACATGGGCTTACCATTAGGGACACTTCATTTCCCAGATGTCACAAGAGATATCAAGGATCTAAAAGCAGAGGCCTATGAAGTCCCATAACAAATATTTGGCTTTGTGTAACCATTTCTAGAATAACAAGTACTTCAATTCAAATGGTGCACAAGAAACACTACAGAGTAATTCTTTAAATTCTACAAAGCTGTTTAATAATAGAAGCACATATTTATTCATAATTTTACAGTTAAGAAAGTATTTGATCGCATTTTCCAAAGATTTTATTTTTAAGTAATCTCTACACCCAACATGGAGCTCAAACAACAACCCCAAGATCAAGAGTTGCACACTCCACAGACTGAGCCAGGCAGGTGCCTCTACTTGATCACATTTTATTTGAATTTTAATACTCAGGAAAATCTAATGAGAGAAAGAGTTCTAATTATCCCTGCAGTATAGATGAGAAGGTTTGGCCTGTCCAAAATCATACAGTTGCTAAACTGGCAAAACTTAGAAAGGATCACAGACCTTTCTCTCCAAGCTAGTATTATTTACAACATGCAAACATATGTTTGGGTCTCATTCCTTTTTATTCTCTTTTTTAAGTTTTTATTTAAATTCCAGGTAGTTAACATATAGTGTAATATTAGTTTCAGTAGCAGAATTTTGTGATTCATCACTTCTATACAACATAGGAATTAGGAAATTCCATTTTTGGTCCTCTGGCAGGGTTAAAAACAATCTGAATACACTGGCAGGCTTGAGAGGTCTCTAAGTCTCCAATAAGGATTTCCAATAATGATACAGAGACATTTTTAATGACTGAATGGTCCAAGTCTTTAAGACCCAAAATGGATTTTAAAAAGTTCTACTTACTCCAGATAATTTTGGAATGATCACTCAAACTGGAGTTATAAATCTCCCAATAGTACCTCCCTTTCCAACGGTGCAGTGGGACTTTATATATTATATCAGTAAACACAGAAATCTAAGGGAGACAGACTGGTGTTTCAATTTCTGTTTGAATCAGTGCTTTTCTACTGCCCACTTCTCTTTTCTCAGGATAGTTTATTTGAAGCCTGACGCGCTATGGCCCTAACAGCTTGATTTAACTCCATAGCCCTAAATCTGCATAATGTTTCTATCAACCAACTGAAACCAGTTCTGGAGATTCAGCTGATGGTTTCCAGATCTGACCCCTGAAAAAAAGTAAACATGGTACAGAAACAATGATTTTGACTGGAAATGTAAAGTTATAGATACATATCATTTTCTCCTGACAGCAGGACTTGGGCCACTTTCCTGAAAGGGGAAACAGCAAGTAGATGACAAACATGACTAAGGAGAAGAGTAGAGGGTCCTCTGTTCTCCCTAGAAAGGTTGCAGCAGAATTATCATTCCAACTGTGCATTCTCTCAAGCAAATTTTTCTTTGACTTTTTCTTTTTTTAATTAGCACTTGGATAGTTTGTTTTGCCTGGTTCCCAGGCAAAGCTGGTTCTGAGGAAAAATTAACTTGGCTCACTGCCATCTCTAACACTCTCCCCTCTCCTTAATTTCCAGGCAATTCCTTCTCTAACCGTAGCTTATTACCCATCAACTGACTCCACTCCCCCACCTCTGTAACTTTATCTTCTACCATTATTTCTTCTGCCCACTCTACTCCATCCATATATCCTTGCTCTTGTTTGAAACTGCCAAGCTTTCGGCACCTCAGTGCCTTTGAACCTAATGTCCCCTCTTTCCCCCAGATAGCCACATGGCTTCTTCACTTTATTTAGGTTTTTGCTCAAATGTCACCTTATTAAAGACCACCTTGTAAGAAATAGTGACCTCCCTAATCCCAACACTATTCCCCTTGTCTTGCTTCATTTTCTCTATGGCACTTTGCAATGTCCGGACTATTATACATTTATCTGTTTACTTGTTTATTTATTGCCTTCCCCCTATTAGAATGTAACTTCCATGACAGCAAGGGCTTTGTCTGTTTTGTTTCCTGATGCTCACCAGGACTTAGAGTGATATCTGGAAAAAGGAAGTAATCAATAAATCTTTGCTGGATGACTGAATGAATAAATGATGTGCGGCACCAAATTAACTACCTACTTTTCCATTGTTTGTTATGACACTTGCCATCAAATTTAGGTGGCACTTCCAGGTCCAATACTAATCGGACTATTGTCATCCAGATATTTGGATAAGCTGTTACAAAGTGGATGGTGAGGTCTTAGCTACAGCCTTTGGATCTGAACTGCTGGGCCTGAACTTCGTGTCAATAAAATGGAAATACATTAGCATGCCCTAGCTCTCATTTATGGTTTATGAATTTTTTCTTAAAGTTTTTCACCAATTTTTCTTGAGTTTTTGATCAATTATTCTATTTTACATTATGACATATATATCCCAACACTATGGACTATTATAAATGAATATTTACTCATTAAATCCTACCTTATTAACAGTAGCTTAATTAAACTGGAGTAAGCCCTGTAGACTTGAATAGAGCATATTTTAAACTCATGAATTTTTAGAGTCATAAGGAACAATCCAAGGTTGCCAAACCCAGTCTCCTACCTCACTTGGGAATTTCTTCCAAAAAGTAATAATACACAATAACCACAGAAGTGACAGCATTCACGTATGTTTTTATCCTACTATCTTATCTAATAATCTAGATTTTATTATAATAATTATTTGAATTTGTTGACTTCCACTGGCTCCTTCCAGTAATACAGATAAATTAGATGGGCAGTATTCATTGGAATGGCAAGTGTGTAAATGACTGGTTACTCGTGCATACGGCTGAATGGCACCTATGTTTAGGGTACTGTTTGTATATGTATGCAGATCTGTTCTGTGATTTAGAACCCATGCCATGTATGGCCATGATCTACTGCTACAATCCCTTATCCAAAAAAACATGATTATTGTGTGGGCATCATAGCACCTAACCTGGCAGATGGAGGATTTCAAGATTATGGAAAGGGCTGTCTTTCTCACCCATATAACTCCTTAAGAATAAATGACCCCACAACCGCAGCTAGATTCCAGAGGGAGGGCTCTGTTCTTGATTTAAAGCTTAAGTGGGCTTAGAAAATCATCTTGAGCTACATCCCAAAGCGGGGAAAACACAGTTTGAACAGTTAAAGAAAAGCTGCCATATCGCCCTTTTTGTGCCACCCAGGGGCACATTCCCAAGTTCCTTCTGGTTGTTTAACCGCAGCAACGTCCACAACAGAAAATTAAGGTGAAAGCTTGGAGCTGAAATATAAGCTGTCAGGGCCAGGGCCCATGCCTTCCTGGCTGGACTCACTGCTCAGACTCGGTGTTTGAGCAGCCTGCCTTTCCCGTGGAACTTCCCTGGCTGAAATGTCCAAGGCTGGAGTGGGAACCTGAGCATGTTTGTGCAATTTTGCAAGCAGTTTTTGATCTCCATTCAAGGTCACATAAATATGCACAAACCAATTAAAGCTCAGTTACTGTGTTAACAAGGACACAGTGTCTGTTGGCACTATACACACTGTAGTGCTATTAGTTAAGGAAAAGTAGAATCACCAAAGATGTCTTGTTAGGTGTATTAATGCCATTTACACTCATTCTTCAGATAAGTAAGCTAATTAGAAACAGACTTTAGCCTAAGCCCTTCTCATTCAAAACCCTAACACATTGGAAGAATGATAATATAGAGGAGAGGTGAGTTTCCTGCCAAAGTTGAGCACAGTTTTAGGGCAATGGCGGGCCTCTGTTACTAAGCTCCTTCTTCCAAGACTCTAACTGACACAGTTATCACCACATCAGGCTGCTACTGGTGCAATATGAGAACCAGAAATGTATTAAGTGACTGGAAACATAGGTTATTGCTGTTAGTATGTTTTTCTATGTTGTCTCTTCTTATAAGGCTATGGACAGAAACACCACAGATCTATGTTTGGCTTTGGTTCTTATTTATCCCTCAGTTGTTTTTTTTTAATTTTTAAAAAGTATTTTCAGTAAAGAAAATGTTGAGAGTGTAGAAAAATACAGAGAGGATAATAAAAATCATCTATAATTACACCATCCAAAAATATTGTTATTTTGCTTTGTTGCCTTTCCTTATATAATCCTATCTCCACACTCACATATTTATACATATGTCCATGAGTTATTTTTTCCAAAAACTGGGTATAATGACATATATTTAGTTTTGTGTCCTGTTTTTTACGAGGTATATAGTGAACATTTCCCCATATAATTGAGATGAAAATAAGATTTAATGATTGCATCATATTTTAACCTATGAATGCACAATGTTTGCTTAGGTAAATTGTTTGGACTTTAACTAATTTCTAATTTTTCACTATTACAAGTAATTCCACATTGTATATCCCTCTGTATTTATCTTGGCACACATATGAGATTATTTCCTTATAGTCTGCTTTTAAAACAGAAAATGTTTAATCATCGGTCAGGTCCATGCTCATGAGTGCTAGCTGAAGAAAATTAAAAAACAGAATGATGTGGTCGAGGGTTGGACTATCCAGGATAGGAAAAGATATCCAGATTTTCCTATGGTGACCCTTTATCACTCTGGCCTGGGATGTAGGTGGAGTGCATTATGAAATTAAGGGCAAGTAAAATTTGCCAGTGAGATTGGAGCAGGATCAGAAATTAAACTCATGACCTAGACTATTCAGATCCGATGCTCTCGTCACAGCTAAAGGCTGAAACTGGGAAAAATAAACAGGGCTGTGCAACATGGAGGAGAAGCCTCACTTCTAAGGATGGCATGTAATTCTATCTTTAACTAAGTATGCTTTGTTGATGCATACTGCCCACGCCTGTGTCCACATCCTGGATCCCCTATTCAGAAACCCTTTCTCTCTCCTGTCTCTATCTTGCATTTTACAATGCACACAACTGAAGCCTCATTTCCTCTGAGAAGGCCTCCCTACCCTTTCTAAAAACATGTGGCTACCTCTGAGATCCCATAACATTTTATATTCAGAAAGCATTATTTGGCTGTGTGTGCATATTACTATCAAACATTACTCCATGACAACAGAGACTGTATCTTACTTGTCTTGGTAGGTCCATGGATTCTGGTATATACTAGGGATTTAATAACTGTTGGCTGAATTAAGGGGTAGTGATCTGGACTGATATTAACACCACGAACCATGGCCTACATACCCATTCAGAACCCCAAAGGCTCCTCGGCCAGTTTTAGAACATGGAAAATATGAAAGCAGAGACTTCCATCATAGCGCCTGTCTTCTCAGTTATGCTAGCCTCCTTTATCCATCAATGCTTCTGATCACTATCACCACTATAACCCGACTATTTAAGGTCTCTGACTTACATGAAGATCCTTTCCATGAGACAGTACCTTTCCCTGAATGTCTTATCCAACACAGAGAAACATGGAGTTCTTGATTACCAACGGACTAAGGATTACCTACATTATGCACACACAAACACACACATATGCTCACATGTGGACACACACAGATACACAGAAACATCGCTCACTTATATAGTTGCATGCAAACTTGCACATGTACAGTCCCAGACAAGACCAAAAGGAAGAAAAATAAAAATAATTAAATGGGGAAAGCAGAATATAAAATAAAAGGCATAACAAGAAATTGTGAATATTTTGTGTATGAGAGATGGGTCCCTGGATGGGAGAGAGAGGGGTTAAACCTGTGGTCAGCAAAGGGCCACCAGTTGCTAATTCTAAATAAAGGCAGCATAGTATACACAGCTTAGTTCTGTTTTCTTTTAATCTGTCACCTTACCAAGTGGGCACTGTGGAAGCACCAAGCAGGTCACAAAGGCAGTGTGCAGTTCTTAACTAGCATCTTCATCAGTTGATTGAGGCAATGATGGCAACTTAATGAGACAACAGCAGAAAGATATGACTCTAAAGCAGTGTTTTCAAACTTTAGTGTGCAGGAGAAATGTCTTGGGATCTTGTTAAAAATGCAGATAATTCCTACCCTCAGTAATTTTGATTCTGTAAGTCTGTGGGAGAGGCCAAGAAATGACATTTTTAGCAACCACTCAAGTGTATTCTCAGGTAGGTCTGAGGGCCATTCTTAAAGGAAACGCTGCTATAAAGGGAATACAAAGAAATACAGAAGAAAGGAAGAGGCAGTGAGCTAAACTTCCTAATGACACCCAAACAATGCACACTTTGATATATCACAATCATTACAGTAAATCGCAATGACTTATTCTTCTTCAGCTAAATTAGCCGGACATCAATTTTACTTCATTGGCTTGAGATAATGAGGCCAAAACTTTAAAAGCCTACTTATTTTCTCATGTATACATTTTATAGTCAGTACATTCAGTGCCACCATGATAACACTGACACCTTTGTTATAGGTTCATGCTACATGGCTTATCAGTGAAGAAGTTAAGAAAACAGTAACAGGATGCTTTTTATATTCATTTTAAACACTCCTTTCCATGATCCCTCAATTCATTCTACCACATGAAATCACCCTGTAGTTTCTCTAATTAGTGTTTGTAATACTTGAAATTATTTGCCCCTACTCTGTCTTGATCACCAACTAGAAAGCTCCATGAAGACAGATTCTTATCTGTCTTGTTCAACAGTCTCCAGCCAGCATTAAGAAGAACGCCTGGCACATTTCAGGTTCTTAAGTTTTTTCAGAAGAATTAAAAAGCTTGGATCACCTGGATGGCTCAGTCAGCTGAGCATCTGACTCTTGATTTTGGCTCAGGTCATGGTTCCAGGATCTTGGGATTGAGTCCTACATCAGGCTCTGTGCTGAGTGTGGAGCCTGCCTGAGATTCTCTCCCTCTTGCCCTCTGCCCCTCCCCCCTTCCTCTTTTTCTCTCTAAAATGAAAATTTTTAAAAATTTTTAAAAATGAACAAGCTTTATCTTGAGTGATGAAAACCTACCCTCAAGATAATTTGGCTGAGAAGACAATCATGAACTAAGAAGCTTGGATTAATGAAAGAATGAATGAATTCTATCTTGATTGATGAAAACCTACTTAAATAAGTTGACTAAAGGGAGAAATAATTAAATGGCAGGATAGTAAAGATTGAAATGATAAAACAGGCATGGTACTCTTTCCCCTGGCAAATCCACTGTTACCTCTTTGGTGGGCCATGTATTTCCTTCCTACTCAGCTTCACATTAGTGAGAGGTGAGGCGTGCACCAGAGCTTATGGTTGGAGGGAGACAGGCCAACCAGCCACATCAAGGAGCATCTCTCCACAGGTAGGACCTGAGCTGGAGGTCTGACGAGAGGAGCTACATGCCAAGCCTTGTTTACCTTCCTGAGGAGTACTGGGAGATGTTCTGAGAATGATCTAAAGCAAATGCTTTAACTTACGGCAGTTCAAGTATTCTCCATTGTTTCTGTCTTAAAATTGACCCTTTATGCCTCCAAAGTTCAATTAGGACCTTGATTAGCATTGAAGAAGTTTCATCCTCTTGGGAATCTCTGGTTTATTGTCAAACAGCATAATTACATCTGCTGGGTGGGAAAAGCAGAATTTTCAGGGAGAAAGCCTGGTTTTTAGTGTTTCGGCAAAGTTTCCCCAAGTGTTCTGCTATACTCTCTTGGTTAGGAATTTAGAATTCATATCAGCTTGGCATCAGAGAAGAGCTGACATGATCTTGTTAGCTATACAATCATTCTGAGAAAAATCAGGTTTCCTGCCTTCTTTGTTCCATCCAAGGTATACCGAATTATCAGACTTTAAAAATTTGTTCTGCAGCTTTCTTCATACTTGTGAACTAAGACCTAAGCTTTAAAGGAGCATACACTTGAAAGCTAGCATACCTGGATTCAAATTCTGGGTCTGCTCTTTATTTACAATATATCCATGAGTGAACAAATCAGCCAGCCTCACTTTCCACATTTGTAAAATGGAGACAATAATAACAAACATAATAGGTATAATTCTGTGAAAATGAAATGACGAAAGGATAAAGGTATCTTGGCACTGAGTAAGTGTTCAATAAATATTACTTCCCTCTCCTATCCAGTTTCTCAGAAAATGTCTTGTTTGCCTGCAAGGCACTTGTGAGCATATTAACATTGAGAATTCTGCAATCCTCCTCCGACAGGCAGAAGCACTGTCCCACTACCACCAATGTTTCCCAGTCCAGCATATCACCCTTTTTTCCTTAATGAGAAAAGGATTTCTCCATGAACTAAAAAATGTTTTTTACTATTTGCATCTCATCCAATATTTACCTTGTATTCATACTTTCTACTCCTAAGTCACAAGTTAGGGACAAAAAGCACTATCTGAATAGGTTTATAAGTACAAACATAGGTGTTCTATGAACATACCTTTAATTTTTTAATGTTTATTTATTTCTTAGAGAGAGAGACAGAACAGGAGAGGGGCAGAGAGAGAGAGAGGGATACACCAATCCAAAGCAGGCTCCAGGCTCTGAGCTGGATCATGACCTGAGCTGAAGTCAGGCACTTAAACAACTGAGCCACCCAGGTACCCCTCTACAAACATACCTTTAAAAAAAACCTTTAAAGTAAACAGAAACACAAACAATACCTTCAGTTCAAACACATAGGTGTCTATTCATAAATAAATGAGGTTAATGGAGTAGAGTGGCCTTTCATTTGTGAATTTTAACAAAAGAGTTAGAAAACATGGGGGAAAGTCTATTAATGCAATGAGAATAACTAGTACGTGTATCATACTTATCATGTCACTGGCCTATGCTGAGTGGTTTACATTAACTATCTGATTGGATTCTTATCATAACGTATGACTTAGATGGGGTTATCAGTATTTCGCAGGTGACAAATTTCAGCAAAGAGGCTAAATAACTTACCCAGGAACATCTAGCCAGTAACTGGGGAGCCAGAGCACTAGCCCCAGACTGACGGGCCCAAAGCACATATATAGTATCTTTGCAGTATTTGTTTCCCAAATGCTTCAACATGACTGATATAACCAACACCTAAACACCCAAGGGGCCTGGTCTCACCATAGGACAGCAAGAACTTGACTCAGCTAACTCTTACCATCATGAGATAAACTGGCATAGAACTCTGGATGGCTGTTGGAGCCTATCCCTTAGAAATTGCACATCCAGATGTCCATAGCATAGGCCCAGAATTTTCCAGAGAGGTGTCCATGACCTACCTACTATAACCATGTGAATAACCAGCCTTGTATGCCTTTGTGGGGGCAGGTGGAGTGAACAAAGTGAATTAATCTGACATGGGGAAAATCTCTCTCCCACAAAAGGTAACAAATCTCAATTGCCAAAATACACACACACACACACACACACACACACACACACACGCTTCTAAGTCACTGATTTTCCTTCAATAATCAGTGCCTCGCAACCAACATGTTACAAACTTGATTCCTACATTCTGAACTTGAGCTTGGAACTTCCAAAACTTCCTATTTTCAAGGTACACATAGCAACACTGCTTGTAAACAACTCAGCTCTTACTAACAAAATGTAAATGTAAACTAGGCTGTAACCTAATGGAAGATGGTAAACATTTCTGAGAATGGAGAAGAGAAAGAAATACTTCCCATTTGACCTGTTTGCAATTCTGATCTTTGCACATCATGTGAATACATTAGAAAAGCAACACCTTTTGAACAAGAATGTGCATAGCAAATGCTTTTAACAGTCCAGGACAGATGGGATGAAATGATCTCTTTTTCTTTCCGATTGAGAGGAGTACTGTGATTGCTACCCTGGCTAATAGTGGAGCCATTATTGTCATAAGTAAAATGAAATAACATTTATTACAATATTTCTTTAACTCTTTTACAATTGCTCTGATTTGAAATTTTAAGCGTGATTGTGACAGAATTTAGTTCATTATTTTCATGCCCAGCAGTAAAGAAATTAATGAAAATTGCATTAGGGAATCCGTTTCCATAATGGTTTCTCATATGGGTCCTCTCCAAGGTGATATAGCTTAGGGAGGTTTTCACAAGGAAGAGTGGATGGCAGCTTTGGTTGGGACTCTTAATGTTCAAAGTAATTTAATAGCAGCTACTTTTCTAGAAAACCTTCTGATTTCCTACAAACCCAAATCCAATTACCTGTACAGGTTCTAATAACTAGTTACATGAGGTTTTTCTTTGTGTTGTTGCTGCTGTTGTTGTTTTCTGGTACCTGGGAAACTGCTTCAGGCAGCAAATTCATCTCTTATAAGCAAATTTTAAATTTTATTTTTTGACTATAGAAGAAGCTGTAAAGATAAAACAACAATTGCAAATCAAATACTAGCAATGTAAATCAGTCCTTTCATTAATGATTTGGCAATTTCAGGCACACAGGAGGTGCAGGAGGGAAACAGCATCGGGAATGGCAAAACCAAACATTTGGACCCAACCACAGAATAAAGGCATGGCCAGGGAATCAGCATATTCTGATAAGGGCTATTTAAAGGGCATAAAGGGTTTAAGGTTGTTTTCATTTTTGAAGAAGAAGCCTTGGTAGGTAATGCATTGTTAAGGGAAAGCATTCTGTCACAGTTCATTAGGACATGTGAAAGGAAATAATACTGACAGATAATGGATCTGAAAACCTCCACCCTGTTGCTCTTCTAACCAAAGATCTTGTAATGGTTAAGGACAATGGATAACTGAGTGTTGCCTATTCTAAATAAAAACAATGAATTGAGTCAATTGGAGAAGTGTTACAGGGTTGAGTTTAAAGTTTCTGCTATAAGTGAAGGGGATTATGATAGAGATCAAATTAGAGAATATTTTATTTCTGCAGAATTATGTTGAGCAAAGCAATTCAAAGAAATATACAAAAAAATGGCCTAGAAACACAAAGAAAAATATTCAAACTATCTGGAAGACAGAGAAAATAAAAGAATGAGGTAATATTTTTTTCCCAGCAAAAAGATTAACAAGAACAAAGATACCAGTATCTGGAGAAAGTGTGGCATGTCTGGAACGTGCATGTGCTATTGGCAGGAGGAAAAAATTAGTACCACCTTTCTAGAACATGATTTCAGAAATTGGGATAAAAATAGACTTATCCTTTGACTCAATAGCTCCACAAAGATGTGTCCAGCTAAAGAGTGTCTGTGAGAGCAACCACTAGAACCAAAAATCAAATTCCACTGAATAGAGGGTTTCAAATAAATTAAGGAACCACATTACAATGGAATAATAACAGCCTTCAAAAATTATGTTGAACTATATTCACTGGCATGGAAGGAAGCTCACAATGCATTTCTTTTTTTTCCTATTAATTATAGTATTTAAAGTACACACATATTTTTTTTCTTTTTTTCTTTTTTTCATATATAATTTATTGTCAAGTTAGCTAACATACAGTGTATACAGTGTGCTCTTGGCTTTGGGAGTAGATTCCCATGATTTATCACTTACACACAATACTCAGTGCTCATCCCAACAAATGACCTCCTCAATGCCCATCAAAAAATAATTGTCACCATGTATTTCTAAGAGAAAACAGCAGATTATAATACACTATATCCAATGCTTACTATATCTAGGCACATATACACATATATACTACACTTACTATATATACACACACTTATGCATATATATAATAAGCATTTGATATTTAGATAGTATATAACATAAATAGCATACATTTATATATCATATAATTTATATATACATATATATGTATATATCATATACTAACTTGCTTCTCTGGGTTTGCTTAAGAGAATCATTAACCATTGTTAAATAAATAAATCCCTGCTATTACCCATCTTAGACCTTGCAGTAATATTTTCCACATGGATAGCAATTGATTATGAATTTTTGAAGTCTACAGTTTTGAATATCTAAAGCTTTTTTTCTGTTTTATATATTAGAAATCAATATGCTTTTCCACCATGGCTTCTCCCACCACATATATATCTCTAAATCAGGTAAACACAGGTCAAGTCATTTTTTTGTGTGTAAAGCATAAAAAGATGCAACAAACTAAAGTTTATTTTTATACATTTATAAATTCATATTTATGAAAGAAAAATATTTGGGTAAGTATCTAGGTGCAACAAATTGTTAATATGGTTATCTCTGGATTGTGAAAATTTGTGTGAACTTGTATTATATATTATATTTTGACTGCCTTTGGTTGAATTTGGTGTTTAAATTTGTTCTTTTTGGTCTTCTTGTCTAGTACTTTAACAAAACCAGGATATCCCAAGCAAAATGCCAAGAACATTAAATGAGTTCTTCTTAGCTCCCAATGGTACTCACTGGAGTTTAGGTAAATGTAGTTAATGTGCTCTCACAGGGACAGATAGATAGAAAAGTAATTGTCATTTGAGGGACACACAAAATCATCATTAGGCAAATACCACAGTTGCAGGCAACATCCACTAAGTGGATGCTAAAATCAATGTACAGATGATTAAGCAGAAACAGGATGTTAGCATTCATTCAAAGTATCTCCTTCAAGATATTTATCAACAAGAAAGAGAAAATTAGTCATTCTACAGTGGAGAAATCTAGCAGATACTATCTTAACCAAATGATAAAGGTTAAAATCACCGGTAATAATACATACAGACATAATGTACTCACGGGATAATGCACTAAAAAGGGTGCAACATTATGTCTGTAATATTCTTCTCAAAAGTGCATAAGCTCAATTGATTCATGAAGAAACATCTGATAAATCTAAGATAAGACACACTGTACAAAATAACTGGCCAGACCTCATTAAAAGTGTCAAGGTCATGAAAGACAAGAAAAGAATAAGAAACTGTCACATATTAGAATAAATTAAGGAGATGCAACAACTAAAGGCAATGTGAGATTCTGGATTAGATCCTAGACAAGAAAAATAATATTAATGATAATTTTTAAAAAGCTGGTGAATTCCAATAAGATCTGAAGTTTGGCTAATAGTATTTTACCAGTGTTAATTTCCCAGTTTTAGGGAAAGCTGGGTAAGGGTATAATTGGTGAACTCTGTGTATGATTTTTGCAACTTCTCAGTTAAGTAATAAATTACTTGGAAATGAAAAATTTTTTAAACGGGGGAAATTGCCATGCCTTCCTTCTGAATTTGATTTTTGTTCCATAGATGTCAAAGAAACTTTGAAGTCTTCACATAGTTTTCTATTTTATGTCAACATAGATATACCTTTCCTGAGTCTTAGCAACACAGCTAAAAGAGGCTTTTTACAATCCATAGTGTTAAACTGATATGATGGTGTCTCCCACTGTTTTAATGGTGCCCTCTAATCAGGACAGGGCTTTTCTGCTCTCTGCAGAGCATTAGAGGAGGAGGGAGATTGTTTTATTAAGCATTTAAAAAATAACCCCATCTAATAGGGTTGAGAGGGTTTATCTCATCATCCTTTGTAACAATCACAATATAAATGGGGGTACCTAAATAAGTGCTAGTCACATAAATTTGTGTTGACTGGTGAATAAGGAACATAAAACAACTATGTGTTTCATCTCCTCATACTGAAAAGGTAAAAGTTATTTTTCTCATAAAGAACTAACACTTCTTGGGGCACCTGGGTGGCTTAGTTGGTTGAGCATCTGACTTCAGCTCAGGTCATGATCTCATGGTTTGTGGGTTCAAGCCCCATGTCAGGCCCTGTGCTGCCAGCTCAGAGCCTGGAGCCTGCTTCAGATTCTGTGTCTCCCTCTTTCTCTGTCCCTCCCCTGCTCACGCTCTGTCTCTCTCTCTCTCTCTCTCTCTCTCTCTCTCTCAAAAATAAATAAACATGAAAAAAATTAAAAAAAAATTAACACTTCTTTAAATTTATGCCCATTATACTCTGTGGTCATTTCTTATGAGGAACACACATAGTTTTCTAATAAGAATGAAGATAGTAACACATAATTTATTTTAATAGGTTCTTTGTAGAGGGAAAAAATCAAACAGGTATAGACCTCTTATTTTTGACTCTGAGACTGTGGTTAATGACCACATTCCTTCACTCAATAAATGCTGTTGCATGATGGCTTATGAAATAAATGTATTCCATTATCTATCCCTAAAGTATCTAGGCAAACCCTATGGCCATTATTCTCTGCATCCCCCTCTTCTAGAGCAACTCCAAGGTCTGCAATTTAGATGATACTCAGTTATGTCTTATTTGACCTACCAAGAGACAGAGACCATAAAGATGGGAGTGAATCCCTAAGACAGTACCAGGTGCTCCTTATCAGAAGGGCTTCCAGTGATGGGACTAAGTTAACAAAACTTGATAGATAGATAGACAGATACATACATACATACATACATATTAATATATAATAGTATATTAATATACAAATTAAATTTTACCTGGCTAATGCTGTGTGAGTAATAAGAGATATAATCTCGTTATCAAGTAGTTTATAATTCAGCATACAGGACAAAATTAATATTTTAAATTAATCATAGAATATGTAAGTATCAAACCATGTGGTGAGGTCAATATGCCATTCAGCATTACAGCAAATATCCATATATTGAATCACTGCTTTCTATGTAACAGGCCCTGATTGGTATTAGGGAGATGAAGACAAACACACACTTTCTCTACTCTCAAGGAATTCACAAGCCTAAGGGAAACATTAGGGGGAAAAAAGGCAATACAAAAAGAGGAGGCACTTAAACTCTTTCTGGATGGAAGAAGGAAGACTCTAGAGAAGAGATGATGTTTGAACTAAGACTTAATGGATAAAAGGGAATTTTTAAAGAAAGAACACAGGTTGGGAGAAAGAGCATCCTAAGCATAAAGAAGAGCAGGTATTAAGTCAGGAAAGCATAAAAAGAGGTAAAGTGTAAGGAGTCATTAAATTTGTGGGTAACTGCAGCCTATGGTACAGTGGGAGAAGCGGGTAAAAGTTACAGCTGGAAAAGCAGACTAGGGCCAGGGCAAGGAGGACCCTTTATGACACACTGGGGAGCTAAGGCTTTATGAGATAGACAATGAAGAATCACTGCATATTAGGTGAAATTGAGGGATAAAATTTTCGGCTGCTGCAAAGGTAAAATGTGGAATAGGACAACAGAGAAAAGAAGACAAGTCAGAACACTATTGTGTACTATTAACAGCAGACCCCTTAGGGGAAGAAAAGAGGATTTCAATGACTAGAAAGTTTCTGGCCAGGCTGCTAAGTGGATGGTGTGGGGATAAGAAAACAGACAGGGAGCTCATGAAGTCTCCGTGGATATGAGAACTTGAGAAGATCCCTGCAGATACACTCAGTGAGCAGTCAGAGAAATGGAGGCAACAGAAAAGCAGAAGAAAAGAAAAACAAACAAACAAACAAACAAACAAAACCAACAAATGAACACCAAAACACAATCTAAAATGATCTAAAGCTGTGCTGCCCTACACTGAAGCCTCTAATCCCATGTGGCAACTGAGCCCCCAAAATGTGGCTGGTCTAAACGAGATGTGCTGTGTGAAAACACACCCGATTCTAACAATTTCATTTCAAAAAGTAAAATATCTCATTAATAACATATATTAATTATACTTTAGCTAGTAATATTTTGAAATACTGGATTAAATATTATTAAAATTGTTTTCACCTGTTTATATTACCTTTTTAAATATAGTTATTAGGAAGTTAAAATTGCATACATAATTACATATGTTGCATTATATTTCTTGCATTATATTTCTGTCGGACAGTTTTGGTCTAAAGGCTCTAGCCTTAATATTGTGGTAGAATTTAAGGATGTTATGAAGGAAACAAGGCTAGTCTGGGCACATGTTTGGAGGTAGAAGCTGTTGAGAGACTGGGAAAAGAAACAGAAAAATCAGAAGCACTGAAGACATGATCAATTATCGTTTTGACAGGTCATGATGAAGAAAATAGCCCGGATGGAATAGACATGCATAAAGATGGACACATAAAAAGAAGGGAATTCGATTATGGAGAATAATGAATGGATATGGCTAAGCATGTCCGCAGTGTAAAGCAGAGAGCGGCTGGCAAAGGTGCCATCAGGATGAGAAGAGTGTTTTGGGAAGAACAGTTAAGTCATTGGTACACATGATGAAACGGAGACAGAGAAACTAAAGACAAGAAGGCAGAGGGAGCTGTGGTTGTTGTCTAGCAGTAAAATGATATATTTTTAGAGTAGGTGAAGGCAATGGGAAGAGGAAAAGGAAAACCTAAAAAAAAATAGGTGCCTAGGCAAAAATGAATGCCATCAACTGAAGTTGCAATCTAAACCTGAGCCCATCATTTGGAGTGGTCAGGACATCACACTTGGAACTGAGACATCAGAGACATCAGGCCACACCACTTCTCCTGCCCTAGCACATACCTATGAGGTGCTTTATTGGATCAAAACTGCTGAAGATGGTAAGCTGCAAAGTCTTCTCACAAGAGCTTCAGGAAACGGCAAAGTCGCTGACGATAGCTCCATAATTAACATCCACTGCCAGGACTGTCTCCCGCGGCTTTTAGCTGCTACAGACATTTGGTTTGCCTCATGTAGACACAGGATAAAACCCACCAAAAGAGATTTACCATAGGCAAGGAAGAAATGTGAACAGCCTAGGGTACTTCTTGACTTTTGCTGTTAACTGCTGTGTGGGGGGAAAAAAAGCTATATATGGATTTTTTTTTCATTCCTGTTTCTGTAATTTTAATGAGACCCAAAGTTTAAGGAAAATCACTCAAATTTTCAAATCCAAAAGATAACTTTTAATTTGTAAAAGAAATGGAAATACATCTTTTACTTCAGGGTAAATATCACTGAGCTGATCTGCAAAACGACCTGACTTTGGAACTGAATACATCAAAATATATGCTAAAAAAAAAATCCACACAATTCTTCCTGCAGGCATCACATTCAATGTCCTCCCATGATCCCCCGTTGGCTCCAAAGCAGATTATATTCAAGAATCAAGAGGTGAAAACACTTGACGAATAAGGGTATTAAAATGAATGCTGTGTCTCTGAGATAGCAATTACATTAATAACTTCTCCTGAATCCTTTAAAAAAAAAAGTTAGCTTTCACAAATGATGTCAAATTGAGTACATGGACAAATGGATCCTACTTTACCTACATAAACTCTTTGAATAGAAGATAACATGTTTGCACATGCTTCCACTACCTAAACCAACCGATCAAGTCACTGCATAAAGGGAAAAATGTATAGATGATACAACAACAATCAAACTCTTTGGGCCAATTCTTTTCATGTTGTGGTGATAGGACATCTTGAACAGGCAGCAATAGGATGATGAGATCTTTAATGAATGGCCCTTGGTTGCAATTCCAAATCAAGGTGCTACCCCACTTTGGAATTTTGCCTCTCAAGTATGTATTATAAAAATACAGTGCATACTTGGGAGGCAAAATTCAGAGCTTCAGCCAAGGAATTAGGCAGTTGGTGATATAATCAATCCCAGAACAAGAAAATCTGTATTCAACTATGGCCATAAATCCAAGGCAAGGATAGTTCCATGATGTTTTAAAGAAAGGAACAATGGAGGAACTAAAATTTATATGTCTGTCTTCAACTTCTGCAAATCATGCTCAGATATTTCTTTCCTTTTGATGCTACCTCAGTCTCTCATACACTGTGATGTAGTGTAACATTTGCAAAGAAGCTGTGTGATCTTAGGTCCCAGTTTCTGATTGATAATATATACAATATATAAATATCTAAAAGACTATCTCTCCTTACAGGACTGGTATGAAGAGTAAGGGAAATGAAAGTGTCTAATATATAGTAGATTCACCATAACAATAATAACAACTATAATTATTCAAAGAGTATATAATATTTGGTTAAAAAACATTATGAACTGTATCTGTATGCATTTAGAAAGCAATATTTTTGCCCCCAGGCAATTCCTTCAGGATTTTACAAACCCCTTCAAAGCAGTCTACCAGTTGGGTAAACCATGGGAACGAATGTGAAAAGAGCAGTTGTCTCATTTCAAATAAGTAACATATCACATTTTAAAATAGAGATATGCCTACTTCACCAAGTGTAGACACTGGTGGAAACACAACCTGGACCAGGAATCTAACATCCTTCTTTTCACCAGCCTCTGCAACTTTTAGCTCCTCTTCCAGGTCACAGTTATGACAGGGGGTATGGTTTCTAAATGTAAGCTGAGTCTGCAGCCCTTCTGTCTCTGAGTCGGGGTTAGGTATGAGGTTTTGTCAGGACCCAGCAGACAATTTGTCACATGAAAAAGGCGCACTTCATCTAGCCTTCTACTTGCCACAGATCTGAAAGGATGTGTTCACAAGAATATCCTTTGTACCACACACATACCAGAAATACAGAATTTTTTAAGTGAGGAAACTGAAAATGAGCGTAAAGATGAACCATGTCCCATTTTGTGTACAGCATTCAGGGGTCCTTCGGAGAAGCATGATCCTGTATAAACCTCAGGTACTATATACTTCATAATTTTATAAATGCATATCTGAAAGTAAATGTCAATCCTGTAGTAATGCTGAAGGGGTTGTGCTTGAAAGATGTTAGATTTGGCAGATGTGTGTTTTAACATTGGCTATATCCATATGATGCCAAACCAATAAATGACAAAAATTTTCAAATGGGTTAGTTATAAAATTTTAAATAACTGGGGCCGACATGACTTAGTTTTTTGATTATAGTTCCTGTCTAAAATAGTTCTAATCTAATGGAGAAGAGTTACCCTTTTATCATTTCCCCCCATTAACTCCCTTTCTACAATTATAGGAACAAAAGGAAAAATCTGACCTCAATTTTCTGTCAATGATCATATGGCCTGCTCACAGAGATGCCTGAAGAGCCCAACCCAATACCCTGATGCCATTGCCAACAGTTATGTAAAAGCATCTGAGTCATTTGTCCAAAGGTTACTGTGGTTATGGAACTGTTCTGCCAGTGAGCCGTAGTGTCTTAGGAGGTTGGTCCTAAAGATTTCAAGGGAATTTTCTTGGCTTGCTTAATTAAGAATACAGACCTACTCAAATCTTCATTTATTTTAGAAATGATAGGTAGAAGACAATGTTTTAAGACTCAACAGATAAGGAAGGGTAAAGCCTTAATATTTATTGAATGTCTACAACATACCAGAAGTTACGCAGTTAATATTACTCTCATTGAACCCCAAGATGGCACATTCTCATTAGCACAATAGGAAACTGAGGTCTGGGGGGAAAAATGGTAATTTCTCCAACCAGCTTATAACAACTATGTGGCAGAGCTGGGATTTGAACAAAGGGTCTTTGCAGTGATGTAGAAAACATAGACCAGGGAGAAAAGACTAGGTAGGTCAGTACTTAAATATTAGATTTTTCTTCGTTTTCTTAACTTTTTATAAAATATGCTTTGAAATATATAAGCTTAATGTCAAGTTGCTTACCTCTCAACCATTTTGAAAACAAAAAAATAGCCAGGTGAAATTCTGACATATTTTTGCAGGCAGCAAACATGCAAAAACTCATCAAAACTTCTCATCATAAGATTCCTGAATAAACTGCTACAAAAAGTACCCTTCGATCAAACCAGTTTGTCATCACATGTAGAACCCTTTTATGTGATTCCTGTAAATCATCTTTGAGAAGATGGTTTCAAATAATGAATCCTAATTAGGATAATTGTCATTTTGCAAGTAACAGTCAGTCATTTTCCTTTACTTGGAAGGAAATGAAAGGTATTTTGGACAAGAAGAGGAGATACTAACAAAAGCCACTAGAACTTCTTTCTTTTCCTTACTGTACCTCCTTTACCTAACTATTCAGCTTATATCAAGCAGCTGGCTTGAATGAACATTCTGTTCATATTGACAGTCACTGTCTTTCCTGCTTTACATATTGAAGTTTGGCCACTTATCTTTCTCAGTTTTGTACATTTGTGAATTTCCTGAAAAACTCAGGGAAAAATCTTCCCATCATCGAGCTGAGAAAATTTGTAGTACTTTTCCATAGGCCTAGGATTAAGCAGTGATTGGCAGGGAAGAATGTAAAGAAAATTTCTGGGAATTCCTACAATTTCATCACCACCCATCTCTCAGATGTGTATCAAATGTGTATCCAATCTTTTTTTTTTTTTCCTTCCCTAGGTTTCCCAACCTAGGTTAGAATGGTCTAGTTCCTAACAACAGCTACCAAAATGACAACATAAGAGACTAATTCTAAGAGGTTTGATTTGCCCAAATGATGTCATACATTTGCAGTTAACAAACTCCCTTAGCCTAAATGTGTAGTAACAGAGAAGTAATTAATAGTAACAGCTAACATCTAATGACTATCCCCTATTTGCAGGGCACTTTTTAAGTGCTTAACATATAATTAATTATATCATGAATCCTCACAACAGCCAAATGAGAGAAATGCTATTATTATCCCCATTATACAGTTGAGGAAATGGAAGCACATGGAATTTAAGTTACTATTTGGATCACATCTCTATTTAGAGATGGAACCAGGATTCAACTGTAAGAAGTCTGGCTCAAGTGCTCGTGTTCTTAAATACCACAATACACTTCTACCAGCAAAATGGAAGAGGTTCATAGATAAGTTGTCTTTTCAAAAAATACCCAGCTGTTTTTGAAATTGCAAATATTCCTATCCATATTGAGTTGAAAAGTGACACATATTCTACAACTGATATTATATAAGGGTGGGTATAAAAGTTGTTAGAAAGTAAAATGTTAGTGATTGCCCCTACTTGGTGGGATTATGACTGATCTCTATTTTTATTTGTATGTACATGCTTATTTATTTTTTAACTGTATTCTCTATTTCTTTTTAAAATGAATATACATGGCTTGCATAATTAAAGCAGTGGGCAGGGGGAAATAAAAAATCTCCTAGAATTCCTAGGAGAACCCTCTAATACCAGAGCCAGCTTGAAGATGTTACTACTAAACCTTGGCTCTCTTCCCATTGGAAGCCCCACCTACCTATTTTCAATAAAACCCTTTCTTTTGCATAGCGCTTTAGAGTCTACCAAAAGTATACAAATGCTATCTAAGCATTATCCACCAGAATTCTCAGTTCAATTTATTATTCATTATGGCACTGTGACAGAGAAGAGAGGAAAGCCAAGAGCAAGTGGTAGTATCAAGGACACAGACAAATGTGTGACGGCTCAGACAGGAAGAAACAGTAAAGACCCCTTTTGGGCAAGCAGTTTATCTTGGCTGCCTTGATGGCAACTCAATCTCCAAGAGAGATCTTACCCAGAACTTCGGTGTGGTCAGATAAGTTCAAAGCATGCAACGCTTCACCAAAGCAAGATTGTTATGATGGTGACAACAAAACGGCCAAGTGAGGAATATTCTTCAATAAAATGTTTTCCATAAGAAAAAAACATACTACCTTAAACTAATTCTACTTAATTCACTATAGTGAATTGCTAAAATGCAAATGGAACAAACAATCAGGGCTGAATTACAGCATTTTACAATACAAAATAGTTTTATCATTAGTTAACATAATCTGGTAACCAAGGAAAAGGGGGTGCTCTTATTTCTCTTCTACCAGATGATGTGACTTCTGGGATAATGACCAGTGGAGTGACTTGGCTTCTTTCACAATGTAGCTTTGGTATGGCCCAAGCAAGTGTAGCAAAGCCATCAGTGCCACATTTCCCTACAGATATTCTCCATCATCCTATGGCCCACACCCATGGCAAGCCACGTGGCAATGCCACACCAAATCACCTACTTGCTAGTCACCAACTCAATGAGAGTGCTTATAGGTGAAGGAATGCACTGTATTCTAACCCAGCATATCAAACTTTAAGACACAGAATAACCACCTATAAAATTTATTTAAAATGTAGATTCTTAAGCCCTATTCATGGAGAATTCGATTCAATTGGTCTGGGGAGAGCCCCACGAATTTACATTTTTTAATAAGCAACCCAGATGATTCTTTCTAGCCTTTATGATAGACATAAATGAAAAACAGGTGCTAGTGTAACAACACTCAGCATATATTCTTGTTTGCCTCATAAATTCTCATCTAAGTATGAATAGAGACGGTCAGGGTGAGTCTTTCAGCTTTGCTTCATTAATAATTCAGCAGAACTGAATATTGTTGTTGAATATATTTGAGTGATTGCAAACTTGGCAGGTCTTGTAGGCAAATTTCCTCCTGTATTTCACAACACCAGAACAGCCTTAGTCATCAGCACCACAGTAAAATACATTTACTTGAGGGCGATGAGGTGTGAGGTGATAGTTCAGATAAGAATCTGATTTGGACTTTCAACTCAAATGCAACTGAGGAAATAAGAATATGCATCCATCGTCAGAACAATAGAATGTCTAGAAATCTGAGATTTATAAATAATGAGAAAATAAAAAAATAGTAAGCTGTGTAGCCAAAGTTTAAGATAAAACTTGGAGCATTCTGGACTTGTTTGAAGAAAATACCTAATATAGACAAGTAGTGGTTCTTTCAAAATCAATGTATTGTTGACAATGTTTTTGTTGGTTTATTTCTGGTTTATTGGCCCCTTTCCTCAGAAGAATGTGTGCCTCTATATTGAGCAGAAAAGTCTAGATATGGCATGCTTGGTCCAAATCGAGATGAGAATAAATACTAGGCCACCCTATGGACTCTAACAGAAGCTTTTAGACACAGAATCCCCAAAGGTGTTACTTATAACATGACTAAGATACCATGACAACCTTTTCTGGAGAAAGAATGTGATTTACACATAATGATGGAAAACCTGGGCTAAAACACTACTACCAGTCTGAATCTCTCAGGCAGTGTATTTAAATGTAATATCCTGCACACTCACTCAACCTTGCATCCTATATGGTGTTCCATGTGATCTGATCAGTCAGAGAGTAATACAGGGGTATGGTGCATATAGGGGTAGGTGGGAAAGTTATTTTAACATCAAGGGAGGTGGCAAAAGCTAGCCTGAGCTCTCAGGTGTAAGTAGTTCAGAGTCCCTTCATTGATTGGTCTTCCTGGAACTGAGAAAACAAGTTCATCACCAACAGTGGGCTTGAACTTGCATAATGAATGACATAATTCAAAGGGGAAGGCTTATACTTCACCAACACTCCCCCCAAGTCTAACAATTCTTATTCACTGAATAAATATTGAATGAGTATCTACCAAGTGCTAGACAATGCTGGAAATGTATGAGTAACCAAACAGACAAAAATCCTGCTCTTATGAAGCATATAATTTATGAGAGGAGAGAAAAAGTCAAGAAACTAAATGTCAGATATATGCTGCATACAATGGTGATAAGGATCATGGAGAAAGACAGAAAAAGAAAGGGGCGGGGAGTCCAAGGTAGAGGGATGGGAGAATATTTTTTAATAGACTGGTTAGAGACAGTCTCGCTAAAAAAGTGGCAATTGGGCAAAGACTTGAAGAAGTGAGGAAGTAAGCCATGTAGAAGTCATCAGGAAGAGCATTCCAGGAAACTGAAACAGCAAGTGCAAAGAGACATGGAGATCATGACAGACCCTGAAAATGTCAGCATCTAAATCCGTGGTGTGGCTTCACAACACAGGCATCAATGCCTACCGTGGAAATTCAAATCGATGTGTACTCTCAGATTGTATTGCTGAGAAGTGTGCATTCAGTCATTCCACAGCTTTCTAAGTTGTCTTAGACTTCTAGAGAGCAAGGCTGTGGTAAAGTCTGGTGTCTGTATATCTCTGGGAATCTTGTCAGGCATATTTTTGTTCCTATCTTTCCTTTTTCTCCTAGAAAGGACAAGTTCTCATATGAATCTGGAGAAGCAAGATGGTTTAAATCATAATTTTTTAATCTGCCCAAAACAACCAGCATAAGCACAGGACCAGCTCATGGTGAGAGCCATGAGTCCTTGCCACAGATACTTCTGGTAAATTTACCCTATTTTCTATAGTGAATTCATTTTCTATAGCTGCTGTAACAAATTACCACTTACTTAGTGGCTTAGAACAGTAAAATTTTATCTTACAGTTCTGTAGGTCAGAAGCCTGACATGGGACTCTCCAGGTAAAAATAAAGGTGTTGGCAGGGCCATATTACTTTCTATAGACTTTGGGGGAGGATCCGTTCCCATGCCTTTTCCCTATTCTAGAGTCTGTCCAAATGCCTTGTTTTTTGTTTTCTTTGCCTCCCTCCTCACAGCCAGTGAAGTTGAGTTGAGTCCTCACAGCCCATCATTCACCTTGCTCCTTCTCAGATTCTGGGACATCCTTCTGTCTCCCTCTTCTACTTTTAAGCATCCTTGTGATTACACTGAATCCATCCAGTAATCCTGGACATCCTCCAAGTCCTAACTTAATTACACCTGCAAAGTTTCTTTTGCCGTGTAAGACAATATATTTATAGGTTCTGAGGATTACTATGTGAATATATCTGGGGGCCATTACTCTGCCTACCATAGTATGCTTTGCTCATTTTTTTAAATATTTTTTATTGTTTCTTTTTTTTCCACTTTTATGGATCTGACCAAATTTTTATAAGAGAAGTTTGCATTGGTCGCTGAAAAACTGGTAATAGACAGAAAGTCCTCTTACATATAAGCAGAAACAATTTTCTGGGATGATAGTCCCTAGAAGGGCAGCATATGATTATAGGATCTTAAAATAAAAAGAAAGAATGAAGGAGTTAAGGTAACCATTGCCTGTTTGGATATTCTAATAATGTGTAAACTGCAGCACTATGAAGCTCAGTTTCTTTAAAGCAAACTGTTGGGCTGTTATGAGAAGGACAGGACCACCTGTATGCCATGTGGACTGATGTGGCAATGGTCTGCACTGGTCACTTACTTTGCTGTTACTGTTTTTGTCCTTAGCATCATCAACAGCATTTTTTTCTTTTTGCTTGCTTCCTAGGTCCTCTAATCTAGTCTCTGAATAAAAACTTAGGTTTTAAACTATTTTTCAATGTAAACTAGTCCTAGATATTGCATTTGACCTAAATAAATATTTCTGCTTTTATCTCCTTTAGAGTCTGGGGGACTCTTGAACTCACTATGCAAATTAAATCTACCCAAACACCAAATCAGTATGCTATGGCATGAACCCTGAAGCTATTTTTAAGAGAACTGCCCTGCGGTCACTGCCCCTTCTCTTTTCTTGCCTCTCACAGCTGCTTCTGAGAGGAACAGTCACCTGGCAGAGAGTGGCAGCAGCTGTCTGTACAGAGAAAGGCACAGCCGAGAAACCATGCTCCCACCTCCTGGTGAAGGCAGCCAGTAAGCTCAGATCAGTTGAGAAGCACATTCAAGATCAGACTGCCCCTAAGGCAGCTGGACACCTGCCTGGTGACCTTCAGGGCCACCTACCTCTTCAGAAAAAGCCTGGGTAGAGGGAAGAACAGCAGCTACCTGTTGTCACTTCTGCTCTATTTCTGATGAGTGTCGAGTTCATCTCTTATGTTGGTGCTAAACTCCAGATGCCTCAACACCAGATATCTAGTATGGCTAGTATATGACATATTACACAGTTTGGATGGCGTGGACCCTGAAGCCTCTGCACCCACTGGGTGAAGACCGATATCTAGACACATGTTAGCACTGGGGTTGATGGAGGTCTAGCTGTCACTGTTTACACTGGTTTCTCTCTCTCACCTTTCCTGACATGAATCATAGAACCACTGAAAGCTCAATCTGTTCCTTAGAGATCACTGAATCCAACCACTAATATGAGGGATAAGGAAAGGGAGGCCTAGAAAAGGAGAGTGGCTGGCCCAAAGACAAAACTTAGAATCCTGCTGACCTGCCTCCCAAATCATTTCTCTTTCCATGACACCTCCCTCACTCATACTTTGAGTCTATGCTGCTTGTCCTCTGTACCTTAAGATGAACTCACTGCATGGAGAGAGCAGGCGATTAACCATGTTATTTTCAGAGTTTACTATTAAACATTCTTTTCTCGCAGATAAAAAGACTGCAGGAGATAAAATGCAGTAACTCTCTGCTGGTGGTTTAGAGGAATGGTAAGGATCATCAGGAATAATATTTCATTGAAGATGCAGTGCCATGGATGGGCTTGGTGGCTACATTACATACAACAACTATGTTGGCCTAACTAGCCTTTGAGAACGTACTGAAGGCAGATGGGTGGTAGAAGGAAAAGTTGATGAGTGATCAGAGGGAAGGTAAGTAAACATGTTCCTCAATCCTCTCTGAAAAGTAGATCCACGTTCCAAACATGCACCTACCACTGATTAATAAAGTGAAATCTACAGGTACCAGAATAAGAGGCTCAAAAAATTCATCTCAAGTGTCAAAGCAGTCTGTTCTATTAAAGTAACACCTAACCGTGTAACTAGAGAAAGAAAGTTCTAAGATATAAGCAAGTGTGTGGTCCAATGGCACGGACTATGTTTGAGTCAGGTTTTTTTTCTCTTCCTTCTGCTCATTACCAGGTCTCTGCAAACACTCCCAGGACTCAACACTGTTCAGTACACATAACAGGCACTCAGTAAATGTTTTTAACTTGACAGCATTCTTTTACACTTGCCTAAAATAGGCAAAACTCTCAATTTCTCTTTCTCTTGATTTTTCAAGTGGCCCAGGTTCACTTGGCACTACAGACAATCCAAGAGCAATCAGCCAAGAATAAGATGCCCTAAAGACTAGAAAAGCAGACATTAAAAACACTTGCTGGAAAAAGTCCTCAGCATGAGGGACAGGCAAACACTGCAACCAAGCCACGGAGGGCACAGATCAGGCAGAACACATCCAATCCCAGAGATTCGGTGATGCCATTATTCTCTATGTTCGCCCAGATTAATCAGAATCTCCAAATCTTCTGAGGCTCCCTAACACCCCACTAATAGCTACATCAAGGATAAATTTATGCTAATCTGTTAATGTGTACACCCCACAGTCATTAGCTGAGGATATTGGCTCCTCTATACAATTGCTAAGGGTTTCTTAAATAGAGAACTAATGGAAATGTCTTTAATAATTCTCCGCATTAACTCTAGATTGTTTTTAGTGCTTGCACATATGTGCCCACAATTTCTCATCAAGTATCTATAGAATCTTATTATTTTACAAGATGGCTTCTGATAGACAATAGCTATAAGGGATAAACAGCTTTTTTTAAAGGTGTAAGTTACTCAAGGGTATTTAATAGATTCCAAGGATGGCAGTTGTCATCCAGAATAACAATATATATTTTTTGATTTATCTAGAATTCACTAATTATTTCCTTACCAGCCCATATTTTAGAGTATGTCCATTAAGCAAAATTTACTTATTTTCATCTTCATTTAACTCAAAGCCTTCCTGTAGTTCCTACTGAAACAACTGTTATTTACTGGCCATGCAGATCAGCTTTAGTTTCCCTGCCAAAGGTAAATACCCCAAAGGAATCCAAAATTACAGTGAATGAAAATTTATATGGGCATCATTTCTGCTTTCATTTGGGTAAAAACAGTCTTCAAAGGTTATGTGCTATGAAGGAGACTTGGCTTATTAAGTAGGTTTGAGGTTCCTAAATAATTGAAGTCATTCCAAGCAGACTGGATTTCATCCTAAACTGGTTTTTTTGTGTGGACACACACCAGGAAATAAAATGATTATCTTGAAAGCAATGGTGTGTCTGGTTAGTTTAATCTCTAAGAATCACATGATTCATTTATGTGCTAAGTATCATTGTGGCTAGGTCAACCCACATGTCCACCTGGTGCCCACACACCAAGCAATCACCTCAACATCTCCCACCCCAACCTTTCCTCTGCACCTTTCCTGCACACCAGTTTTCCTGTATGAACTTTTTTCTTCCTCATCTATTCCACTGGTCCACCATGGCCATGGGCAAGTCACAGTCCCTCTGATACTAAGCTTTAATGTTATACATTTAAGGACAGCTTCAGGGATGCCCTCAGGAATGAATGAAATAGGTAAAGCAGCACAATGTCTGAAACACAGTAAGTACTTTATTAATGTAAGTTAATATCATCATCATCGTTATCCTCCTCACCAATGGGGTAATATCAAGGTGATGGAAAAGCTGGGCACAGAGCCGGGTTTTGTTATTGAGAGCAGAACTAAGGGAACCCTGGCAGAGGGAAAAGGGATATAAGACTGAGGCCTGAAACATGACCATAACCCAAACTCTCACCAGCCCTTCAGCCTGCTGGAGGACAGATGTAAAAAGAGAGCTGAGAGAGCAGATAGAATATTACTCTAACATAATGGGCCATTTTACCACTGGGCAAATAAGAACACAGCGACTTCTATGAAAGGCTGGGGTGAATGTTCTATCTAGTGGATATAATCAAGTCATTAAGTCACACTGCTTGGAACTCTACATTACACCTTATTCCATAGCAAATAGTTGTTTCCTATAAGTAGCTCATGCTGCAAGCTATCTTAAATGACTTTGGTACTTTTTATTTACTCCCTCTTTATTAATGTTTGGAATAAAGGTATGTGTACCCAGTGAGCAAAAGAAACATTTTGTCTATATTAGACTAAGCTCTGAAATGTCCAAGCTGATCACCAACAACCTCACCAAAGTGCTCCATGAAGCCATGTGAAGGTAGTCAATGCACAGTCTTCTTCCCAGTACAAGCTTTGCTCCTCCTCATCCCTGTGTGTCCTGAACTAGTCTCCTATGAGCCCTTATCACCTATTCCCATTGCTTACTGATACTGCCTTAATCATTAACTGCCCCCTTTGAAAGCAATCCTATTAAAGCATAAATGAGATCATGTTGCTTCACCTACATGAAACCATTACACTTTAGAATGAAATCCAAAGTCACAACCTACAGGCTGTAGGGGACCAGCATGCTCTGGCCCTTCTTTACATCTTCAACTCATCTAGGACTCCTAGATCTCTCATTCTATGCCTCCACTGGCCTATTTTCTGTCATTCCAATACACCAACCTCTTTCCTGCCTCATTTGTAAGCATTTATCTCTCCTTGTGTGAATATTTTCTCTATTGTCCCATCCTGGCTAGTTGTACTCATCTCAAATGTCACCTTCTCAGATGGGCTTCCCTGATCATCCAGTATAAAGGAATCCTTAGCTAATACCACTGGTAACTCTCTAACTCATTTGTGTTTTTACTACCTTTAGAGTTTTTATCACAATGGGCACTCATTTTGTATATTCGTTTACTTGCTCAGTAAAATGGTGGTTCTTTGTGAGAAGGAACATCTAAACCACTGCTATATCCACAGCACCCTGGCCAATGCTAGCAACAGAGTATATATAGATTAAGCATTTAATAAATGAATGTTTCCATCAAGACTTACCCATTTTATACAAAACAATAGGATTTTTCATAATTATGCTCACAATCTCTTTATAAACATTGTGGGGGCATAGCTATACGATCACACAGAATAGAAGAGGAGGTAAAAAATATTGGGTTCTCTAAAGAGGCCATAGAATCATTGATTAGAGCTACATCACCTGGAAACAGCTGTTTAAAAAAGAGTTTCTGGAATCTTGTACAAGAAACAGAACTGAAAACTAATAAATATATGTAGGTAAAATGTCAGCTTTATAAAGCAATTGAGATATCATAAAAATGTCTTATACCTTTAGGGCCTAAATATTTCCAATACAAACATATATTTTAAAATGTTATTTATTCCTTTTAAAAGAACCTGATTTCTGCATTACACTGTGTGTCACGAATGATAACCTAATCTCCAAACAGGCTTGCAAGGGGGATTCTGGCTGAGGTTTGTGTGCCCTTGAACAAGGGAAAATACCTCCTTTCTGATGACTGAGTTTGAAAAGTGGGAAGAAATTCTCAAAATGGGTTGAGAACTGTTTTGGGGGAAGAGACGATTGTGTTATAATTGCAGTCACTCAATTTCCTTTTTACAGACAAAAATGTAAAGATGATTTTCAGAACTCCATTTGCTTCTCTCCCTTTCCACCCAGCCACGTGCCTACCAGTTTCCTTTACTGAAACATTGAGCTTTAAAGGGATGCAGGTGTTAAAGCACATTCATATGGAAAATGTTCCTTAAACATGGTCTTAAATTATACTTGGTGACCAATTGTGTGAATATTTATGGCAGAGTTTGCTCATCCATTAAAGGAAAGAATATTTTTCCATTACAAGTTTCATATCTTGAAACACTCACCATATTATATTTTGCCTTTCTAAAGGAATCCTCTGTTGGACTCTATATCTAGTATATATCTTCACTTTTACATTGCTATAAAACATGCTCAGGCACATAAACTGCCTTTTAGTTAACATTCCCTCTTGCTTTATTTTCTGTTTCACCTACACAAATTTCTATGAATGTATAAATGTCAGCTGATTATCTGGACAGGCTCAACTGCATACACAGCCATGGGTTTTCTTAAGTGATAAATTTGAAGCGTACTAAAGTTGTATCTGGTTGTCCTAGTGGTATAAAGCAAGTATCTATTGAAAAGGAGGTGATATGGTAGCAACTGCTATTTCTAAAGGTAGCCATACCTTGGAGAACTCAGCCTAACGGTTATATATACACAAATACACTTACCCATCCATCTCTTCAAAAAACATCAATATATTGTTCAGGTCTGTAGTTGTGTGACCTCCTACACTAGACAGTAAGTCTTCCTGTACAAAAACAACTAGAAAAAAAATCAAGGTGAGCTGGGGAGCCACAGAAAGGGGGTTGGACTTGAGATGCAAGTCCTTAATAAAACTAGAAACTTAATACATGGACGTCCACCTCTAATGTTAGCATAAGTACATACTTAAATCAGGAAACTGACACCTTCACCGTTTGGGGTCAAGAGTAGTTGAGCGCACCCACCTGAGAGAAAACACAACCAAATTCCAACTGGAAGGACCAGCAGAAGGGCAACAGACTAGTCATGGAGGAATATTGGGCCCCTATATATATATAATGGGAGAATCTTCCAAGGGTGGAGCTAGAAAGAGAACAGATTTGTGACAGGTATCTGAAAGGCTGAGAAAAAAAACCCTTAGCCAAACTCAGGAAAAACAGTATTTTCTGCAATTTGGTATGGCCCCCACTAAATGACTTGCAATGGTGGGACCAAGTATAAATCAAACCAAATTGTTAATGTAACTGTGTCTAGATTTGTGCCCCATTTTTAACACTGAGCTGAGTTCTAACATTTACTTTCACAGGATAATTGTATGGCCCATTACAAGCATCCCATACCTGTTTCTGAATATAATTTCTAAATCACTGTTTAAAGATCTCCATCTCTCTGCCATAGGAGCTCTCCTCATTCTTCCAACAGTGTTTATTTCCATGGACAAGTCTTGCTTACTCTCCCAAAGATCTATCAATAATTCTTCCCAGAGTTTAGGTCTATAAGTTAATAGTGATATTAGGCTTTGAAAAGGACCAAACTATGCCAAGCCATGTGTCTATTTAGGGATGGAGGGAAGCAGAGTGGGAGAAGGAGAATATCTCCATTCTTCAAACTGTGGGATCCTGGCTCCCACTGAAGATGGGAAAAGAAGGTCAATAATTTACATTTATCTAATCTATAATTTTCAAAAATAATTTCTCATTCATGATCTCACTTGACACTCTCACACATGTAAAAATGTAACACAGCATTTTTTCAAACCTCCGTAAAAGACATATAATTACATTTATGTAAAGTGGGCAAACCTGCTATAGAGAATACGGGCCTTTCAACCAGTGTGTGAGTGACTGTGACTCCAAGCCTTATGTCCCCTCTTTCTAGCCCTGCTGTCTTTCTGCTACTCTTGGCTCCTGCTGCTCTATTAACAGCCTAGGGCCAGGCTAAGGCTGAGAGGTGTCTTAACGATTCCTTTCAAATCGGAGGCAGCAAAGACAAAGGAAATATTGCACAAGAGAATTAAATGTTTCAAATTTTGTTCCACTCTGGGCACAGGATAAGAGACATGAGCATTCTCAAATATTGAGATGGCTGCTTCCCACCTCTGTCTTTTTCAATTGTTGGCAATAGCTAAGAAGAAGAGAACAAAAACTTAAGCAATATATACATTCCACCTTACCCCTGGCCTTTCAGCTACAAACAGGAAGGAAATTAAGGTTTCTGGAACTACAGAGGCAAAGCCCTACAGGAGAGACCCAGAAGCATTTTTCCAATAGAGTGCATTGAGTTTCTATTTTATTTTTTATTTTATTTTATTTTATTTTGCGCAAGGCAGAATCATCTCATTATTTACAACAAAAGATGTCTGCTTCCTACCATAAGAAGAAGCCAGAAAGTGAGAAACAGCACCGAAACTCATTCTTCAACATTTTTAATTTTATTTTTTAGTTTTGAGATAGAGATTTAAAACAACTAGCATTGTCACAAAGCAGGGTGAGGGAGAAGGATTCCTACAGTCTTTCCCTGCCCCCCCCCCCCCCGCCCTATAAGGTTCTTAACTATAAGGTTCTTAACTTCTCCATAGTACAGGGCTCTCAAAAGTACTTTCAGAACACAGTTCCAACATTTCTTTTCAGGCAGTTCTTAAGAATGTTGGAATGTGAACAACAACAAAAATGTTGCTTCAACTGCAGTCTTCACTCTGCATTTGGCCCTCAAGCATTGCTGATGCTGCAGAATAAATACCAGCAACACCACGAGCAACTTGAAAAAAAATTTTTTTTGGACTGACAAAGTGCATGTTATGCAAGACTTAATTGCATACGCTTCTTTACACACAGAGAGAAACAGCACAATGGTCACAGGACAAAATCCAATGAATTGAATACATTGGGCATTTTAATTACAGAAAACTGGGCATTCTTGCCATAATTGTTTATAATAACCATACCCATTGTGCTGCATTAAACCAGTTCTGATTTTAGGACTTAAGCAAACTAGATCCAGACACACAGACTGATTTCCAACTCCCTATTGCCACTGTAGACTAAACAACTATTGGTCATTAATAAAACATCAAGATGAGATATAAATATACATATCCCCCCCTCTCAAAGGTATCATGGCAAAGGCCCTTACCCATAATAAAATTATGTGCATCTCTTTTAGAAAGACACAGAGTGCAACCGTTGTGCCTGTCTTGGACCTAGGAGTCCAGCTTTTATTAATCCGAAGCTTAGACCAGCAATCCAACTCTCATCACCAAGGAAAAGTGGTGAGTTTAGGCCATTCTAATCGAAAAGGCAAAACACACAGCTGTAAGGGCAGATAGCCCAGGGTAAGACTGAGACAGTGTAGTTAAAATTTAGAACAAGAAAGAGAGTCAAAAGCTACATCAGAGCAGGGTGCTTCCTAGGGAAGAAAGAGGGTGCTCAGAGCCCAGTGTGAGGAAGAGCACTGCTGGAGGAAACTGGTGAGTTCATGAAGTGGAAGGACCAGGCAGGCAAGCAGCCTCTCTTACTGGCATGCTCACATTGAGACTTGATGCTGTGACCGGAAGAAAAAAAAATCAACCACCAGGCTCCCAAATTAGACATTTTTCCAAGAATTGAGTTATTCTATTCCAAGATTGGATTCAGTAATCTCAGAAAGAGATGCAAGAAAATCAATTTCCCGATAAAGAAAAAAATATCTCATCAAGAGCACTCTTGGGAGACAGACCACATGGCCAAGCGAACGGGTCCCGATATGAAGGAAACAAAGACTGCTGAGCAACATGAAATGAATAGCAAATATTTAAATTGGTATATCCATCCACTCAGGAAATGGGGTTTTAATGAAAAAGCTATCAAAACTAATGATAGATATTTTTTCCATCTAAGTCCAGTCACCCTTCATTGCTCACCCTGTAGACAGGACCCAGACCCTGGCTTAAGCTGCCAGTCTTCACGGAGCAACAAAATGTGTTATAGTTCCTACTCAAATAGTACAAGGCTGATGTTTGCCCTCATCGTGTTTGTTTGTCTGTCTGTATGCATGGAAATGCCAGACCTTCTAGGCCCTGCAATGCCTGCAGCAAGCTAGCTCCCAGTTCAGATCTCAGGGCCCAGCTCATCAAATCCATGCTTTACAAGCTTTCATAAAGGTCCTAAATGCAATCATTGTTTTAAAAACTCATCTGCTTAAAATAAAAAAGAAAACATTGCCAGGAACTGCTTAAAGGAAAACAAAAAGCTCATTTGATTTTTTTTTAACTTTGCCCATCAGCTGCCAAGTAAACTTATTAAGCCTTTGCTTTATGAGGAATCACGAAACATGTCCAAAAGCAATTTTATATAGCCAGTAGGTATCAACCAAATACACTGCTATTCACTTTTACAGGTGTTTTTTTCCTACATCCCACTGTAAACCTTTCAAAAGGAAGGTACCACATCTTTTATATAATCCTTTATTTTCTGTCACACTTCCCTGAACACAGTGGCCTTTCAATCAATGTTCAAAGTTCAATCAATGTTTCCAGGAGTGAAACACTGCATCTTCAAATCACACATTCATTTATTTTACTAAAAATAACATGAATTATTTATCCATTTGAATGTGTTCTTCCTACACTATAGAAGAGATTTCTTCAGAAACAAAGAGTAGAAATTCTGAATGATGTATGGCATACGTACAAGATTTCTTTTGCAAAGGTATCAACAGGTGAAGCATAATAACTTGATTTCACAGGAGAATAGAGGACAAAAGTTTACTTGGCATTGCGTACTTTGTTTTCACTTGGGATAGAAAGAGACAGAGAGAGTACAGCTAAACACTGATCTATCTTCAATAGACATAATCAAACACAGCAAGAAACCTATCACCATGTTAGGATGTTAATAAATGTTAAGGGTAAAAATAAACTTCTAAAATAATGTCAAATGTGTGAGTGGTGGGAGGTATAGAAAGAAAAGGATTTAAAAAGCTATAGATATTAGTGGGACAATAGAATAGTCAAAAGGCAGAGTTAAGTCTTTAAAAGTAAAGGTGATACCAGTTTAAAAAGAGGGATCCCTATTCCCTAAAACTCACATCAGAAGAAAACTAGAACAAATGCTTCAAATAAAGGCAGTTGGTTAGGAGAGAAAAGGGAAAGGTAGACAACAATACGGGCTTAATAACATCCCCAAATAGGTATTCCATCCTATGTTAGATGTCATCTGCGAGTGAGAGTCTTTTGCTAGAATTCTTAGCCTCCATCCTCGGGGATGGGTTTTGAAATCATGTGAGTGAGGAGGAAGGAGAAGACAATGAGGCTTCAGATAACAAATGTAAGACCTTGGGCCTCAGCCCAGGCTTCTTTTCTGGCTGCAATACATGATGTGGTATGTGAGGGAAAGAGGGGTTAAGGAAGAGGGTAGTCAAAAGCTGAACCAGTCTCTAGGTCACCTTTGGCATAAATCTGTATTTTTATTTGTGGTGCTTAAAACTGTAGAGAGAAAATAAAGAAGGATTAGTAAGGTATAGGAGTACATTGTTGAGTGAATGGGTGGACTGTCACAATATCCTGGATGTGTCTCTACCTTAAGAATTATCACAGTGCATCAGTATTTTCACTGGCCCTCCTCTCCATGAGGACAGTCACTTTATCTTGTTTGTTTCATATCTTATAGAGCTTGACTTAAATAAAACGTTTAATGAGTTAAATCATTTATTCAGTTCACTAATTTATTTACATTATTGTGACCAGAATTCTCTGGGATCACAAGAAATATCTGAGAGTGGCTGACACAAGGAGATGAAGGGGATAAGCAAATAATACCTTAATATAGATAATATCAGAGGTGTATGTGCTTTCTAGCTATTTCAGGAAAGAATTAAAGGGAGACTACTCTAAGGTAGGCAACTGTATTAGTCAGCTTTGCCTTGCTAACAAATAATCCCCATACAAAATACACATTTACTGCTCATTCATGTTACAGTGGGACACAGTTTGGCTATAGCTCTACCTGTCTTCTCATTCAAGAACTGAATAAGCAGCCCAAATCTGAAACAGGCAGAGGGAAAAAGTAAATGTGGTAGCAGAAACGATGCCTCTAAAAGCTTCAGCACAGAAGTGGTGTGGATCACAACCACTCACATTCCATTGGCTAAAGCAAATAATTTGTCAAACTTCAAAGTCAATAAAGGTAGGAATGTATAATCCTCTTACAGGAAACTGGAGAGTAAATAATTGCAAACAGTAATATATCTACTAAAAGATACTTCTATAAGATATAAAAAGACTATGAAGCTCCTCTGGCCTCCTGGGTCTCAATGGAACCATGGTTCCAATGGCCAAAGAATGGTGATTTTACTTCTATAGCCATCCTAGTCCAGAAAGTTTGGATCTGAGTACCAAAAAAGACCAGTGGAAGACCAATCCTAGTCACTGGGAACCACACTGCACTTCTGTTTCTTTTGAATCAAGACAAAATTGTCATTAAGTAAATTCAAGGATCTCTGGCTTCAGAAAATGCTGCAGATCACCACTCAGAGTGCCCACCCTTCTCTATAATCAATTCCTCTGGTGGTTTTATTCTGTCTTGTGAAAATGGAACAAGCATTGGGCACAGTAGGTGTCTTAGTTCCAGGAATCATTTCCTTCCAAATTTCTCCTCCAAACTTAGTGTAAGTACATGGGACAACTGCTGAAGCTTGCAACTAACCAAAGGCAATTGACCAATTTTGTGCTTGGAAGTCCTAAACCATATGTTAAAAATCACTCATCATATCAAGACATCTAAACACTGCATAATGTTTACAAACACATATGGAGATAATGAATCAATGCTCCAGCACTGGATGATTCAATGACCTGTATTTTGATCTAAAGTTTTAGGATGCACCTCTTTAATGTGGCATCAAAGAAATGTTTTTATGCTGAATGATTGGGTGGTTAGACCTAGCTTTTAAAACAAAGAATATAATGCTGTGGTTCTTTCTTCCAACGCTCTGAGTAAAGATGTGAAACAAACAGAACAGATGTTTTACTTACTCTGTGTACATATATGAATGTGTATGTTTTGTTTTACTGCTCCCACATATTGGCTGCATGTACTGGAGAAAAGAAGATTAATGGAAACTGTTAATTCATGAAGCTATGGTCATTTATATTTTTTTTCAACGTTTATTTATTTTTGGGACAGAGAGAGACAGAGCATGAACGGGGGAGGGGCAGAGAGAGAGGGAGACACAGAATCGGAAACAGGCTCCAGGCTCTGAGCCATCAGCCCAGAGCCCGACGCGGGGCTCGAACTCACGGAGTGCGGGATCGTGACCTGGCTGAAGTCAGACGCTTAACCAACTGCGCCACCCAGGCGCTCCGAAGCTATGGTCATTTATATTGTCTCAGTCACTTGTTCAAATAAGTGAATTGACAGCAGCATGGTAAAAAGGGTATTTGACTTAAAGTTGAATATGTATTTATATGTAAATATAAGCATACAAATACATATTTAAATACATATGATATACAATAGATTTATATTTACTAAATATAAATCACTTCCAGTGACACACACACACACACATATATATAATTTGTACATATATAATTTAATTTTAGGTTTTAAAATGTTTTAATTTTTATTACTGAAAAGATATATAGTTGGGGCACCTGGGTGGCTCAGTCAGTTAAGTGTCTGACTCTTGATTTTGGCTCAGGTCACGATCTTCTGGTTGGCTTGTGAGTTTGAGCCCCACATCCCGGGCTGAGAGTGCAGAGTCTGCTTGGGATTCTCTCTCTCCCTCTCTCTCTGTCTCTGCCCCACTCATACTCACTCTTACCCTCTCTCTCTCTGAAAATAAATAAGTGAACTTAAAAAATAACATAATTGTTTACATTTCAAGCATGTTATTCTTCTATTTATATAGAACAGAACAATTCTCAATCTCCCAATTTCTCTATCTCTCTTTAATTTCAGTTAAATTACCATGGAAGTTAAGTGAAACGTTCCATTTTGTTTACAGGAAAAAGAATACTGCATTGTTTTCAAATCAGGATTAGTGTTTGACATGCTAAATGTGACATAATGACCCCCAGTGAGCTTTGAAATTTTAGCTTTAGTTGAAAATTTTGCAGCCATTCCTGCAATTTCTGTTATGTATAGGCCTTAACTTGAGACATGAATGTACTCTTGTATTTCTTAGATGAAAAATAACCCTGCCAAATAGGTAGCATGTTGCAGACATATTGCAGAGGCTCTAAAGAGAAAGACATTTCTTACCCAAGATCACAGAGAGATTTTTCTTTACTTCTGGGTTATTGTACTGTCTTTCTCTTTTACACTCAGCTAATGTATCTGAAAGAAGTCTGTCTTTTCCAGGCAATTATTTCATTCCTCCCAGGAGGAAGCTATAGTGGCCCACCTTCTAAGGATCAGCCTGCCACCATCAATACTCCCGGGATTGACTATAGAGAGGGATGGGTATCTAGAGTGTATGCAGCTAGGGCATGAATGCCCACATTCCATTTCTCCTCTTATCTTTGGTACCTGTACGTAATGCTTTGATCACCTGCCCTTCCAAGGTTTGTTTTATTTATTTATTTATTTATGTATGTATGTATGTATGTATGTATGTATGTATGTATTTATTTATTTATGTGTTTATCTATTTATCCATTTATTTATTTACTTGTATCTCTATACTACTAGTATCTCCTGTAGGATCCAGCCCCCTGCTTTGTGCTTCTGAAGTTTCTGTAGGGTTGAACACACCCAGGTGTTTCATCTACTTCTACAGAAACAACATAATCATCCCAAAGGAGAGCTGCCATTTCACAACCGCTCTGGCTTTCCCTGAAGCCACGCTTTTTTCCTTTCACTCAACATTTAATCCCCTTGGCTCTTTGTTGCCACACTGTTTCGGAAAAAAAAATTAGATTATGCTAAGAATATAAATACTGAAAAACAAATGTTCTAAACTGGATTTAACTCACTTTTTTAATGTTCACTTTGGAATGATCTGTTTGTGCCCTAAAATAAATCCTCTCTGACATTTGATTCTCATTTAATATTCACCTTGGTTGAAGCTTCTGGGTCTCCATCTCTCTCCAACCTCCCTCCCTTCAACTCTTGGTTGCCCAGCAACCTCAAACAGCTGGTTGCCCAAACAGGAAAAGTAAATGGGATTAACTCTGGAGGAAACTAATTGAAGGAAGCATTAGTATGCTCCCAATCAGAATTCTTTCAATACTAGCTGATTAAGTTGCGCTTTGCTGTCCTAAGTAAGAATGTGGACTGTGAACTGTCACAGGCTTGAAGACACACAGCAGTGGTGACAGCAGCTACTTATGATATAATAGCACTTAACAGACCATAGTCCCTATTTTCAAAAAGGCGTAAAATTATATTACAAGTCTTTTGCCCACTATTCCTCTCATTCCTGTATTCATGCATGAATTCATACATTCACCCACTCACTCCTTATCCATTCAGTTATGTATTTATTGAGAGACAGCAGGCTATTACAGAAATTCTAACAACTCTGGGGTGAACCTGACATTGGTTTCATTCCTAACTCTACCACTTTCCACCTGACACGGAACTCATTTTCTCCAATTTTCTAGGTCTTCATTTCAACATTGGTAAAATCAAGTCATCAAAACCTAACTCAAAGAGATATTGTAAGGATTAAGTAAGATAGAACATACAAAACAACCACTACAGTGATTTGGCCAGGTTAGACCTTCCATTCATTCACTTTCCCTTGTACCACATGCCATTAGAATGGGAGAGAAAAATCAGAGGTGTGTTAGCTAGTGTGTGGCTGTATTTCAAGCATAAAGCCAAGACAAGAAGGGAACTTTAGCAGTAGTAATTAAGAGGAGTGCTTAGATAGGAGACCTTTTTTTAATGTTTATTTCTTTTTGCAGGAGAGAGACAGAGCATGAGTGGGGGAGGGGCAGAGAGAGAGGGAGTCAGAATCTGAAGCAGCCTCCAGGCTCTGAGCTGTCAGTACTGAGCCCAACAAGGGGCTGGAACTCGTGACACTTGAGATCATGACCTGAGGCAAAGTCAAAGGCTTAACTGACTGGGGCACCCAGGTGCCCTGAGACCTTTTTTTAATTAATAGAATAGAGTGAATGATAAATCAGTAGAAACTGTCAAGGAATCCTCCAATGTTTTGAAACTGGATAATCTCAGAGAATGGTGGTGTCACTAAGAAACTAGCAACCAAGCAAGAAAAATTAGTTTGTCAAGCAATTTAGGTTTAAGTACTGGAGGCAGAGCTGACCCTGGGGTAGAACAATGAAGGGAATCACCTTGACTTCTCTTTGCCTTGTTTCCACCCTGCTCTCAGACCCAGCTAGCCAGAGCAATGGAGGCAGCAGGGGCAGATGAAGAAACAGGTCTATTCAGCTGGAGTTAAAAGACCTAGCTGCTTACATGAGCTAGAACTCTGGCATCCGAAGAGTTAGCATCAGGCTTTTAAACAATTTTTTTTTTTTTAAATTTTTTTTCTTTCAACGTTTATTTTTATTTTTGGGACAGAGAGAGACAGAGCATGAACGGGGGAGGGGCAGAGAGAGAGGGAGACACAGAATGGGAAACAGGCTCCAGGCTCTGAGCCATCAGCCCAGAGCCTGACGCGGGGCTCGAACTCACGGACCGCGAGATCGTGACCTGGCTGAAGTCGGACGCTTAACCGACTGCGCCACCCAGGCGCCCCTAAACAATTTTTAAGATTTCCTTTCCTCCAAGCAAAAAAAATTGACAACTGCTTTTTAGACAAATTCATGGTGGTCTTATACAGCCCTTTGGAACTTCTGTGCACTGGGAAATCTCCGTCAGGGGATAGGGCTCCAAAATGCCTGTAGACTGGAAGCACCCACTCAGAACCTATGTTCTCATATTCTCTGCTGGTCAGACAGGTAGATTCTGGAACTGAGATCAGAAACCATGAAGGCTAGGCTAGTCCAATTTAGACTTTCAAAATTCGGACGAGTCCTTTTAGGGGCATGCATTCTGAGTGAGGAACAAAGCGGATATGTGGGAATAATGTTGTTGTGAATAAGCTCCATGTGGTTGCTCTTTGATCACTCATAAAAATGATCACAAAAACTTTGCTTCTTTGTGAAAATGGTCATCCAATGTGCTACAAAGTCTTAGTAAAAAATTTAAAGAGATAACTAATAGGAAAAGGATAACTTGAAGTGTAAAGATAGGATAGAAATGAGACAGGAAAGAAAGGCAGGAGCCTGTGCAATGATTTTCCCATTTGCAAATTTGGAGATGCTTGAAGGACTTCTGAAAGAGTGATAAGGTGTGCAGGAGTGGCTGCCTGGCAATTTCATTCCTCAGGATGAGTGATGTTTTGTGTAATTCTTCTTCTCTTATTTACCCTTCAAGAATGCCCTTGTTAAGTCTATCCACTTTTCATCTGAATAATAATAATATAAAAAGTTCTATGGGGGAGGGGATGGAAATAACGTACAACACAGATTTCAAGAGTTCTGTACAGTTTCGGGGTCTGCCCTTATAGTAGGATGTCCTGTTACCTTCTCCTTCCCTTTTTTCTTTTTTGAACATCTATATCCTCCCACATGTTTTCTTGCATAGTTTTTTAAAAACGTGAACTCCTCTCCAATACAAGAAAAAGTAAGATTTGTTACCCGTACTTTTTCTTCCACCCAAGACAGAGGCCATCTTTGTAATCTGTCCCTGCTGGAGACTATATATTTTTTCTACTCTGAATCAGTCACTAGAAAAGTTAAGAAAAAAAAAAAAAGAAAAAAAAAAGAGAAAGGGAGGCAGAAAATAGGGATGTTTATACAGAATAAATAAATAATTCAGTGATATTAACCTCTCAACTACCTGCAAAGCATTCTTTGTAGCTCAAATGGTGAACCGGCCTTGTGAGAGAAATGGTGTTTATCATTTATTTAATACACATGGCTGCAGCCTAAAGAAGAAAAGTTTAAAAGTAATGTCAACAGGCAAAGGATCACACTAGGAGTCATCGAGCTCACCTTGCATTTCTCCCTGAGGCAGAGCTGAGGTGAATTCATTCAGGGCCATTCTATTATTCATGCAAAGAACTGTCTATCACAAATGTAATATGAAAAGGAGGTGCGCCCCATGTGAGGCATGAAATATCACCTCTAATAACTGGCAGTTTAATTCCAAGATTTCGAGACTGCTCATTTAAAAGTACCTGAAGCAAAGTTCTAAAGCACGGAATGATAAAGGAAATCATTGTTGTTATACTTTAAGAAACCATGTCCTATGTCTGCTAGGAAATACAAGAAATTGGGTTAAAAGGAAGATATGAAAAATAATGCAAAAACCAACAATGGAATGTCATGACAGCCGGTGCCTCAGAGTAAGAAATTTTCATAATCTGGAACACATTCACTAGGATATAGTCTTTCTAATTATTTTGGAATTGTTCTTCTCTAATTGTAGGGTGACTGAAAAAAGAAGTCATAAAATTTATAGGAGAATCCAGAACTTACAGAAGAACCTAGATCATGAAGTATTATCATTTTTGTCTGCTGATTGACTAATAGCATTGCTGACTCATACACCTAGAAAGGACCAAAGGAATCACCCACTATAATAAACTTTTACAAGTTGGTAAGAAACTGAGACTCAGTGGCAGACATAAGACCAGAACTATAGACTCAATATTACCCAGTATTCTTTCTACCATACTCCATAACTTTTAAAAATTATCTTAAAAATAGTATGATGTTAATAGCAAGTGTTTAAATTTCTACTCCATAGACATTCTCAAACCCCTTTTTACATCTAAAATGCCAAATGCCCTGCTTCATAGACACTTATTCTTTTTGCATGAAAAAAGGAGAATTACTGTCCAACACCCCTGAATTTGAATGTGCTGTAGTGGTCTGGAGAATAATAGGTAGGTTTGTGCAATTCCTAGGGCCAAGGCTCTATAGAAGAGCCAAAATTAGAGCGATGGGTAGAGATAATAGAAAAGGAAGCCAAGGCCCACTCAGCCAAGAAAGTGAGTTAAAAATAGGAGGTCAAACAGAAACCAGGGCTATGGACTCAGGACTTCCTGTCTTAGGGAGACAAGTGCATGAGTAGCAGCAGATGTATTCAGGACCCTGTCTGGGGTAACAGCCTGGAGCAGATGCTGTCTATGAATGGTCTGTATGTGCCAGCTGTGTTAGGGTGAGTGGGTGGGCTGATTATGATTAAGTACAGGATTGAGACAGGCTCACACATATGGGAAGTGTTAAGTTGGTGTGCTTGCTGGATTTCTGGTCTAGCCCCAAATTTTCTCCAGCTGGACACTTCTAATGTAGTGGAAAACATAAGCAACAACCAGAGCCTCAGCCCACCCACTACTAATGAGGCATGGCTTTCTTCTTAGGGTCAAGTAGGCCCCAAGAGCACCTCTGACCACTTCCAATAGAATGTGAAAGTCATTGAAGTAAGGGACTTGTAGGCGAAGAAAATGAAGAGTATGGGAAGAATAGTAGCAGAGCTTGAGTGAGAGAAGATAGATGTTAGCTATACGTAAACACCAAAGTCTCCAACTGAGAGTCAAAGAACAATTCAACCAATTAACCAGTCTTTGTCTATAGTCCACAATGTCCTAGAGCTGACCCGTGTGGTGCCACAGCCCCCACGGGTATTTAAATTTAGTGACTGAGAATGGGGCACATGCTTGAGTAAAAACACACACACACATACGCACACTTTTCCTCCCATCAATTTTGTTCAGTGTGTGTGGCAAACAACCACGCTCTAGGTCCTGCCATGTTGGGGTTCAGAGGGCTTAAGGATATAGGACAAAAAAAGATAGAGATAGGGTAGAATATGGGGCACTGCTGTTCCTAAAATGAAGGAAAGGAAACCATTATGGAGGATTTTCTAGCAGTTTTTGCATCTGAGAGACCAGGGCTAAAAGTCACTCTGGAGACTAGAAATTTCAGATCCTGTTATGCTCAACATCAGGGAATCATGGTGAATAAACAGACAGATAGAACAGTAAGGATTTGAAGAGGGATGAGGAAACCAAGGAAGAGGGAGCAGAGTGGCCAGAGAACTAGTTTAAAGAGAGGGCTTAGGAGAGAGATCACATAAAAGTGTAGTTTGCTGCCTAACAGCACTGATACAGCCCACCAAAAATGAAAAAGACATGCTTGTAATCTTAGAGCTGATTTGAGGAAAAAATGGGATAGGAAAGGTAAAGACAAAAATCCATACCTCATCCACCTTGAAAGTTGCCAGGAAAGCAACTGGCAAAGTGTCACATAATAGATTCTCAAAACATGTTAGCACTTTTCCTTTCCATAAAATTTCCTTGAGTATTCTTGGTGATGGGGTGAGTCGTGACAAGGAGGTTTCTGGAGACTTGACAATGTTCCTAACCATAATTGTTATCATAAAATTAGCCTATGCCCTGCTTTTAGGGAGAATATAGACATGCATATGCACGCATGCATTCTTCGTGTTTAAAAAGCAGGGCACTAAGCAATTATCATGCAATTTGTAGTAACAAGGATAGATGTAATTCTTCCATGGCAGGCAATATGATATTATAATGGAGAAAGGATAGGGTCTGGTGTTAGAGCTGAATTGAACCATGAATCAGCTGCCCACTCGTTTGGTAATGGCGTAAACCTCTATGTGCTTAAATTCCCTTGCTTGTAAAGTACGAATAAAAATACCTACACCATGATGTTGTGAAAATTTAAAGAAATCATATGCACTAACAGTGACTATTAAGAAAAAAAAACACTGGGGCGCCTGGGTGGCGCAGTCGGTTGAGCGTCCGACTTCAGCCAGGTCACGATCTCGCGGTCCGTGAGTTCGAGCCCCGTGTCAGGCTCTGGGCTGATGGCTCAGAGCCTGGAGCCTGTTTCAGATTCTGTGTCTCCCTCTCTCTCTGCCCCTCCCCCGTTCATGCTGTGTCTCTCTCTGTCCCAAAAATAAATAAATGTTGAAAAAAAAAATTAAAAAAAAAAAAGAAAAAAAACACTAATTTCATTCTTCTCACTTGCTCAGTGTGTGTGTGTGTGTGTGTGTGTGTGTGTGTGTGTGTGTATCTTCTATTTTGTGACATATTATAAGTGCATTTTTCAAGGCCATTCCATCTCTTCTTACAGAAAATGGCATGCAACCTTTAAACCAAATCCTATCTCTGTCACACACAAATTGTTAGCATCGTTTCTTCTCATTGGACAACCACTACCTTGGATTTTGAGGCTGGTTGTTAATTAATGTTTCCTTTGCCTATTTTGCTTATAGTTCATCAACTGTACTTAGCATATTCAGGTCTGATTCATTCCAGTCTGCAAATCTCATTAGCCTCCACCATTGATCTAAACTGCAAATTCAGTGCTGGTGGATGAAGTGCATCCACAGGTCAGTTTGGAGAACCTGCCCTTCTATTAGAAATTAGGTACAGTCAGCTAATGAATGATTCCCCTCTTCATAGACAAATCCACCTGCTGGGAGACTGGAACATCTTCAAACTTCCTGACTGACATGGATGACCCAGGGTGAGGTGATGGAACATTATGGAACTCAGCTATGCAGAGCTGGGGATGCAGAGATGGAAGAGATGAGACAGTAAATGAAGGTCACTTCTTTACTTTCCCTTCATTCCCGTGCATTCTTTACAACTCCTGTATCTTCTTAACAGTCCCATTATCTAACTTCTTATCCCATGTCTTTTCACATATCCTACTCTGTCTCCCTGATTCTTGAATTCCTTTTCAATTTTTCTTAGCTTTATGTTTCTATTTTTCTATCAATCCAGATTTGGTATTATATATTTACTGAGCCAATAAACAGTGCTCATGCCCCAGAGGAACATCCTGAAAAATTAAATACACTGTATTCAATTTATTTTGAAATTAATATCACAGCAAGTGAACCAAAATTTCATTTCTTTATATACTGGTTAATGAACCTACATTTTGGCAGACATGAAAGCTGCTTTCAGTACTTCCCCCTCCTTGTTTTAAAGGCTTTTCAAAAAGTAGCTTTATGGGCGAGTTTCAGTAGGGGGGGTGAGCATGGAATTTTGATACTACAAACCTTCCCTTTTCTCTCAAATCTCAAGCTTCCCTTCTTTGCTGAGCATCTTAAACAAGCAGGCGGATGTTTTTCCTCTTTTATTTTTTAATTGCTTATGTTGATGTGCAAGACAACATTTTCAATGAGATGCAAACGGAGTTGCCCACACAGTAATAATGGGGGCTTTGTGGGCTGCTCAGCATGTGCTATGTTTCTCTGAAGCCTTTAGGTCCTTATCCCCAGCTCTACAAAGGGGTCAGTACATTTCAGCTTCTCTCCCTCCCATACCAAAGAGATGCTCTGACTGTGAGAAAAACAGCAGGTAGAATAGCCTATAACAGAGGTTCCCCTCCCCACAACTACGCATATCACTTCTTTTCCAAGGACAGTCAATTATTACATTTTAAATAATCAGTTGTACTTTATTAGGATTTAATGCAATGCTGCCATGATATGGTAAAGCAGGGCTGACTGAAAGAGCTATTTCATGCAAAGATTTTTGCTATTCAATTAGCTTTTCCTGTTAATACATCATGATAGCTACTGTGATTAGAAAAAATAACATTCACTAATTTACACCTGAATGGCATATAAAAGGTTGCTAAGTGCTTTGGAAGTATAACAGGATTATTTTTTGATGTGGGGAGTAATATATTTTCTGTCTAAGGACAGAATTCTGGCTAACATCTACAGAGAATGAACAAATAGAAATTACCAATCTTGATTTAGTGTTATTCTAAAGGCCAACTATTCATTAAGGTAAGGATTTTTGCTCTCTGTATAATTATTAGTAGTTTCAACAGCTTTTATTCAACATAGGCAGCAGAGACTGTTGATATCCATCCTTTCTCAGGTCCTCTTCACATAAATTATAAGTATCCAAACCCAGGAAATCTCTATTAAAATTAATGTTATAGGGGAAGAGTGCAGATGTTGTCTGGGTAACAGACTTGGGCACTGTAAGTACTAGAGTTTTCTGTGGGCCTATTTTCTTAAGGCAGGACAAAAGAGGGTCCCCCTTCAGAAGGGTTAGCTCACTCTTGAGGAATTAAAATTGGAAATGAAGGGTGAAACTAAGGGCACATTTTCCCATAGAATTCCCTAGAAGACTCATAGCAATGGTGCTTCCACAAACTAATGAATAAACAATGTTATAAATAAGAATAAACTTAAAAGGTCCTCAACCTCACAGGGGGAATAAGGAAGGTCACGTCCTGGCAGGCTTGGATATTGCGAGGACCTTGAGAAAAGAGGAATTCACTCAAATTTATAGCAAGATAGGTGAAGTCAAGTGGCAAGTTCTTGGCTTGGCCGCTATTTTTAAGAGGCTTTTAAAAGTCCAATCTGACATTCAGGTCTTTAATCAATTTTGAAATAATTTTTGTGTATGGTGTAAGAAAGTGGTCCAGTTTCATTCTTTTACATGAGCCTGTCCAATTTTCCCAACACCATTTGTTGAAAAGACTGTCTTTTTCCCATTGGATATTCTTTCCTGCTTTGTCAAAGATTAATTGACCATATAATTGTGGGTTTACTTCTGGGTTTTCTATTCTATTCCATTGATCTATGTATCTATTTTTGTGCTAGTACCATACTGTTTTATAACACTATTATTCACAGTAGCCAAATTATAAAAGCAGCCCAAACATCCATCGATAGGTGAATGGATAAAGAAGATGTGATACACACACACACACACACACACACACACACACACACACACACTGAAATATTATTCAGCCATTAAAAAGAATGAAATCTTGCCATTTGCAGTGACATGGATAGAGCTAGACAGTATAGTGCTAAGTGAAATAAGTCAGTCAGAGAAAGACAAATACCATATGATTTCACTCATATGTAGAATTTAACAAATAAAACAAACAAGCAAAGGAAAAAAAGACAGAGAGAGACAAGCCAAGAAATTGACTCTTAACTTTTGAGAAATTATGTAACCAAGGGGAGGTAGGTAAGGGGGGGATGGGTGTAACAGGTGATGGAGATTAAGGAGTGTACTTGTTATAATGGCTATTGGGTGATATACAGAATTGCTTAATCACTATATTATTAGTTTGGTAACTAATGTAGTTTGTTAACTATACTGGAATTAAAATACAATTTTAAAAGAATCCAATCTGAGATTCCTTATGAAGATTTCCTGCAAAGCAAATTTAAGGTCTGTATAGTATATTACCATCCTTGCTGCACCTATGTAAATAATCAGATCAAATTTAATGTGATCAAAAATAATTTTTCCTTGAGATTAATTTTGATCAAAAGAAGGGTGACTACAGAGAGAATTGTTGTATTCAATGGAAAACTATTTATCATCTCCAGCAAACTTTTCTGAGTTTACCAGAGACTAGCCTCTGTTCAATATCTTTGAGCTATTCTGCAACTCTAAATTCTAGGTAACTGATAGGCAAATTCTGTTTTGTCTGGTAGAAACGTAATTAACATCTCCAACGATAGAAAAAAAATCATTCTTGGTACTTAGGTGTAAATTGGATTTTGTTCCTTGTACAAATTAACAGTCCTTACCAATTTTTCAATTCTTTCAGTTTTCTTCAATACCTGGCTATAATCCTCCAAACCACCTCTGGTTTTCCTCCCTCCTTCCTAACTTGCCATCACCAAGACCTAAATTCTAACCGGTCACATCCTTTGGCTGCCTTGCAGTTGGCCCTGTTACTCAAGATCTAAAGAAGTCCTGCCAAATGGAAGCCAGGCTATTTGGCATAAGGCCTAAAAAACTCAAGACCACAGAAGATCATGCATGAGCCAAAATTTTCCTTGAAAAGAAAGTTGAGCAAAATACTTGGGTCATACATGCCCCCATATAGCAATGTAGCTAACGCCACCAAAATCATCAATATCCCAACTTGAGAGCTTCAAGAAACTCAATGAATGTTACTTCATAACCAAAACATTTTCCTCTACTCACATCTTACCTTCAAGGATCCACTCTGTTTCTTAGTACAACTTTTTAAAAAAAATTTTTTTAGGGGCACCTGGGGCACAGTCGGTTAAGCGTCCGACTTCAGCCAGGTCACGATCTCGCAGTCCGTGAGTTCGAGCCTCGCATCAGGCTCTGGGCTGATGGCTCAGAGCCTGGAACCTGTTTCCGATTCTGTGTCTCCCTCTCTCTCTGCCCCTCCCCCGTTCATGCTCTGTCTCTCTCTGTCCCAAAAATAAATAAACGTTGAAAAAAAAATTTTTTTAATGTTTATTTATTTTTGAGAAAGAGAGCACAAGTGGGGAGGAGCAGAGAGAGAGGCACACACAGATTCCAAAACAGGCTCCAGGCTCTGAGTTGTCAGCACAGAGCTCGAGCTCGACATGGGGCTTGAACCCACAAACCATGAGATCATGACCTGAGCCAAAGTTGGATGCTTAACCTACTGAGCCACCCAGGTGCCCCCAGACATCTCTCTTTTAAAATACCTGATCTCTAAGACTCTAAAACAACTGAGTTTTGCCACCAACTCTCAAAAGATAAGTCTAGCTGATTATACAGAAATGATGTCAACAAGTGTCCTTGAGAAGCTATTTCTTAAACTCTTCTTTGCTCCATTAAGGATGCTTACTATCTAGTACAGCCACAAAACAAACAAAAAAACATTCTTTTTAAACAAAAGTGGAAACTGACAATGTCGAATTTTACCTGAGCCCTGTGATTCCCCAAAATCAAAGACAGTTAAATTCCATCACCTTTTGTTTACCTGAAAACCGCTAACTACCAACTACCACTAATACCTTTCATATTCTCATGTAGACTATCCTTCCTCATGACTCCCATAAGACTTCTGGATGATTCCCCTGTTTACCTATCTCTGTAAAATGCTAGGCCCACATCCTTTTGTTTGAGATACTCCTCATTCATGAATATTTCCCCTATTACAATAGCCGGAATAAAATAATCTCCTTAATTATCTAGTGCATTTTGTCTTCCACAATAGGGCTAGGTTACACATACACAAGTGCATGCATGCATTTGTGAAAAAAATCATGAAATGACATAATTCAGGTTTGTACAGTTCATTACATATAAATTTTGATTCAAGGGATAAAAGGAGGAATGTAAATAAGCAATTAACCATAGTTAATGCTATGTGCACTTAGTTGTTTAGGGTGAAGCAAATGAATATCTGCAACTTACTTTGGATTATACTCAAAAAAGGAAATAGATTGATCCATCGATAGATGGATTGGTAAATAGTTTGTGATTAAGCAAATACAGTAAAAGGTTAATTACTGAATCTAGGTGGTGAGTTTATTAGCATACACATCAAACTTTATAGTGAAATACTGAATTCTTTTCTTCTAAGACTGGGAAGAAAGCAAGGATAACCTCTCTATTTTTGTTCAAATTTGTATAGGTCTTAGTGCAATAAGGAAAGAAAAGGAATAAATGCATAAACATTGGAATAAAGAAGATAAAACTTTCAATTTTCAGACAGTAGGATCACCTAGGTAGAAAATCCTAGAGAATCTACAAAGCAATTACTAGCACTGGTTAATAAACTTAAGTCATAGGACAGAAGGTCAATATGTGAATGCTAATTACACATTTTTATATTAGCACAAGTACTCAAAAGTAAAAATTTTTTTTTAATGTTTTTTTTTTTTAACGTTTATTTATTTTTTTGGGACATAGAGAGACAGAGCATGAACGGGGGAGGGGCAGAGAGAGAGGGAGACACAGAATCAGAAACAGGCTCCAGGCTCTGAGCCATCAGCCCAGAGCCCGACGTGGGGCTCGAACTCACGGACCGCGAGATCGTGACCTGGCTGAAGTCGGACGCTTAACCGACCGCGCCACCCAGGCGCCCCAAAAGTAAAAATTTTTAAATGGCATTTACAACAATAACAACAAAATCAAATGCCTAGGAATTAAATATAGTGAAAGATATTCAAGGTATCTACTTTGTAAACTATGAAAAATAAAGATCTAAATAAATGAATCTATGTTTTTGAATTAGAAGACTCAATTTTTATGTCACTTCTCCTCAAATTGATTCATATATTCTACTAAATTTCCAGTAACCTCAGGCTTATGACAGTAAAAGTAAAATAATAAACTAAAACATGTCAGCTATTCAAATTTTGAAAATCTTTAGAGACTTTTAAAGACAACAGAGCTAGTTTTTATTTAAAAAGGATTCATTTAGGGGTGCCTGGGTGGCTCAGTCGGTTGAGCGTCCGACTTCAGCCCAGGTCATGATCTCGCGGTCTGTGGTTCGAGCCCCGCATCGGGCTCTGTGCTGACAGCTCGGAGCCCGGAGCCTGTTTCAGATTCTGTGTCTCCCTCTCTCTGTGACCCTCCCCTGTTCATGCTCTGTCTCTCTCTGTCTCAAAAATAAATAAACATTAAAAAATTTTTAAAAAGAATAAATAAATAAAATAAAAAGGATTCATTTAATTTGCTGATGTTTCAAAGTATCATCAAAACAAGGTGTTTTATTTGAAGGAGCATTAAATTAGTGAGTAACTCATATTTCAGTGTCTTCCGTGTCCATATATCTAGTCACTGACCTTAGACATATTATTGAACCTTTACTTATTAGATATTCAGCTGGTAGACCTTTTTTAACGCCAGAAAAACCTTACTAAAACCTGGAAACAACTCAATTAAAAGACATTTATATAATTAAAAAATATAGGAAGTGGGATCAAAACTAAAGTAAAAATAAAATCTTCACTAATGTATAGTGAGTTTAAATAATTTATTATATATTAATAAAAGAATTTAATCTGTAATAAGACTCATTTTTTTTAAGAATCAGTAAGGGTGTTTTAGCTCTTTTACCTTAAATTGAGCTCTATTTTTAACTGTTAATTTTTTTCCCAATAATGAGCCACATTGTTATTTGAGTTGTAAATCAAATTTATTTACGCTTGGAAAGATCTCATCTGGTGCACTGACAATAGTAATAATAGGAACACTCCTGAATATGCAGGTACTCCTATTTGAAAGACAGATTATTTTTATATATCTCCTATAGTGCGTATACCCAGACACACAATATTTATAATTATAAGATTGAGAAATAGACCTATGTTGCTTGAATAATGATTTTTTAAACGAAAGCATAAATACTAAGAGCATAATATAGAAAAGTTTTAAAATCAAATATGAAATAGCTGATATTTAAAGAAATTCTTACTGGAGTCTATAGTTACAGCCTAATGTATGTCAAAAATGCCAAATATTTTTGCTTAAAATACAAACACAAACTTGGCTTATGTGAATAGCCATATAGCATGTAGACTAATGGTAAAATTAAGCAGTGGCTATCTAATTAATTCTCTAATGAAATGAAGGGGAAAAGGAGTAAATATTTGCCACCAGTAAAAGGAGAGAGTGCTAGACAACCCTGAGTTATTAACATTTTTAAGTGAAACTGAAAATTTTGTTATTAAATGGTTTAACAGAACTCCTAACCTGACCATAAACCCACAGTAGTACTAAGACAAGAAGGTAAACAAACAAACAAAACCTAAGAATTGTTCACTAATTTTCTACAACATAGGAAGAAGCAAGTCTGTCTAGAAGGTACATAGGTTGTCCTGAGATGAGTAAAGGAATGACCCTTAAAAGTGAAAGCTCCCAGCCTCCCAACTGAATGGAGCTAAATTCTTGCCATTTTCAAAGATGACATCCACAAGAATTGGGATGCATCCCTGGCTGGTGAAGTTAGACATTTAATGGAATATCAAAAGAAGGAGTTGAGTCCAGTTCCACCATACATAACTGAACTACCCCTCCTCCTCTTCCAACTCTATCCTCTTAATACTCCCTCTTAGATCACAGAATAAATAGAAGGCAATACTTAGGTTGTTGGATATGTACAGAGGAGGGTAGAATGGAAGGAATAAGTGGTAAACTAAATAAATTGAGAAAAATGATGAAAAAAAATGACCCACACAATACCATAAATAAATGGAAGGCTTAGGTCAGCGATTCTCATACTTTGCTGCATTTAAAAAATAATTCTCATGATGCCTAGGCCATATCCCATACTGATTAAATCAGAACATCAAGCATTAGTATTCTTTAAAAGCTCCCAGTTTACTTCAGTGTGAAGTGAAGTTTGAGCAGTGCCTCTCAAACATTAATGTGCATAATGATCATCTGGGGATCTTGTTAAAATGCAGTTTCTGTTTCAGGAGATCCTGGGTGGGGTCTTTGATTCTACATTTCTAATAAGCCTCTAGATGATACCAATGTTTCTGGTGTGAAGACCACATTGTGGGTAGCAAAAATCTAAATAGAACTGATAATATAAAGTTAAGAAAAATTAAAGGAGAAAAGCATGGAAATTACACAAATATATATTTTTTTATTTAAAAAAATTTTTTTTAATGTTTTTATTTTTACTTTTGAGACAGAGAGAGACAGAGCATGAGCAGGGGAGGGGCAGAGAGAGGGGAAGACACAGAATCTGAAGCAGGCTCCAGGCTCTGAGCTGTCAGCACAAAGCCCAACATGGGGCTTGAACTCATAGAGTGTGAGATCATGACCTGAGCTGAAGTCAGACACTTAACCGACTGAGCCACCCAGGTGCCCCAATATATTTTTTTAAAAAGAAAAAAGGAGACAAAGAAAGAAAGAAAGATAAGGAACATAAAATCAAAGGCAGTTAAAATTCCAGTTGGAAAAAAAATACACTAAAGGAAAAAGTAGCAAAATCTAGAAAGTTGATATATGCTCTAGAACTTAATAAGAATTTGAAAGGAGTAAAATATCAGCTCCAAGTTAAGATGATAGGACAAAAGATTTAAAAAAAAAAATAGAAAGGGAGAATGCCAAGCTAAGGAGAAAAGATGGAGAACCAAATTGCTATCCAATTATTGAAAAACTTAGAAAAAATAAAAAATAAATTAGGGTTGTGAAATAACCAGAGTGAACCACACACACAAAAAGTCAAAAATTAAAACAATTATTGAGAAAATGATGGTTAGAAGGAATATAGATAATTCAATACAGATAATTGATATTTCCTAATTTAAAAATCCAATAAGTGGATCAAAAGATATTCAGAGACATATAGAAAATGTTCTTTTAAATGAAAAGGAAAAATGAATCTGTAGCTTGAAAGGACACAATATACATCTGGATGTAATATAGTCAAAGTTAAAATACATCCTCAATAAGTTACTTAACTTTAGGGATAAAGAAAAAAAGTTTGCAGGAAAAAAATGAAATTACTTCAAAGTACAAAAAGAAAATAACAGAGACCAGACTATTCCATAACATCCTTCAATGTCAAAAGACAATGGAAGAAGGTCTACAAAGTTTTAAGGAAAACAAAGGACACACCATGAGTATTTTAAGTGGTTAATCTTACTCAAGTACAAATGCAACAGGTAGACATTCTTGATCATGGAAAAACTCAGAGAATATGCATGAATTCTTCTTGAAAAAAAAAACACCAAATGATTTTGTGATGATGTGCACTTAATGCAAAGGGAAGCAATAAGGAGGAATAGAAGCACAAATACATAGAACACAAAAGAAACCTGACAGATATAAACCCAACTTATATCAGTAATAACATTAAATGTGAATGGATTAAATAATCTGATCAAAAGTCATCAACAGTCAGATAGGATTTAAAAAAAAAAAAAACAAAAAAGAAGACCCAACTACATGCTGTCTATGGAAGAGACGCATTAGATTCAAACTTACAGATTAAAAATAGAAGGATGGAAAAAGATATTATAATGCAAACAGCAACCACAAGAAAGAGGGAATGGCTATAATAATATTAGAAACAGCACACTTTAAAACAAAAAAATGCTAAGTTAATTAAGAAGGACATTTTATAATGATAAAAGGGTCAATAAATCAGGAAGGTATAACAATTATAAACATTTATGCACCTAATAGCAAAGCGTCGAACTATATGAAGCAAAACTGACAGAAATGAAAGGAGAAATAGACAATTCAGTATAATAATTGAAGATTCAACACCCCACTCAAAAACAACAATTAGGCAAAAGATCAATCAATAAATAGAAGACTTCGATAACACAGTAAACCAACTAGACCTAACAGAGATCAATAGAACACTCACTCAAGAACAGCAGAAAATGTTTCTCAAGTGTATGTGAAACATTCTCCAGGATAGAGCATATGCTAGCCCATAAAACAAAACTCAATACATTTAAAAGGATAGACATACCTTTGTTTTTAATGAAAACAAATATATAACATACCAAAATTTATGGGATGCAGCCAAAGCAGGGCTTATAGAGATCTGAAAATAAGTACATTAAAAAAGAAGAAAGATCTCAAGTTAATAACATAACCTTCTACTTTCAGGGATTGGGGAAAAGCAGAAAACTGAACCTAAAGTGAACAGAAAAAAGGAAATAATAAAGATTTGATCAGAAATTAATCAAATAGAGATTAGAAAATCAATACAGAAAAATCGATGAAACCAAAAGCTTGTTCTCTGAAAGATCAAGAAAATTGAAAATTTTTGTGTTAGGTGGAAAAATCACTCCCCCATCATCACCAATTAATATCCATGTCAATCTCTGGAACTTGTGAATGATACAATTTACATGGTAAAAGGTGATTATCCCAGATAGCCAGAAGAGGCACACAGAGATCTGGCACAGACACAAAGAGAGAAGAACAGAGAGGAGAAGACAATGTGACAATGGAGGCAACACGGAATGCCAGGATTTCTGCAGCCACCAGAATCTAGGAAAGAGGCATGGAAGGGATTCTTCCCTAGAGACTCTAGAGGGAGCATGGCACTATCAACACCTTGATTTCAGACTTCTGTCTTCTGCAACTGTGAGAGAATAAATTTCTATTGTTTTAGGCCACCCAATTTGACAATTTAGAAGAAATGGACAATTTTCTCAAAAATCATAAACTACCAAAACTCAACAAATATGAAGCATATAATCCAAAAAGTACTATAACCATTTTAAAAATGAAAACTCATAGTTAAAATCTCCAACTCAGATAGTTTCAAACTTTTAGAAAATACTTTGAGAAAACATTTAATGGAGAATTAAATCTAATTCTACAAATCTCTCCCATAAAATAGAAGAGGAAATACTTTCCAACTCATTTTATGAGGTTAATATTACCCTGATGTTAAAATTAAACAAAGACAGCACACAGGAAAAAAACTACAATCTAATATCTCTCAAGAACCTAGACACAAAATCCTCAACAAAATAATGGCAAACCAAATCCAACAATGTTTAGAAACAATCATATGCCATTATCAAGCGGAATTTATTCCAGATATGCAAGGCTAGTTCAAGAGAAAATCAATTATAACCCACTCTATCAACAGGCTAAGGAACAAAAATCAAATGATCAAATCAATTAACAATGAAAAGATTATTTGACAAAAATCCAACAACCATTTATGATAAAAGTTGGCAATAGAGGGAATTACCTCTAGTTGATTAAAAAAATATCTAAAAGTAACCTACAGCTAACATACTTAATGAGGAAAAACAGAATACTTTCCCCTAGAACTAGGAACAAAGTAGGAATTTCTGTTCTTGTCATTATTATTCAATATAATACTAGAAGTCTTAGCCAGCACACTACAGCAAAATCAATCAATCAACAAAATCCATATAGATTGGAAAGAAATAAAGCTGTGCTGATTTGCAGATGACCTGATTGTATACATAGAAAACATAAAGGAATCTATAAAAGAATCTGGACTTATGAAGTACTTCCAGCAATGTCACAGAATACAAATTCAGTACACAATTATCAATTACATCTCTGTATACTAACATTGTACATGTAGAAACAGACTTTTTAAATTATAATTGTTCCCAAAAATGCAATACTTAACTATATAATTAACAAAACTGTTACAGGATATGCATCGTGAAAATTGTAAAATGGTGATGAAAGAAATCAAAGGTAACCTAAATAAATGGAAAAGCATACTATATTCATGGAATAGAAGACACACCATACTAAGGATATCCATTCTCCCCAAGTTGATCTATGGATTTAATGCAATTCTTATCAAAATCTCAGCAAGATTTTTTTGAAAGAGACAAGGTTATTTTAAAATTTTTGTGGTAATACATATGCCTAAAATAGCTAAAACAATCTTAAAGAAAAATAGAGTGAGAAGAATTACTCTACCTAATATTAAGGCTTATTATATAGCAACATTAATCAGGCTATGGGGAATTAGTTGACGAACAGACACATAGATCAATGGAACAGAATATAAAACTCAGAAGCAGACGTACACAAAAATCTTCAACTGATTTTTGGAAAATGTGATAAAACAATTCTGTGGAGCAATTCCATTCCAACAAATGGCTGCTAGCGCAATTAGATATCCAGAGGCAATAAAAAATGAACTAATCTAAATCTCACACATTATATAAAAATTAACAGAAAATGGATCACACTTACATGTAAAACACAAAATTATAAAACTTTGAGAAATAACCATAGGAGAGGGGCACCTGGGTGGCTCAGTCAGGTAAGTGTCTAACTCTTGATTTTGGCTCAAGTCATGATCTCACAATTCATGGGTTCAAGCCCATCACTGGGCTCTGTGCTGCCAGCACAGAGCCTGCTTGGGATTCTCTGTCTCCCTTTCTCTCTGCCCCTCCCCTGCTCTCTCTCTCAAAATAAATAAATAAACATTAAAAAAAAAAAAGAAGAAAGAAAAGAAAAAACCGTAAGAGAAAATCTTCTAAATTTGGTGGTAGGCAAAGAGTTCTTAGATTTGACAACTACAGGATGATTCTTAAAAGAAATACTGGAAAAATAAATAAAAAAAAAAACTTAACAAATTTTAAAACTTCAGCTCTGTGGAAGATCTTGTGAACAGGATGGAAAGATAAGCTACAGACAGGAAAAAATATTTACAAACCATGTAAAAAAAAAAAGGGCTAATATCTAGAATACATAAAGAAATCCCAAAACTAAATAGTAAATTTTTTAATCCAATTAGAAAATGGTTAAAGTATACTAACAGATATGTCTAAAGATGATATACATTGAAGGGGATGTACAAACGGCAAACAAACACATGAAAAGAGGTTTACTATTCTTAGCCATCTGGGAAATGCAAATTTAAACCAAATGAGGTATAACTACATGCTTTTCATAGTAGTTATAATAAAAAATAGAGAAAAAAGAAGTAGAAATATTTAATATATAACTTACAAGTAAAGTCAAGTGTATATACGCATGGAGAGATGTGTAAAATGATCACCAAATGTAAAAACTAGCTCTTTTGGGGTGGAAGAAATTTGGTCAAATTATGGTTTTTTTCTTTGCATTTATTTGCATTGCTCAAACTTTTGCAATGTATTGTTTAAAAGATCATAAAGTCATTAACTTTGAAATAAAAAAAAGTATAAAATAAGCAATACTACTACTCTACTAACATAGATTATATTTGAGTCTTTTATACACAATCGGGAAAGGAAACTGGAAATGACTACACATCCAGAAAAGAACAAGCAGAAAGACATGTTTGAAGAAATCTGAACTAAAGCAACTTGAGGGGAAGAACTATAGTGGACTTTAAACTAGTTGAAGGCTGTCATATAGAAGGGAAAGTAAATACTACGTATTATGTTCTAGAAACAAGAGCTATGAGTAGAACATCCATGGCAACAGATTTCCTGATAATCAATTTGCCTCACAAGGTACAGAATGAGTTCAAACAGAAGCAGGATGAACTTAATGTCAGAAATGTTGTAGAAAGGATGCCTGCAGTTCAGAGGGGGACTAGAATTGTAGATTGCCAAGATCCATTTAACTAGAATTCTACCTTTAAAAAAAGAAAGGCGTCTGGCTATTTTTAATTGCTATTAATCTTGGGGCACCTGGGTGGCTCAGTTGGTTAAGCAGCTGACTTTGGCTCAGGTCTGATCTCACTGTTTGTGAGTTTGAGCCCCACGTCGGGCTCTGTACTGACGTCTCAGAGCCTGGAGCCTGCTTTGGATTCTGCGTCTCCCTCTCTCTCTGACCATCCCCCACTTACAATCTGTCTCTTTCTCTTTCAAAAATAAATAAACATTAATTGCTATTAATCTTAGATATGGAGTATCTGGGACTTTCTGACCTATCCCTTTGTACCCTCTCTCGTAGGTGCTCTCCGGAAGACAGGCCTTGGGCAACTTTGATTTGATGCTTCAAGATGTAAATCAATACAAGAATCCCTCCTTATTTATGGTTTTGCTTTTCATGGTTTGTTAGTGGTCCAAAAGCAGATGATCCTTGGGACATACCATCAGAGGGTCAACCATAGCCTAGAGCTACATCATAATGCCCATGTCTTTCACCTTACTTCATCTCATCACATAGGCATTTTATCATCTTACATCATCACAAAAAGGTGAATAAAGTACAATAAGCTATTTAGAGAGAGAGAGACCACATTCACTTTTTTACTACAGTATACTGTTACAATTGTCCCATTTTATTATTGTTGTTAATCTCTTACACTGTGTCTAAGTTATAAATTAAACTTTACCATAGGTACGCATGTATAGGAGGGGGGAAAAACATAGTATACATAGGGCTGATTTTAGGCATCCACTCAGGGCACTATCACGGTTTTAGGCATCCACTCAAGGACCCAGAACATATACCCTGTGCTCAAGGGACTACTGTATGTCAATGTGAATCAAGGTCCCCAAACGTTTCAATGCATTAATTCAATGCATTAATTATTTCACATCATATATTTCATCATATAAATGAGAGAAATGATTCTCTACACATCATCCCTCCACCTTTTTGAAAATGTAACTAGAAAATTTCTAAGGCAAAAACATGCATTTGTTCACGCTAGAGTTCCCACAAATATGTCAAATAGCACTTGGCATGTGACAGAAGAGAGCCACACTCGGTGACCTTCATTCCTTCTGGTCTTCAGATCTCACTCTGGGGCAGTGCATCTCACTTTCTACGGCAGACCTTTGGAGCATATTGGAAACTGTTTACTCCTTTTATTCTCCAAGATAACATTCAGTCAAACTGAAGGCCAGTGACAGCAATTGCTATTTAAAGGTACTGTCATTCATTTTACACACATTCCAAAGTATTTGAAAAAATTATGTGAAGAAAGTTTTTAAACAAATGAACATACTGGAAACATTCCTCCACGGCAGCATGTGAAAGTGTTTTCTTTCAGCATTTGTGTGTGTGTGTGTGTGTGTGTGTGTGTGTGTGTGTGTGTGTGTGTGTTTTAATTCTATTTATAGACAACGTCCCAGGAAGTTAGGCATTCCATGGTTATCCACTGTATGTCATGACTCATATACACATTCATTAACATATAAATCATCCTGTATGTTCCTTTATAACTAAAGGAACAGACAATTCCCACCTTTCAGGTTTACTGTGAACATTTGAAAACCTGCCAGTAAAAAGTCTGACTGAGTGATTCGTTTTATTTTCTAGGAATTATCTTCCTAGACTACTAGCTCCTCTGTGACCTACTCATTTCTAATGGATATAAAGTTGCTTCACAACTCCTTGGTGCATGTATATGCCCTTATTTTATGTTTAAGATAAAAATTAAATATTATTCCACATCCTAACTAGGCATCTGCCCCGCTCGCTACTGCCCAGTACTGTTTGATATGGATGTTTAGACTATACAGAAATATGGGGCATAGTCCCTGTTTTTAGTTCTTGGAACTAGTTGTTGAGAAGCTTATTAACCAAATTCCAGAGGTCCTGTTAAAGGTAAGAGTTCCTTTTCTCACAGCAACACATTCCCTGTACCTCATTTGGCCAAAGACCTTTGATGTGTTTCTCAAGATTACCAGCTTTTCTGTGTCATCTCTTCCCATGCCCCTTCTCTGATCCTTCCACTTCTGCAGACATGGACTCAGCCACCATGGACTCCTGGCCCAGAGCCTAGATCTTTTGCTCCAGGGATTATAAGATTTGGGGCTCTTTCCTAAAACACAGGGTGGCCTAAAACCTAGGATGACACCTTCTCACCTTCTTGAAGTATGTGTGTGTGTGTGTGTGTGTGTGTGTGTGTGTGTGTGTATGTGTGTGTGTGTGTGTGGCAGGGTGGGAAGTTTATAATGATCTCACAGAAAAATACAACCAATTTTTTTCAGGTTATCCCCTCATCCACTTTTGCATCCCCAGTGCCTAACCCAGTGCTAACAACAGGCCTGGCATATAGTAGGCACTCGTGAATATTTAATAAGTATACAACTGAACTGCAGGCAACACAGGTGAACTCTCTTTAGGCATGCCAACTATAAGACCCCAGAACACAGCCAGCCCACTGTTTACTGAAGTTGTGGAATTTGGTAATTGTTACTAAGAACACATCATCAACCTACTCAGTTCTTTGGCTATGTCACAGAGAGTCCAAAGTCTTACAGACAAGGCTAACCAAACTTCTTCAAACAAGGTGACAGGACACGTGGAGCATAGAGACTTCTATCACCTCATAATCAACCCTGTAAATATACACATCTTAGGGAACCAGACAAATGCTGTTTGTCATGTCTGACATTCTGTATTGCAAATCAGTAGAATAGCGTAATAAAACTTCAGCTACTGAGAGCTGTTTTCCAAATCACTCTTTAAGTCTCCCAATATCATTAAAATTTTAACCATTTTGAATGAGTATCTTTCTAGAATACATTATGTATATTCCTGCTGTCTTGAGCAAATCATAGCAAACATAATTTAACCTTTCCTTGATAATTTAATGTAATCATTGCAAACATTCATTATGCCAAACCATATAAACAGTGGTGCCTTCTGGCACTTTGGAGTAAATCGTGCTCTTTGCATGGCAGGAAATGACCCTGACTGCTGGATTTTCCCAAACCTACAAAATATGTCTTTCATTACTTTTGAGTGTTTTTTGCTAAACATTTTTCTCACTCCTTGCTCGGTAATAGGATGTGATGCTTCGTTGCATGATAGCTGTTGTCTTTCCTTAATAATTAGTTTGTTTTGGCTTCTAAGTTGCTCAAACTTAGAATGTGGGAAGCCAAGATTTTTTTTTTTTTTTGATTCAGGAATAAATAAGAACAAAGAGTCTCTGATGTTCATTGGCTTATATTTTGTCACCTATTTTTGCTAAAATGGACATTCAGTTTGGGGTCCTTTGGGATCATGGCCATGTTGAGGCCATGAGGTTGCAGAGAGCTGACTTATAAGTATTTATTTGAATCTGTATTTGTATGTTGTAGAACAATGTCATAGATTTGAACAATCTGTTTCTCAGATCAGTCCTGTGAGTATCATTTCATAGATTTCATAGATGAGAACTTTGAGGTTTAAAAGATTCACATCCCCACAGTCAATATAGGGAATTAAAACGTCATCCCTTGACTCTTGACCCCAAAACCTGACAGAGTTCCCAGCATGCTACACTCTGCAAATGTTCTGGTCTATTAAAAATGAATTGACCCCACAGGGTCTGATAATATCGCAAATGATGAAATGGTGATGGAATTCTTAGATTCAGACTATTTCTTCTCATATTTTAAAATCAAATGTCAACTATTAATCTGGCTACACATGGTACACATAGAAGTTTAGGAACTAGAAGAAATTAAGCAATGTCAAATGAGACCAAGAAGTGAGCAAATATCAGATGGTTCCATAGGTAGATAGAGACATAAATGAAAATGGAAGTATGTTTGTAGTGACTCCTACATTTCCTTCATCAGTCAAAGTGTATACTAAATAGAATTCCTAAGTAACTCATGTGAAATAAGAAACCTTGGTATACTTTGTAGGACATTACACATTTTTATGGCATGGTTGACTTTCAATGGATGGCATTGCTATTATTATTTTTTTTTAATTTTTACTCTTGCTACCCAGGAGGAACAACATATGCAAAATGACATATTCCAGCGTTTTTTTTCTTTCCTTTTCTACATTCTTACAACGCTTTCTCCCTTTTAAAAACCTTAATCAGCCTTCAGGGTTTAGCTCAACTTAAAACTCTCATAAAACAATTTCCATTATTTTCACAAGACTCTTTTCTCCCTTTTCTCTTCATTCCTCCAATACTTCCTGCCTTGATCCCTCATTAAGAGTTTCAGGTCTATATATCTCTTGACCCAGTTAGATGGTAAATTTCTCAGATCAAAGACTGTATATTACATTTCTAGTATAGTTTTTCTATTTGAAGTTAGCACAGCCAGCAAAGGTCTAGTTACATAATAGGTGATCAAGTAACAAATGAATAAATGTAAGTCGATAAATTGGTAACATTGAAATAGCCAAGTTCGATGTATTTGTACACTTTATAGATGAGAAACAGATGTCAAATTGCTGTTGTGCTATTCTTCATTTGTCCCTCTCCACACACCCAGATCTATTTTCCACCTCTCTGCTATGTGCCTTATGAGGAAGAACCCTGTGGATTACTGTGGTAGGCAAAACAATGCCCAGCAGCTCCCCACCGCAAGATGCCCATAGCCTGAACCCCCAGAACCTGTGAATATATTACTTTATGGCAAAAGGGATTTTGCAGATGTGATTAAGGTTAAATATATTGAGATGAGGATATTATTCTGGTGGGCTTAATGCAGTCACACGCAATCTTAAAAGTAGAGAACCTCTCCCAGCTGCAGTCAGAAAAAGAAATGTGGTAACAGATGCAGGGGCAGAGAGATGTGACATGAGGACACAACCCTGTTGAATCACTAGTTTTGGAGATAGAGGAAGTGCCATGCACCAAGGAATGCAGATGGTATCTAGAAGAGAGAAAAGATAAGGAAATTGATTCTTGTCTGGAATCTTCAGAAAGAGCCTCAGTCTGGGGACATCTTGATTTTAGGCCAGTGAGAGCCATGTTGAATTTGTGACCTACAAAAACTATAAGATATTAAACTTGTAAGGTTAAGCCAGCATGTTTGTGGTAATTTGTTACAGCAGCAGTAATAGGAAAGGAATATAACTATGTTTCTACTTCTAGCTGGATCTCTGTTGGATTCAGTCAGTGGGAGGCACTGGTAGGACTTTGTATGGCTACAAAGAGAAAAGAGCAGTGAGTGGATTTCTTCCCTGCTCCCTCCCTATTTCAGCCCTGTACTTTTGGCTATACCTATGCCCCTCCTGACTCTCACTGCCACTGGCTGGATCTTCTTCAATGTATCCAGCTCCCACTGGGCTCTGGCATTACTATTTTCTTGCTTTACCACTTCACCTTTAGAGATAGTAATGGTTTCCCACTGTTTGCTAGTTTCTAGAGGGGTCTCTACTGTGTGTTTGTTCACTTAACTCTTCCCACACCTCTGTTAGTGGTTCCCCATTACACTATTTTTATTTGAACAGTCCAGAATGAATCTGTTCCCTGCTGGGGGCAGCCTTGTTTCCTCAAAGCATTATGAAAGGTTGTTAAAAGGTCATGTGTACTTGAGAGAGGAACACATAGTAGAAAGACAAGGGTAAGGGTCGTGAGAAACCATCTGACCCCTGAAAGAAACTTGAATTTCTTGACTTTTCCATTCCCATGAGGCATGTCCCTGATTTTTTGCCTTATATTGTAATGTCCCTATATCCTCACAACCCCAACTTTCACCCCTCTACTACAGCCTTATATACAGAAATATTTTTTTTTCTCAATGGGTATTTACTCTCTGTGTTTGCAATTTCTTGTGCTTAAAATCCTCTTTCACCTTTTGGTATTTAATGTTCAGAACACAAACACATCTCCGAAAACAAGAAGATCAAATTCTCAGAATAAGAATCACAAAGATCACTAATTTGTCTATGCCCAACTACATTCCACATTCAGCATGTGCAAAATTGGCACATTCATGAAAGAAACACTGTGAGTAATAAGAAGGGAAAAAAACAGCACAGCACCTCCCTTATCAGTTCAGATATCCAGGCGTTCTAGATCTTTCTGAGCTGTGGCCAGAAGCTGACATTCCCAAATAACCATATTCTGGCCCTGTCCAGCTGTCCGGGCCTTCCTACTCAGGTAAGATTTACTTCTTCTCTGTGTTCATATGCCATGAAACACAAGAATGGGTGGTGCTGAGGGAATATCTACTCTGGCACCTTCAGTCCATAAAGAGGGCAAGGAAAACCCTGAAAGAGTTTGGATCATGGAGTCCGGCTTCCTGGGAGTTCGAAACATGGCTCCATCACTTAACTGTGCACACTTGGACAAGTTACTTAACTTGTCTGTGCCTAAGTTTTCACATCTGTATGATGAGAGTAATAGTAGTATCCACCACAGGTTTGTCGTGAGGATTAAATGAGACAATATCTAGGAAGGGCTTTACCATGCCTACAATCGGTAAATGGGTTAAGGATAATAAAAGGAAAATTAAGTCATGCATTTTCATACATAATTATTCTTTAAAAACCCTGCAGAAAAGATATTTTCTTTACGGACGATAAAACTGAGGCTCACAGAGCTTATGTAAATTGGCTAAAGTCACAAAGTTCCTGTCAGTAGAAAAAGATTCAAACCTAGATCTCCCTGAGCCTAAAACCCCTGCTTGTCACTCACACTCTCCCATGCTGTGACCTCTTTATTCTAAACAGTGAGGTTGTCAGCTCCTCCCATGGCCCATCCCAATGTTCTGTCAATACCCTGAGGTTCATTTTCCTAAGGTTACTGTAGGGTTTTCTCTCCCCTCTACTTCGAATATCCTATTTAAACTAGCACAGCCACACACTCTCTAATGCTTCTTTTGCCTTATTTTATTCATACCACTTATCACTGCCTGACATTATGTTATATATTTATTGCTTATTTTCCACCTTCTTCATTGAGACTGTACACTCCATACAAGTAAGGACTTTGATCAGTTTTGTCTATTGCTTACCCATGTATACATAGCATGTAAAATGCATTCTAGAACATGACTGGCATTCAAAAATATTTTTGATGGCATGTGAGTGAATGAATGGAACTCTGTCTCTCAACAAATAGTATATACTGACTACACTCAACAAGAGTACTCCACATAGTATCGATTTCCTTTCTAGACTCATAGTCACAATCATTTACCAGAGCATAATACCCACATATCAGAGATCTCCCCTTTGCTGGTCTCTGCCATTTAACATCATTTTCTGTACACAGAGCAGTGAAAACACTTTCTGTCATTTTATATTTTTTAATGCTTATTTATTTATTTTTGAGAGAAAGAGAGAGCACAAGCAGGGGAGGGGCAGAGAGAGAGGAAGACACAGAATCTGAAGCAAGATCCAGGCTCTGAGCTGTCAGCATGGAGCCCGACACGGGGCGTGAACCCAGACCCCTGAGATCATGACCTGAGCTAAAGTCAGACACAAAGACTGAGCCACCCAGGCACCCCACCCTTTCTGTCATTACTACTTAAATACTTACTGTGTTTGACATTTGCTGGGATATCTCAACTCTAACCTGCTAACTATGGCATTTCTGGATCTTTACTAGCTTCCCCATTTTGTTTTAAAACTAACTCGTTTCATTTCCTGCTATGTTTCAAATTCTAATTATTATCACCTGTTTTATTTTGAACATAACTATTCTGACTTGAATTTGCCTAATGAAAATTTCCATTTCTTCCTATCACATAGCTATTCAAGTCCAAATCAATTCTTTCTAAAGAGTTGGGTCCCCATAAGATCATTACAAACCATTTGTTTTTTATTTCTGCACGGTACTATAAAAAAGAAAATTAAATTGTCCCTGTTTTGCCTTCCAAGTTCTTAAAATTTTAACACAAATTAGTGCTGGTGTAAGAAGTTAGGACACAAAACATACACAAATAACCAGTTCATGAGTGGAGGCTATGAGAAGCAAGGGAATCTTTTTTAAAACTTTTATTCATGTATAGTTAACATACAGTGTTATATTAGTTTCAGGTGTACAATGTACTGATTCAACAATTCTATATATTATTCAGTGCTCATCAAGATAAGTACTCTTAATCCCCTTCACCTATTTCACCCATCTCCCCACCTACCTCTCTTCTGGTAACTATCAGTTTGTTCTCCATAGTTCAGAGTCTATCTTTTGGTTTGTCTTTTTTCCCTTTGTTTTGTTTGTTTTGTTTCTTAAATTCCACATATGAGTGAAATAATTTGGTATCTGTCATTCTCTGACTGACTTATCTCACTTAGCATTATACACTCTAGATTTATCCATGTTGTTGCAAATGGCAAGATTTCATTCTTTTTTATGGTTGAATAATATTCTAGTGTGTGTGTACACAGATATACACCTGGATAGACCTAGATGGTATTATGCTAAATGAAATAAGTCAGACAGAGAAAGACAAATACCATATGATTTCACTTGCTTATGAAATCTGAAAAAAAAACCAACAGTAAACAAATAACAAAAAATAGAAACAGACACATAAATACAGAGGACAAATCGATACCAGAGGAAGGAGGGTAGAGGGATGGGAAAAAAGGTAAAGGGGAGTGGAAGATACAGGCTTCCAGTTATAGAATGAGTAAGTCATGAGGATATAATATACAGCATAGGGAATACAGTCAATGGCATTATAATAATATTGTATGGTGACAGATGGAAACTATACTTGTGGTGAGCACAGCATAATGGACAAACTTGTCAATTTACTATACTGTACACCTGAAACTAATGTAATATTGTGAGTCAACTACATATCAATAAAAATTACAAAATAAAATAAAGTAATAAAATAAAATAATGAAATAGCATTTCTTCCCAGATGGCTTCCTAAATCCCAAACTCCACTTAGGCTTGGAGATTCCCACTTCTCTGTTTTAGCTATGCTCAAAAGGTTTAGTTATAGACCACAGCTGTAAATAATAGTTTAACTTCAGTTTTCTAAAAAAAAAGTTTATATAATGGATATACCCATACACTATGCAGAAAATGTTTGCTGAGATAATGCACTAAAATAACACACTTTTTTATTAACAATGGTTACTTCTACTTGTCTCAATTTTCCAAATTTTCTATAATGATTGGGGATTGGTTTTATAATCAAAAACAATATTATTTAAAAAAGTGTATTTCTAATCCAGCACATAGTTGACCATAAGGATACCAATAACTTTTTCTCTGAATTTCTTTTTCTCCTTCAGACCCCTGAGCAAATTACCATTAGTTTGTAATTTAACTCAGTATCTGTGTTTTGTAGTTACAAAAGCTTCAATCCTGACCCCCAAGTTTGCATATATATGCATATGCCCTATGGCTCCTTCTTCATCACCTACCAACCAAAGTCATTAGCATGAAACCTTACTTGATTAAGCTTGACCAAAGTCTATAAAGCAGTATGCAGAACAAGAAGGAACAAATGGGAGAAAAATTTTGATTAAGTAGCTCAGCTTTGAGAACCTTAAAAACTTTATAAAGCAACTACAGAAATGAAAGCCAGAAAATTATTATATATAATAATTATTACCTTAAGTACTCAATCAGTGCTAGCTCGTGTCAGGTTGTTGTCACAATATCTTGGCAACATTGGGAAGTAGATACTATTGTTATGCCAACTTTAAGGCAGGTTTACAATTCCAGAGTGATTAAGTGACTTGCCTAAAGTCACACAGGTAGTAAACAGCAACACTGGAATTCACAAACCCATCTCCCTGACTCCTGACCTCAGTTCTTTTCTTTACACCCAGCTGTCCCTGGGGAATCTTGTCCTGCCAGGAAACTCAGAGCACCAGGGTCAGGAATGCAAGGAAGGAAGCTAATGTGTTACAGAATTTTCTATCCAGTGATGGCGTTCAGGACATGCACACAAATGGTACCTTGGCATGCTAAGTATCTTAAGCTGAAAGTGTTTGAGATAATGGGAGAAACAGGAAGGTACTCTGACCTCCCCACCTTGCACTTCTCCCTGGAAGGCTGGAGATAAATCTCCCCTGTGAAATGTATCCTTCTATACCGGGAAGAAAAGAGACATCCTTATCACTAGAGAGAGGGAATGGGGGCTTAGAAATCTGTACAAACTAACCTTGTTGAACTAACCCTTACCTTCCAAGTTACTTCTTCCCCACTTACTATTCCTAGCCCAAATCCCTTTGTATTGTCAAACCTTTATAATTCTATTGTTTCTTTGTCTAAAAGGTATAAAAGTTTCTTGCTCTGATCACTTCTTCAGGTCTTCATTCTCTTGTGAAGGCTCCCATGTCAATGTAAAAATTCAGTAAAATTCAGATGCTTTTCTTCTGTTAGTCTGTCGGTTTAATTTTCAGATACAGCCAGGGCCCCTGAGAAGGTCAAGGAAAACTTTTCCTCCCCTACACCAATTGGCCTCTTTGTCCACCATTTCTTAATTTCATAAGGACTTTTGTGGAAAAGTGTTCTAGCGTAGAAAACGTAGCCTAAGTAGATTCAAGCAGAACTAGAAGGTCCCCATGAGCCAGCCACGCATTTGGTAAGCAGCACTCTGAGTCACAGGTTGATTTTAGAGGTTCTTTTTTCAGCATTTTCTTCTCTCCTCCCTGCCTTGCCCCCCACCCCCAATCCTGCTGGTTCCACAATGAAAATCAAGCCCAACTCCGGGTCATGTCTGCAGTAGTTCCTCTCAATGTGCTTGGCCTTAGAATATATTTGGAACTGAAAACAGCAAGGAGCGAGATAGGGCATAAGAATCCTATTGCAGTTCTTAGCAAACAAAATAAAGCTTTCAGGATTAAAAAAAAACATATAGGGACACTTTTACTCTGTAAGTAGTGACCACTTAGCACATAGTCTAGCTTTGCCACGTGGGCAGCTCTCTTTCTCCTTCTCTTGCTCTCAGTCATTTCCTTTGTGAAATCCAGTAGACAGACTCTGATTTACAAGGCTGTCTACATGCTCAGCATTCTGTGGGTCTTATAGTGCCTACAAGAAGTAAAAAGGATGGAATCCTGAATAGTTAGAAGAAAAATACACTCCAACAGAACCATTTAACACAAGGAATGTCTTTTAAATATATGTTTTGGGCTGCACATTGTTTTATTTTTTATTTTTTTAATTTAATTTTTAATTTTCCTATTTCATTTATTTATTTTTAGAGAGAGCACAAGCAGGGGAGAGGGGCAGAGGGAGAGACAGAATCTTAAGCAGTCTCCACGCTCAGCACAAAGCTGGACATAGGGCTTGATCAAATGACCTGAGCTGAAATCCAGTCGGACTCTCAACCAACTGAGCCACCCAGGCGCCCTGTACATTGTTTAATATAAGTCTGGGTAAGAGTGCCATTTGCATTCCAATCCTGGCTCTGTCTCTGCCGTGCTAGGAGATAGATGAATCTCTCATTCTTTTGGTGTTTTAATTTCCTCAGTGGTTAAGCAAGGACGATACATCCAATCTAACTTCTAGAATTTCTGAATGGATTACAGCAAAGCCCTTCATAATGTTTTGGCTTAAAAGATTTCTGTCTGAACCATATTTATGTTTTCATATTCTATTTTCCCCCAAACAGTCATCAATAGGATTCACAAAGGAAATAGACCCATATAATTGGATTAATTTCCCTAAATCCTTGGATGATCCTAAAATGTTTGGCTGTGACTAATCAATGAATTTGAATTTTTGGCAAATAGCAATTAATATGTACATGTTTCAAATATCTGCCCTTTTCTCCATAGTCAGGGAAATCTGTTTCAACTGTTGGAACATAAGTGTTAATATTCAACAGCATTAAATACCATTTTGTTGGACTACAATTCCCCTGATGAGATGAGAAATCAAGATGCAAAAGTTCCATGTTGATGCCAAAGCATTAAAATACACCAAATCTATAATATCATATTGAGACTGAATGCTGAAGTAGGAGATGATCTTAAAAAAAAAAAAACAAAAAAACAAAAAAATAAAAACAAAAACAACCAAAAGCTAGTGCAGACTTGACTTTATAGATGAGGAAAAAAGGGAAGCAAAAAGTTCTGAGCAGCCAGAGGTATTATGCTAAGTGCTTTATTGTACCATGTATTCAGTCCTCTGCTCCATCACAGCCCCCATTTTACCTAAGAATAATGTGAATGCCAGCAAGGTGAAATAACTTACCCAAATTCAGGGGGTGTGGCTATTATCAAACCCCAGACCAAACCCCAAAAACCTGTAAGTCTTTCAGGAGCAAAATACCCACAAGCTGACCAACAAGTCTTCCCCTCTGGGAGATCATGATTGAAAGCCTGTACAGAGACAACTGGGAAATGATACGACTACCTGTGGGCCCCTCTTTGGGAATGACATCACTCTATATGTAGGAGAACATCAGGCTTATTCCAACTACATATCATATAAATGAGATCAGAACTTACAATAATCTTGTATTAAAAATAACAGCTTCAATTTATTGAACTCCTATGACATGTCAGGGATTTCAAATGTGTTATTTCAAAGCCTCATGTAACCTTTAAAGGTAAATATTACAACCTCATTTTACAGATGAAGTAACTGAAGCTTAGGTGGATAACAACAAGAATAATAACAGAAAATATTTGTATATAATGTACAATGGGCCAGGTGTTAACTCCTCTCTTACATATTCTTACATATTACATATATAACACCTTATCTTCATAATTAGTCTATGAGGCCAACACTAGTATCATACCTATATGCCATATGGGAAACTCCTATACAGAGAGGCTAAGTAACTTCCCCAAACCCAGGCAGTCTGGCTCCAACAGCCAGGCTCTTAACCACTGCTCCATAGTCAATGTCATACAGGCAGTGAGTGGCCATGGAGGATTTGAATTTTGGACCTAAACTCCAAAGCCACTAGTTTTTCTATGTCTTCATGTTTCTCAACTCTGGTTGCTCATTAAAATAATATGGGCAGCATTTCAGGGGGGGCAGGATTTCTACTGAAGGGATATGCTCATTTTATCATGCATGCAAACTGAAGGGAGCTTTCAGCTGAGTTGCCCACCTTTCCTAAGGAAGGAAAAAGAGTTGATGAGCACTTGCCCTGTTGCTTGGAATGAAAGCTCTCCTTAGTTGTCAACAGATTCATCAGGCAACTTGTGGGTAGGTACTGAGGCAGGGCCTGGCCCATTGCCAGTGGCCCCAGCCTAAGCATGGCTACCAGCAAATTCGGGTCAGAAAACCTGAATAGGTGCTGCAGAAATGCTTTTAAATCTGAAGATGAAATTTTGACCTATATCACCCTTAACTTCTCACTTTGACAAACAGGTATTGAGGTCCAACTGTGGGCAACATGCTAGAAATACTATGGTAGGCACCTTGGACAACTCAGATTCCTTGTCCTTACGAAAAGCACAATACAGTGGGGGAATTATAAATATTGGCAGCTAAGCATAATTCATATTAGAGTACTAAGAAGCCCTTCTGGCTCTGTACCCGAGTTCAAGTTTCTGCTATATGTGGGAAAATTTGAACAGATTCAGGTACACTCTGGGGGTGAAATCAAGGCACATAACGGTGAGATATGGTGCCTTACCATGTGCTTCACTCTCATAAATGAATTTAGACAAGCCTGTGTGCTTTTAACATACCCTGGAGAATTGGGTAGATCATTATTACTGTTGTTGCTATTTTATTCTCCAACTATGAGTTTACAGCATCTTTTCTTCAGTGGTTTGTGTCCCTGAGAGCAAAATAAACTCAACATTTTCTTCCTGCAACCTCTCATGAATATTAATGCTGTCTTTATTTATTGTTTGGCAAAATATGACAAAAATAAAAATGCACTACAGCAAAAAAGAACACGCATACACCCAAAATATCTAGCTACTGTCAGAATACTTGTGTCATCATCATTATCAATAAATTGAACACTTGACAAGCACGCTCCACACATTACATAGTCCTACAATTCCTTCTACTGACCTTTCTTAAAGGGTGCCGCTGGTTCTTTGGTTGCTACTTGTAGAACTCCCATTAATTTTAAAGTTGTACAGTTTTGTCATGCTGAAGCTAGAAACAGGGAGTTTAGCAACACTCAGCCAAGGAGATTTGTAATAGACTTTCAGAGCCTCAGAATCTTCCCTCAAAGAGCGTCATACCCAGAAGCTCAAATCTATAAAACAAACAATAGTAGAACTGTTCTGGATGAAAGGGGGGTAGTGATGGAATCCTACCTATTCAGAACATCCTCACATCCTTACACAGCCTGAAGCAACTCTACAGAACCCTCTGAGTTCTGCACTTCACAGCCACTAATCTGGCCCACTTTATATATGCAGGACCAGAGTACCAGGGTGATTGAAGTAGCTAAGGCCACAGAATTATCTAGCAGCAGAGCTGGACTAACATTCCTAGTCCTAGTCCAGTGATCTATTTATAAACTCCTTGCCTCCTTTTGTATTTCAATTTGAAGGAAAGACAAGAGGGACAATTATTAGGAACATTATCACAACAGTCTGTTTTTCCAATGTTGGCAAGTTAGAACTCCTGTGAGGTTTGTCAGATATTCCTGGGAAAACTACTGCAAGTCGTACCAATAAGTACAGCAAACAGCTTCAAGAGGTCTACCCTGTGTTCTTACACTTGGAATAGAACATACAAAAATACTAGTAACCTTGACACCTGGCAGCCAAAAGGAAGTCGGGCTACACTGAGAACCTGACTAGGATTCTAGATGGTATGGTTAGGCCCATCTCTAGTCCAACCTTATTCTTTTTTTTTTTTTTTTAATTTTTTAACGTTTATTTATTTTTGAGACAGAGACAGAGCATGAACAGGGGAGGGGCAGAGAGAGAGGGAGACACAGAATCTGAAACAGGCTCCAGGCTCTGAGCTGTCAGCACAGAGCCCGAAGCGGGGCTCGAACTCACGGACCGTGAGATCATGACCTGAGCCGAAGTCAGACGCTTAACCGACCAAGCCACCCAGGCGCCCCAAGTCCAACCTTATTCTTAAGAGTGGTGTTGAATTATATAACCTAGCTATTGTCATTGGACACTCTGATAAAACCCTGTTCAAGGGCATAAAACTTTTTCCAGGATGGCAATATTTTGTTCTGTATGTATTCGTTTGATTCATTAAAAGGCAAGGGTTACCCAGCAGAATGGATCCAATGTCACTGTCACCTGTTTGTGGCTTCGATCTAACAAATCCCTTCAGTAACTATATGATAAATTGAGCTTTATAGAGTATTAGGGACTATACAATAAATTAGTGACACAGTCATGATTTAAACTATATCCTGATTCCCAGTCCAGTGCTATTGGCCCAACTAGCTTCATAATCTATGTTTTTCTCTTTTCTATAGGAGTTATTAACTGATAGGCAAAGAATTCCCAAGCGTTTTCTTATTCCCTTTTACAAAGAGGAATAATCACACCTACAGCAGGATTTTCTCCATATAGCATGTTCTTGAGCAATTACTCTTCTTGATAACCTTCAGCAATAGCAGAATTTATCTAAAGGCAGTCCGGATTATTGTCACATAAATATATTTTTATTCTTTGTGTTAGAAGGTTGAAAAAAACATAATTCCTTTATACAATATGGTAGAGATAAAAAACCAAACTGATAATATAGATGGCTGTTGTTGGAGTTTTAAAAGACTGTAAATTTGTGATTTGGTTACTAATTGTATTATTACTGATATTGGTCACATTGAGTGTTGTGAATCATAATATTAAATACTTAAAATACTATTCTATTCAATACTGGATAAATACAGAGATACAGGGATAGAGAGAATCCCTTGTGAATCTTCCCTCTTCTGGCAGGACTAAACATACCCAATATGTGTGATCCATTTCTTAAGCTATTCAGGAAAGGGAGGATCTCATCTTCCATTAAGAATCAATTCTCAAATGTCAAAGAAAATGAAAAATTAAGGACCTCCAAAAGTTTGCCCCTCTATAAAAGCAATGAAAATTATGTCAAAAGCTATTGGAACCAACCTTTTCAGAACTCTAGAATCTAACCAAAACTTTGTAGCAATCCAAATAACATTTGGTAAAACAAAACAAACAAACAAACAAACAAACAAACAAACAAACTGGCTAACTCTCAGTAAGAAGTGCAGACTTATGTCTTAATTTATGCCACTCCTATCCCTCAATACCGGCTCAACAGCAGCCTTGAAAATAACACTCCACATTCAAGATACCCATACTTGAGGAACATAATGGAATACATTAGCAAAGAATTCTTCTTTGGTGTGTCTCATGACTCCCCAGAATACCTGCTCAAAAGGCTTATCTTTATCTCACCTGAATGGGAACTTTCCTAGGGCTAAAGCTGTTATCCCTGGGGATTTTGTCAAAAACACTTATAGCCTAGCCTCTAGCCTTTACTTCTTGGGTACACAGAGGCTGGAGGTCAACCAGAGGTGGGAGCTTCAGGCCTGCTCAACTATTGCTGAATTTGTAGATAGCCCTGGGCCTGAACATTACCTTCAAGAACCCCAGAAATATGTCAGAGTTTTTCAAAGCCCTTATTCCCCAAAGTATCTCATTCCCCAGCCTTTCCTACCAAGGGTTTGGGTTAGTAAATACTATATGTATTAGTGCTAAAAGAAAAAAGGAATACTTAGGTATAAATCTAAGAAAATATGTACAAGATCTACGTGAGGAAAACAAGAAAATGCTAATGTCAGGAATCAAGATCCAAATAAATGGAGATATTTCATATTTTTGCATAGGAAAATTAAGTATTGTCAAGATGCCAGTTCTTCCCAACTTGATCTACAGATATAAAGCAGTCACAATCGAAATCTAGCAAGTTATTTTGTGAATATTGACAAACAGATTCTAGAATTTACATGGAAAGGCAACGCAGAATACCACACAATACTGTAAAAGAACAAAGTCCAAAGACTGACACTACTTGACTTCAAGACCTATTATAAAGTTATAGTGTTCAAGAGAGTGTGGTATTAGTGAAATAACAGACAAAAAAAAAAAAATCAATTGAACAAAATAGCCCAGAAATAGACCCACACAAATATAGTCAACTGATCCTTGACAAAGGAGCACGGACAATTCAACGGAGAAAGGTGAGTCTTTTCAACAAATGGTGCTTAGAACACTTTGATATACATATGAGAGAATGGATCTAGACATTAATCTTATACCTTTCATAAAAATTAAGTCAAAATTAGTCATAAACCTAATTGTAAGACACAAAAATATAAAACTTACAAGATAATACAGAACAATATATAGGTGATCTTGAATTTAGCAGTAACTTTTAAATATGAAACTAAAATCATGATTTATGAAAGAAAAAAACTGACATTATATTTCATTAACATAAAAACCCTCTACTCTGAAAGACACTGTTGACAAAATGAAACTCAAGCCACAGAGTGCGAGTATTTGCAGAACACATATCTGATAAAAGACTTGTATCTGAAATATACAAAGACCCCTTGAAATTCAACCCAATTTAAGAAAATAAACAACCCAATTTAAAGATGGGCAATATATCTAAACAAACATCCTTCAAAGAAGATATATAGACTAGATGGCAAATAATCAGATGAAAGGAGGCTCAGCATCATATGCCAATAGGGAACCACAAATTAAGAGAACAATGAAATACCACTATGCACCTATTGGAATGGATAAAATCCAAAAACCTGACAAACCAAATACTGGTGTGGATGTGGAAAAAATGGAAACTCATTCATTGCTGGTAGAAATGCAAAATGGTGCAGCTGCTTTGGAAGACAATTTGGCAGTACCATGCACAATAGTTTCACTGGCCTCATGCATTGGTCAAAACAAAAAGAACTATACAACACAATGAGTGAATTATAATGCAAACTATTATGGACTTTAGTTAATAATAAATGGATCACTATTAGTTTGTCAGTTTTAATAAACGTGCTCTATGAATTAGGAGCACTTTCTTGCTTTCTGGTACAAGATGTTCCAGGATTATTGTGTACTTGCTCTGTCCCAGAATTGGTCATTCATCAACATCCAACTAAACGCTACTGAGTGGGGACTCACTTTAGATTCGGAGACATAAATAAATTGAATGTAAAGGGTTGGGAAAGATAATCCATGCAAACAGTCACCAAAAGAGAGCTGAGGTAGTTACACAAAATAGCCTTGAAGACAAAAATTGTGCCAGATAAATAGCGTCAGTTTCTAATGATACAAGAGTCAATCCTTCATGAAAAATTATGAACGTATATGCACCTATCATGAGCCCCCAAATACAGAAATGAAAACTGACACGAATGAGAGATGGAAAAAACAGTTCAACAATTATAGTGAGAGACTTTCATACCAGACTTTCAGTTACAGAAAGAAAAAAAAAACTATACAGAAGATCAGATAGGAAACAAAAGATCTCACAACACTGTAACTGGACTTAACAGATATCTATTGAACATTCCCCCCCAGCAACAGAACAATGTACATTCTTCTCAAGCACACATGGAACATCCACCAGGATAGAGCATATGTTAGACACAAAATAACTCAAAAAGAATACTCAGTAAACTCAAAAAGAATAAAATCATATAAATTATATTCTCTGACCCCAATGGAATTAAGTTAAAAGTCAATAAGAGAATGAAATATGGAAAATTCACAAATTTATAGAAAATGAACACTTGTAAATAATTAATGGGTCAGAGAAGAGGTCACAAGAGAAATTAGAAAATACTCTGAGATAGGGGTGCCTGGGTGGCTCAGTCTGTTGAGCGTCCGACTTCGGCTCGGTCATGATCTCATGGTTAGTGGGTTTGAGCCTCATGTCGGGCTCTGTGCTGACAGCTCAGGGCCTGGAGCCTGCTTCAGATTCTGTGTCTCCTTCTCTCTCTGCTCTTCCCCTGCTCACACTCTGTCTCTCTCTCAAAAATAAATAAAGATTAAAAAAAATTAAAAAAAGAAAATACTGAGATAAATAACAATTAAAATACAACATACAAAAAGTTATGGGACATAGTGCTTGGAGGGAAATTTATAGCTGTAAATGCCTACTTTGAAATATAATAAAGATCTCAAATTAATAACTGAAGGTTGCATCTTAAGAAACTAGAATAACAATAGCAAACCAAACCCAAAGCAAGTAGCAGGAAGGAAATAATAAAAATTAGAGCACAGAAAGAGAACAGAAGAATAATAGAGAAAATAAATTAAACCAGAATTTGGTTCTCTGAACAGATCAACAAAATTGGCAAACATTTAACTTTACAGACATAGCAAAAATGAGAGAACATTCAAATTATTAAAATCAGGAATGAAAGTGGATAACATCAGGAATGATATTACTACTGAAATGAAAATATGTGTTATTATACAGAAATAAAACATACATATGTAAGAGTATATACCACGAGCAATTGTATGCCAAAAAACAAGATAACCCAAATGAAATGAATGATGTTTTAAAAATACACAAACTATCAAACTGACTCAAGAAGAAATAGAAAATCAAGCAAAAAGATGGAGTTAGTAATCAAAAAAATTCAAAAAAGATCCCAGGATTTTTTTTCAGATGCCTTCATTAGTGAATTCTACCAAATATTTTTAAAGAATTAATACCAATCTTTCTTATACCTCTTTCATAAAATAGAAAAGAAAGGAATACTGCCAAACTTGTTCCTGTCGAGGCCAGTGTTACCCTGACACCAATGTAAGTCATAGACACCACAAGAAATGAAAGCCTACATATAAATATTGCTTATGAATATAGAAGCAAACATGTTAGTAAAGTGAACCCAGCAGCATAAAGGGATTACCCACATAATGAATAATCAGGATTTATTCCAGGAATGAAAGACTGGCTCAATACATGAAGATCAATAAATGTAATACATCTTATTAATATAATTTTTTATTTTTTTTATTTTTTTTTTAATTTTTTTTCAACCTTTATTTATTTTTGGGACAGAGAGAGACAGAGCATGAACGGGGGAGGGTCAGAGAGAGAGGGAGACACAGAATCAGAAGCAGGCTCCACGCTCTGAGCCATCAGCCCAGAGCCTGACGCGGGGCTCGAACTCACAGACCGCAAGATCATGACCTGGCTGAAGTCGGACGCTTAACCGACTGTGCCACCCAGGCGCCCCGATCACTAGAATTTTTTAAATGATCATTTCAATAGGTGTAGCAAAAGCATTTGGCAACATACAACACCCTTTCATGATAAAGAAAAAAACCTCTCCATAAACTAAAAAGAGAAGAGAAATTCCCTACTGATAAAGGGTATCCACAAAAACACAGAGCTAGCATCCTGGTTAACTATGAAAGACTGAACTTTACCCCTAAGATTACGAATAAGTCAAGGATATCTGCTCTATTCACTTCTATTCAACACTGTTAACTATACTGGAATTAAAATTAAAAACTTTAAAAAGAGTTGTACTGGAAGTTCTGGTCAGGGCAGGTAAGTAAGGAAAATAAATAAAAGGCCTCCTAATTGGAAATGAAGGAATAAAACTAATTCTATTTGCAGATAACATGGTATTTTATATCCAAATCCTAAAGAAAACACACACACACACACACACACACACACACACACCCCATAAGAATTCACCAACGTTGCAGGACATAGGATCAATAAGCAAAAACCCATTAATTTTTTTAAATTTAATTCCAGTATAGTTAGCATACAGTGCTGTATCAGTTTCAGGTGTATAATATAGTGATTCAACAATTCCATACTCCATTGATTTTCTTTACACTTGCAATGGACAATCTGAAAAGGAAATAAAGATAATTTCCATTTACAATATCATTTAAATTATTGGGGCGCCTGGGTGGCTCAGTTGGTTAAGCGGCCGACTTCAGCTCAGGTCATGATCTCGCGGTCCGTGAGTTCGAGCCCCGCATCGGGCTCTGGGCTGATGGCTCAGAGCCTGGAGCCTGCTTCCGATTCTGTGCCTCCCTCTCTCTCTGCCCCTCCCCCGTTCATGCTCTGTCTCTCTCTGTCTCAAAAATAAATAAAACGTTAAAAAAAAAATAAAATTATTAAATACTTAGGAACAAATTTAACCAAGGAAGTACAAGACCTATACATTAAAAACTACAAAACACTGTGGAAATAAATTTTAAAAGACCTAAACAAATGGAAAAATATCTCATGTCCACAGACTAGAAGATTCAATACCATTAAGATGGCATTCATCTACAGATACAGTGCCATTGCTATATAAATTTCAACTGTCTTTTTTGCAGAAATGGGCAAGCTGATCTTAAAATTCATATGGCAATTCAAAAGACTGCAAATAGCCAAAATAATCTTGAAAATGGAAAACAAAGTTGGAAGAATCACACTTCATGATTTCAAAACTTATTACAAAAGTACAGTAATCAAAATAGTGTGGTACCAGCATAAAGATAAAGAGATAAATGGAATAAAATTGAGAGTCCAGAAAAAAGACTGTATGTCTACGTTCAACTTATTTTCAATAAAGGATGTCAAGCCCATTTTATTGCAAAAAATTGTCCTTTCAACAAATGATGCTGGGGCAACTGAATATCCACATGCAAAAGTATAAATTTGGACCACTATCTCACACCATATATAAAAATTAACTCAAAATGAATTCAAGACCTAAATTTAAGAGTTAAAAGGATAAAACTATTACAAGGAAACACAGGAGTAAATCCTAATGAATTTGGATCAGGCAGTGGTTTCTTAAATATGACACCAGAAGTACATGCAACAATAACAAAATAATAATAAATTAGACATTATCATAATAAAATTTTTGTGTGTCAAAGAACACCATGAAGAAAGTGAAAAGACAACCCACAGAATGGGAGAAAACATTTGCACATCTGATATATAAAATAAATGTGTATGTATAGATAGATAGATTCCTGAGAAGTATCCACAATATATAAAGAACTCTTACTTATTGATAAAAACACAATCTGATTTAAAAATTGGCAAAGGTTGCAGTGCCTGGGTGACTCAGTCAGTTAAGTGTCTGACTTCACCTCAGGTCATGATCTCATGGTTAGTGGGTTCAAGCCCCACGTAGGGCTCTGTGCTGACAGCTCACAGCCTGGAGTCTGCTTCGGATTCTAACTCTCCCTCTCTCTCTGCCCCTCCTCTTCTCCTGCTCTGTCTCTCTCTCAAAAATAATAAACATTAGAAAAAAAAGTTGGCAAAGGTTTTGAATAGTAGTTTGTCAAACAAGATACACAGATGAGAAACACATGCTCAACAACAATTATTTATCAGAGAAATGCTAATCAAAGCCATAATGAGATACCATTTCACAACCACTAGATTGGGTATAATACTAAAAAACAAAACAAAACATAAAATAACAAATGTTAGAATGTAGAAAAATTCCCTCATTCATTACTGATAGGAATGGTGGAAAACAATTTGACAGGTTCTCAAAATTTTCAACATAGAGTTACCATATAACCCAGAAATGCCATCCCTATGTATATACTCTGGAGAAGTATCCACACAAAAACTTCACCACAAAAACTTAATAGCAGTTCTACTCGTTATATCAATTGATAAATGGCATATCCTTATATTCTTATAGTGAAATATTATACAGCCATAGAGAAGAATGAGGCACTGATACATGATAAAGTATGGATGAACTATACTAAATGAGAGCAGCCAGACAGAAAATTTCACATATTGTATGTTCCATTTAAATGAAATGTCCAGAAAAGGCAAGTCTGCAGAGTCACTAAGTAGATCAGTGGTTTCCAGAGTCTAGAGGAAGGAGGATATTGGGACTAACTGAAGTGATGGAAATGTTCTGGAACTAGATAGTAGTAATGTTTACATAATATTGTAAATATACTATAAACCACTGAAATTTATATTTTTAAATGGTGAATTTTGTGTAAAACAAAAACCAAAAAATAAAGAATCAATTGCGAAAGAAAGACTCTAATTTCTGTTTAGCCTACGGGTTATGCTCAGTTTTTTTTTTTTAAACAACAAATACAGGATAAGAATTAGGAAATATTTCTTGCTCTAACTGACATCTCCCGAAGGGATAAACTGCTGGGGCACAGTTTCATGTAATAAGAAATAGAAGAATTGTCCTACATAGGAAACAAAAGTAATTATGAATTAGATATATAGAAGCTCAGTGAATGGCCAATTCTGGAAAGTATAAGCGACAAATTTCATTTCCTCAATTATGTGTGTGAATTTAAAAGCATCCCTGCCTGGAAAAAGTGGGAGTAATGGTGATGAAAAGTGGGTTTTAGTGATGGTAATGCATATTTCAAGTGGGGATTGTTTGCTGGGTGGTGACTTGCAGAACAGCAGGCACTAGCAGAGACCTGAAAGATTAAGGCAGAGTCGCATGATAAAGAGAGAAGTGTATAGAAGACACAGAACCAGAAAGGGGGACAAGATAGGCTGGTTAAGAGCAGTCAGGTTGGAGGAGTTGAGAAGGAGTTTTTAGCATTAGTAGAGAAGATGCTAGCCCAGGGTCATTATGTGAGAGAGAGGATAGGAGAATTACTTGAAGGCTTTTGATGGTTAAACTGGAAATGTCAATCAAATAAAATAGAGAGGGAAGGACAAGGGGAAAAGAAGGGAGAGGAAAAGGAAGGGAGAGGGGAAGAGAAGGAGAAGGGGGAGGAGGAGAGGAAAGATGATCAGAACTTTTCTTGTCAATGTACCTACTTGGTGAAAGTGAAGAAACAAGGTTTACTTTGTGAGGAAGAAGACAATACAGGAGGCGATAAAAGGAAAACAGAGGAAAAGTCTGGTAAAATCAGACTAGTGACTTTGATTTATTTGCATCAACTACATATAAGCTGTGCAAAAATTACCCACATATCCATTATCTGCATTTTACACATAAGGGCATAGGAAACTATTCATTGTCCTACGGGTTCTTTAAGAATGCCCCAAAATTGCCCAGAGGGCTTGATAAAACCCAGATTGTTGGCCCCACTCCTAGAGCTTCTCAGGCGTAGGACTGGGATGGAACCCAAGACTGTGCATTTCTTTTTTTTTTTTTTTAATTTTTTTTTCAACGTTTTTTATTTATTTTTGGGACAGAGAGAGACAGAGCATGAACGGGGGAGGGGCAGAGAGAGAGGGAGACACAGAATCGGAAACAGGCTCCAGGCTCTGAGCCATCAGCCCAGAGCCTGACGTGGGGCTCGAACTCATGGACCGCAAGATCATGACCTGGCTGAAGTCGGATGCTTAACCGACTGTGCCACCCAGGCGCCCTAGACTGTGCATTTCTAACAAGCTCCCTGGTGTGGCTGATGGTTGCTGATCCAGGGACCACATTTTGAGAATCACTAACTTAGATAAGCAGAGAGCAAAGGAGGAAATCCTGACAGCCTATGACTCTAATGTCTGTAGAATGATAGGTGAAAGTAGGCAAGGCAGACCACAAGTCAGTTATTTATAGAGCACCTGCTACATGTGCTAGGTACTGGAGATGAGAGACAGAGGGCAGCACAGGCAAATAGTTACCCTCGTAATGCTGACAGAATACTGATGTTTAGGCATTTATATATCGGTTGTTGGTAGTGGGGTTATTTTTGTTTAAATTTTACATGCTAATTGTTCTTATATGTAACCATGGAAGTCCAGGATTAGTAAAATGTATTGTGAATTTCAGTCCAAGATATACAACTTCACATATATCAGATTCTATTTAAGAAGAAAATATGTTACAATAAATTCTATTAATGAAGGTATGAGGATCAAACAGCAAAAGGTGGAGCACTAAATCAAGAAATCCTGGTAGACCTACACTCCAAGAGTTAAAAGATAAAAGTTGAGTTGGTTGCTTAATTTCCAACTAGTCTTTTTTTTTTTTAATTTTTTTTTAACGTTTATTTATTTTTGAGACAGAGAGAGACAGAGCATGAACGGGGGAGGGTCAGAGAGAGAGAGAGAGACACAGAATCTGAAACAGGCTCCAGGCTCTGAGCAGTCAGCACAGAGCCCGACGTGGGGCTCGAACTCACGGACCGCGAGATCATGACCGGAGCTGAAGTCGGACGCTTAACCGACTGAGCCACCCAGGTGCCCCTCTTCCCAACTAGTCTTTATGCAAAAGGAGAATTTCTCTAGGAGAGGTCAAAGTGAAAACAGATCCAAGTTAGAGTTGCCATAATTAGCAAACAAAAATACAGGCTACCCAGTCAAATGTGAATTTCAGATACACAATGAGGTTTTTTTTTTTAATGTCAGTTTTGTGTGTTATTTGAAACAAACTTATACTAAAAACTTTCTCATTGGTTATCTGTAATTCACATTTAACTGGGTGTTCTGTACTTATCTGGAAACTCTAATCCAAGGGGACTCTGACCAAACATTCATTCAATGAACATTTAATATGTCATCAGACTTATAAAGAAGATAGAAACATAGAGCATATCCTGTGCCACATGACACAACAAAGCATAAAAGGGTGGCCAAATGGCAAAGGCTCTAAGTGCAATAGAGAGGAGACCAATGTGACTGGAAGAGCCAAGAAAGGGGAACTCCTTCAGCAAATATGACTTCACCTGGTGCTGAAGGTAAGTAGAATTTGATTAGCCAAATCTGGTAATAAAGCTATGGAAAAGAGGTAAACAACATGAATATGAAGTGTAGCATCTGGACCAAGGACAGCAGGCAAATGGGAAAGGAAGGAGATCACTTGTGACAGATTGAGCCAAATCCCTCACCAGCTGTATAGCATAAGACCTCTTATAGTCCAATTACTGACCCTCATCAATATTTCAATACATATCCATGACCATCAACTGTATCACCATTTTGTTTCAACTTCACTAGGACCACATGGAGAGATTTGAATGCAAAGCACACCACAGGATATCCAGACAGTCTGAGCCTTTAAGACAAAGAAATAGAACTTGATGGTTGGGGTGTTTTTAATTAGAAAATAAGAGAATGTTTGGTCCCAATGCATTTTCTGATTCTAGTTTGAAATGAAGGTCTGTGCTATGGTGTCAGACCTTGGTCTTGAGTCAGTAGATCTGGGTCCTAGTCTCTTGAGTACGTTCACAAGTGAGTCTCTGGGCTTCAGTTTCCCAGATGTAATGTGACAGTTTGAAATTATATGATCTTTCAGGGCCCTTCCAATTTAACATTCAGTGATTAATTGAATAAATCATCCATTCATTAAACACTTACTGAGAGCCTGCCATATGTAAGGCAATTTGCTAGGAGCTGTGATGGATACAAAGAGAGTTATTTATTCATAATTATTTATTCATCACTAGGCAAAACTCTAAAGCAAATAGTTTGGAGTAAGTTACTCCATCTTTACGCTGGGAGACCTACTTGGGCACACCATAGAGGGTGTGGCCTCTGGACTACTGAACTCAATTTGCCAGGATTGGTTCTGCCGTCTCTCCTTTATGTTTATTTTACTCCTTCCCTTAAGTTTCCTCAAGGAAACTCCACTGTCTGCATTTCATTCACTAGGGGTTCCTGCTCTCAACTTTTCAGAGTGAGAATTAATTCATCTGATGAACTCAAAAGTGTCAAAACCCTAAACAAAGAAAGGAGGGGACAACATTCAGGCAATTTGAAGGTAAAAGTGGCCTTATATCTTTTTTCCTTTCTATATATTAATGACTTCAATCACAAATTGATTCAAATTAGACAAAGCAAACAGAGGGAAAATAGCCATTTATCAGGACTTGTTAGTGCTAGGACAGAGCTAAGTGCTATCACATATCAATTTATAGGATCTGCATAACCGTCTTGTGACAACAGTTTATTATCTTATAGATAAAGTTGAGGCAAGGAATGAATATGCAGTAAACTTGCCCCAGGTCAAAAGTGCCAGGGCCAGAATGACCTAGATTTGTCTTAATACCAAACCAATGCTCTTTCCAGTAAATTGGGTAATCCAAAGCCTTGGTTCCAGGTAGCCAGTATGTTTCAAATAGCCATGTGGCATATCAACTAGTAACAGTTGAAGTAACAAACAGTCTTTAAAAAAAAAGATCAATTTATTTATAATAATGTCAACTTCAATGACTTCCTTCCAACCTGCTTTTTTGCTCTTGTTCAAAGTAGGAGATTTATAGCCCAAGGTGAGGAGTTACATATAATTCCTGCCACAGGAATATTTGCTCACACAATGCCATATGCATTCGTACTATAGCCGAAACAAAGATTGGAAAGTATTAAATAGCAATCAGGTGACTGTGGAGATTCTTTGGGGCAAGTGAACCTCATTCCAGTCCTATACAGATGTAGAGCTATTTAAAGGAGAGGGGTGTGTGTGTGTGTGTGTGTGTGTGTGTGTGTGAGAGAGAGAGAGAGAGAGAGAGAGAGAGAGAGAGAGGTGGCAGAGGAAGTGGGAGTGAGGGGAGGAGAGAAAGAAAGGAAAAAGAAAGGAAAATAAAAGGAGAGGGAGAGAACACAAGACACAGTCAGAAACAGCTCTCCAATACCCATGAGTTAATTTGGACCACTAAGACTTTAAGGCAACTGAACTTTTAATGATTTATACAACAAAAGTAGAAGCTTTTCTAAGCTGAATTATTATATATGTAGCTGTCTTTTTAATATTTTAATGACCCAGGGTCACTGTGGTAATCATATAGTACTTTGTAAAATACAGTGATGCCCTTGAGGATAATCATGTGTTCAAGGATGTATGTCTCTACCCTAATGAGCTCCTGATCACTTTGCTTTTTGTGGTCGTGGGCATTTTAACAAATGAGTCCTATTTCCCTTGGCTGTCTGGAATGGCTTGGAAGAAAAACTTGTTTGGGTGTGGGATACATACTGAATCATTGGACTCGCCAGGTTAAAATTTCAGAAAGAACAACATGATTGAGCCAAAAAGGACAATTAGAAAAGTAAAGCCAGAATATAAGCCTGCCACAATACCTGGTGCAAATCAGAGTAAAGATAAGAAATGGGATGAAGGAATTGGCTCTAGAGAGTTAGAGAAAGGGAGACTCCAAAGCAAAGTCTATGGATAACAAGCCAGGTGTTGCTCATCTTCTTTATAAGTAGCAATGTTCCCTGATTGTCTCTGACACGGTCATTTGTGGGTTCTCTGCCTCCTCCCTTGCTATCTTATCAGTGAATATTGCTATCTTCCAGTCAGTGTCTATGTGGAAACTTCCCTTTGCCCTTTGAATCATCTGTGGCAGTATGGATTTGAAAAACAAAAAGTTAATAGCACTGTATTAAAAATGAATGAGCAGGCTTTCTGTGAGGGCTAACATAGTACTCATGTCTGCGTCTGTCCATGACATCTATTGTAGCTACTTAGATAAGTTTGTGGTTTATTTCTGGATTTCATCTATGTTTTAAACAGGAAGATGGCCAAATATAGATAGATAATTACATTCATTTCCCAAGACTTCCATAACGAAGTGCCACAAACTGGATGGATTAAACAACAGAAATTTATTTTGTCACATAGAAGTCTGAGGTCAGGATGTTGGCAGGGTTGGCGCCTTCTGGGGGCAGTGAGTGCAAATCTGTCTCAAGCTTCTGGTGGTTTGCTGGCAGTCTTTGGTGTTCCTCAACTTGGAGACGCATCACCTAGATCTCTGCCTTCATCTTGACATGACATTCTCCATGTATGTCTCTCTGTGTCCAAATGTCCCCTTTTTGTAAGGACATAGTCATATTATATTAGGGTCTACCTTAACGACCTTGATCATATGCAAAGATCCCATTTCCAAATATGGCTGCATTTAGAGGTATGTGGGTAAGGATCTCAACATCATCTTTTGGGAGTAAGGAAAGACACAATTGAACCCATAACAATAATATTTTTGTGTGTGTATATTCTACAAAGGCAAAGGAGCTCTACTTAGGTTCCTATATAAATGTGACCTTGGTGAGGTGAGCCTTTTTTATTCACATCTCTAGAAATGACGGCGTTCCCAGTTACAGAAGGCAGACCCATCAAATCTTTGCAGACCACATGACTCAGCAGCTTCATGCTCTGCTCCACTCAAGACTGGAAGATGGCAGGAGCTTTCTAGGCAGGTGTTATGGGAAGAGGTAGAGTGTGCTCAGGCCCTCACAAATCAGAATATGGACCTTCTGCCAGTACATAACCAAGAGGGGTCCCCTCTGACACACCAACACCTTCAGTGAGCAATAAGAGGGGGACAGATCACCTAAGAAGAAGTTAGGGAAGGCAGAAGTATTGGTATGGAGTGACAAGAAATAGGAGGTCAAGATGAGACTAAATAAGGATAAAAGAGCTATTTTTTGTCAAGCTGTACTTATTAGTAGGTCCTAGAAGTACTTGTAAGTTTAAATGAATAATTGATCTGAAAAATTTCCTTTCCTAGTCATTTATTCAACAAATGCTCATTGAGTACCTACCATGTGACAAGAATTTGGGTGACTGGGAATGAAATGGTGAATAGACTACAATCTTTCTTTCTTTTCTTTTCTTTTCTTTTCTTTTCTTTTCTTTTCTTTTCTTTCTTTCTTTCTTTTTCTTTCTTTCTATTTATTTATTTATTTAGAGAGAGGGTGCAAGTGAGTAAGGGGCAGAGAGAGAGAGAGAGAGAGAGAATAAGGGCCACCCTTATTGTGGCTTGTGGGGCTTGTGTTCACCAGAAGTGGGGCTTGTGTTCACCAGAAGCAGGGCTTGAGCTCACCAGATGTGAGTCTCAAACTCACAAACCATGAGATGATGACCTAAGCTGAAGTCAGATGCGTAATGACTGAGCCACCAGGTGCCCCACAATCTTTCTTTTAAAGTATCAGTCATGAGTGGCTGCTAAGCTTTTGAGGTTAGAGACCTGAGATCAAATTCCATCTTCAGTCTGTCTGTACTTGTTTCCTTATGCATAAAATGGAGACAATAATTAATATTTAACTCACAATTTTATTGTTAGAATTAAGTTAGCTACTATATGGAAAGTACTTAGCACATTGCCTGGCAAACATTAAGTTCAAATGAATATAATTATGGTTATTATGATACGTCAATAATTAATACTATTATGATTATATCTGTAGCACAGGGAAGGGAAGAATTAATTCTGATGGGAAAAGTGTAACAATGGATTCACCAAGGAGATGATACTCAACCTGGCCCTTGAAGTCTGGATTAGGATGAAAGTTAAAGCAAAGGAAGTTTAATAACATAGTATTCCATCTTTTCTACCATAGGCACCAAATTTGTCTAGAATTAAAATGCTGTGGCGTTTTAATCACAACCTTATAGCAAATTAAAAAAAAAAAGAATTCACTGTTATTGGTAAGATTCATAAATTATACATGTTGCCTCAGAAGGTAAAGAAGAGAGAATACAGCAGGGGAGTATAACTGGAGACATAAAAAGAATAATTCAAAAATATATATGTGCCGTTTGTAAATCCAAGAATTACATTATGCAGGACAATATCCTCTGCCAAGCTATCTACAGTTTTACACACCAGGCAGAATTTAGGTTTCACAACAAGCTAGTGACCACCAAAAAGAGCAAGATAAAGGCACATGATCACTTCACTTATCAACACTTAAAGTGCACACACAGGAAGGCAATCTTTAAGCCTCCCCCTTCAAAGCTGAAGGGTAACCCGGAGCCCATCTGACAGAAGATGACAACACACAAGTTTGACGTCGGAAAACCAGCCATGTGAAGCACAGTTGAAAAATCCTTAAAGAGCGCTGCCACATGTGACAAACAAATATGGAAATCAAAGGGAGAAAATCCAGAGAGAACTCAAACTTCAGGAAGACCCTCAAACAACTCTGGGGGAAAAGAGACTGTAAATATCTTTGGGAATAAAAATTAGAGACATAAAACAGATGAGACGAAAAGAAGAAAATATTCTTCAAAGGGTGAGTGTGGTAGGAAATTAACTTTAAAAGATAAAAATAACTTACAAATTATGACACTATATATGATTTCTAGAAATTTAATAAGACTTTTAAAACAGAATTTTTCATAGGTCAAAATAATTTTGGTCAAAAAGAGGCATAGGGAAAATGATAGAGGATGGTTAGCAAAGAGGGAAAACTGTGGAATATTTATATGTATTATATTACTGGGTGTGTATATCTATAGATATATATTGACATATTACATGTATGCAATAAAAATAATGCATTTTTTTCTCTATTCCTTAAAGAAGATAACCAAGAATTCTTATTTGGGAGCTTACTCTTCAAATAGATACGTTTCAGCATTGATTTAGATGGGACCAAAAAAATCAAAGATAGTGACAATCTTTGTGAAGATCTTCTCATTATCTACAAAGAAACAAAATATTTGGGGAAAATGGTCAGCATTGTAGTTTATCTTTGTAAAGGGTTAATGTATAAACTCTGGCTCTGCCTCTGGGAAATAAGGATGGAACTCACAGTCACCACCCAGTTAGGAAATATCCCACACTCTGTACATGGTCCTTAGCGGGTCTAATGATCAATAAACTATGAACGCTCTCCTTAAAGTTCCTTCAGTATTGTTTTTCAGTCACTAAATCTGTTGACAAAGCAAACCCTCCTTGCCTGGGCTTAAATTTGCATCTCATTTATTTATCCAATAACCATAATTGAACTCCTGGTATTAGGACCTGAGAGTACTAAAATAAATTAAAGGAAACACTGCTCTCAGAGAGCACAGTTAATGGAGAAGATTGTGCATTTGTAGTATCACACTAGTGGTCATCTCTAGCTCCTTGTGGTTAATGTGTAGGGAACCAGAGCTAAGAAAAAAATGTGTGAGACTGTTGGACTATCCTGACAGGGCTAAATTATGTTTTCAGTGACAAAGGCAGAATAGCTAACAAATTTGTTCTGGGTTAAAAATGAATATTGAGGCTTTTCGGTGCTATTGGGTGAGTTTTGTTTTGGTGTGTTTGGCTGCAGCCAAAGTTGTAATCCATGAGTGTGCTCTCACCACGGGATGGAAAATGGATATGTGGACAGTGCTCAGGATATGGGAGAGGGGTTCAAGCAGAGACTCTAACATGAAAAGGGGGTAAATGGCAAGAGCATGGAACCAAAGAAGAAAATAAGTGGCGTCTGGGAAGGAAACAAGTTGGGGAAAATTCAAGTGGCAGAGAAAGTCTGAGAAGCCTGAGTCCTGTACCCAATGGGACTGAAGGGGCAATAGTCCCTTTCTGAGCAGACATCTCCATGACTGATTGCTTCTTATCTGGAAATCTCATATAATGGGTTATTCTTGTAGGATATCTTTTTTCTTAAGTGTGTTTTGTGAAAGACTAGTTCCATGAAATACTAATCCACGAACATGAAAAATGGATTTCCTGGTTAAATAAATTGGGAAGCTCATGTTATATAAGTCATGGTTCTGCAGGATATATAATTCACTTAGATGACTCAGGAGTTCTTAATTTCATGTGTGTGTGCATGGGTGGCACATACACATGTATACATCTGTGTGATGAAACTCTGTGGGAGTCTGGTTAAGGCCTACAAGACCCATTTCAGAAAATAAGTGAAACAAAATACATAAAGATTACAAAAGGATACCAATTAAAATTCAGTCAACAAATATTTTAAAAACAAATTTTAATATAGGAATAAATACGCTTCTTTACTAACCTGTTTAGATAGTATGATCCGGCAGCAGGCTCAAAACTAATGTAGTTTCAAACCACTGATAATAATGAACAATATTTCCAGATATCAATAAAACATGCAATGTGATAGGAAAATATCTGTGAGATCTGCTGATGACAATGTCAGAGGTACTGCTAGTGTCTTTTACCTACATTCATAACTGAAGGAAATGCTAAATTTCTTTCAGGTGTTAGTGAAAATAAAGAGGTACTTTTTTTTTTTTTTTACTAAGCAAGTTCATAGCACAGTTTTTTTCCCCCATTCAAGTTCACTGATGTCCTGTTTTCTATCTATAATGTCATTGAAGTCCTTGGACCCCAGGGTAAGAAAACCCCTAAAGATAGACTTTAATGATGCAAAGTCTTAAGGAAGTGCAAACAGGGTGAATAAAACAATCAAAGGGATGCAGAAACACCCAGGGAATCACAACAGAGAAGCCTGTGGTTGAGTGGAGGGAAGAGAACTAGTGTTTCTAGGACTGAGGGAGGGCTAGAGTCACAGGAAGGACCTGTCCCATAGTAACTATGGTCATAGAAGAAGTCAGCCATGGCCAAAGAACCGACACAAAAGCATCAAAAAAAGCTAGGAAGAAAAATCCATGTCCTTCCTGCCCTATCTTCTGCAGATCTTCTATTGGCCAAACCACAGAAAAGGTCAGTGGGCACAAAGCCTAGATGAGCCTTTTCACTGGGGTTAGCCTCCAGGGGACCCATAGCGAGGCAAAGAAGGATGAAAAATGGCTTGGCATAGGAAGGAACATGAGAAAAACTAGCACATTAGTGATTTTTTTTTTTAGGGTAGATTTTTCTAGATACTTCAATACTAACATGCATTGTTGTGACTCAATACATGTATTAATTATTATTTCAATAAGAAGTGTTTATCAAAGCTATCTTTGATCCATTTTCCAATGTACATCATGGAGGATTAAGATTCTGTAGGACAAAAGTTTGCAGATGCCACTCTAGGATTTTCTGGAGACATGTATTTTACAGCATCAAGTTATTTAGCTATCTAGCCAGGGTAGCATATTAGTTAGCAAATACCCGTGAGAGGTCAAAAAGACCTGAATCCTGGAGTAGCTAGAATTATTTGGCAGCAATGAGAGTCAAGAATGAGCACTGTGGAAGGAAAATGTCTATATGGCCTTAATAAATTGTCCTCTTTTATTTTTTTTCTTTTTCATCAGAGATTGTTGAGAAAGTGTCCATGCCATCTTAGCAGTATGGAAAGCCCAACTTCTCATACCTAGCTCAGGAACTCCAGACTCATTTGGCAAGGAGTTCACACATCTCAAGTGGTCAGCTTGTGTCCTGGGCGAATAAGAGTGTTCTACAGCCTTTCCAATGAGGACATGAGCTCATGGCAACCACTCTAATCACAGCTTTTAAATACCATGAATAAACCACTGTGTGCCTGCCACTGAAGTTACCTGACTCACCAGGACAGGACCTTGGCATGGATTAGCCAAATGCTAAAAATTACTTTGTTGAGAGGTAGAGAAGAACACTAAAGTCTTGGTTGATGGCTTGCAAAAAGGCCCCCAATTCTGCACCCCTTCCTGCATCCACACAATTTGCAATGGGGCTTTGTAGTGCCTCCCTTTAAGGGGGCAGAGTCTGTTTCCCATTTCCTGTATCTTGGTGCCCTTGCAATTTGCTTTGGACAATAAAATATTGCAGGGAAAACAGTATGCCAGTTCTGAGCCCAGGCGTTAAGAGACCTTGTCTGCATCTGCTCACTCTCTTGGAACACTGCCCAGCTGCCATGTGAACAAGCCTGAGCTAGCCTGCTGGAGGATGAGAGACCATGTGGATCAGAATCAGGTCAGCCCATTTGTCCTCACCAAGGCCTCAGATGTGTGAGAGCCAAGCCAAAATCGGTAAAGCTGGTCTACAGCTGACCTGAGCTGACCACAAATTAATAAAGAAGTCTAGCCAAGACTAGAAGCAGTACCCATTAGACTCCAGATTATATTGCTGACCCACTCAAACATCCATGATATAAATGCTTATTTTCAGCCACTACTTTTGGGGATGGTTTGTTATGCACCAACAGCTAATTGATATAGCAAAGCACAGAATATAACTCTATCTGGGCTCAGTGTAGTACACAATTTTTAAAAACAATTATTGAAAGGAATGCAGGTAGCATTAAAATATCAGGTTTCTTGTCCTTGAAAAATGAATAGGAGATTCTGACAGAAAATACAAAATGGAAGTAGCACAAAAATTCAACTCTCAACCCTTCACATCTGTACATAGGGCTGATGCAAGAGGGAAACAGTTACAGACCCAGGTACAGTACGTAAGGAGTGACGTAATCACGGTCCATAAAGAAAAGGGAGCGATAAAAAACACATTCTTAAGTATTCTATACCAATGTTTTCTAAAACCTTGCATTTTGTCATGCTAGAACCACAGTGCTTATGACCTGGTGGCCTCTAACCTCCTCATGGAATCTTAATGAATGTGTTTTTGTGTATGGGCAGAGTTTTAGGGTCACGGTCCACCTCTGCCAACTGTGGAGAGGAGTGGTGAGCATCTTGACACAGTACCCTTATAGAAAATCCACTCCAAATGCTTTTTGGCAAGTACATGGGCAACTAGACAAACAAAAATAACTCCTGCCAACAAAAAAAGGTATTCTATAAGATAGTCATTGAGAAATTCCTCTACCAAGGTCAGAAAAGCTTTACTTATTTAAGCAGCACGTTTAAATCTGTACAGGAGGCCTATGTATGGGTTAAATGTTGTAGTGCTAATGCTGACAGAAAAAAAAATATAAAGAACAGATTTGGAAATAAGATGTGTATTTGTATAAGATGTATATCTGGAGTAGCAAACTTCAATCAGCAACCACTGGAAAAAGCATGGGCTTTGGCACCAGATAGACCTGGATTTAAACTTCAGTTTTGCCTCTTACAAGCTAGATGGCCTTGTCCATATTGCCTACCTCTCTGAGTCTCTTTTACGTTTTGGAAGATGGGAAAAGCAATGTTTGGGGGGCATCTGGGTGGCTCAGTAGGTTAAGTGCCCAACTTCAGCTCAGGTCATAATCTCTCAGTTCATGAGTTCAAGCCCCACATCAGGCTCTGCACTGACAGCTCAGAGCCTGGAGCCTGCTTCGGATTATGTGCCTCCCTCTCTTTCTCTGTTCCTCCCCTGCCTGTACTCTTTCTCCCTCACAAATAAATAAATAAACATTTTAAAAGAAAGCAATGTTTGCCTCGGAGGGCTACTCTGAAGATTAAATGAGATGGCACACATCAAATATCAGACACAGTGTCTGCATATCGTAAGTGCTCAATACATTTACATTGCCAGTTCCCTATGTTGAAGGCAAAGCATACTTCGAGTACTTTGCTTTGGATATCATAGTGTTTAAATTGAAAGAATTTTTATCAAGAGCTCAATCACACTCTTTGGAGGCAATGAAAAGCATGACTGAGTTGTAGATAATAAGTAAAATGGAGAAAGAATGCATCTTTATTTCATGCTGTTAGTCACAGTCCAGGAACACTCCAATTTTCAAAGGATTGCGATCCAGAACTAAATTTGTGACTCATTTTCTGGAAACAATTTTATAGATGGTGGTTAGATTCTCAAGCCACCTCAAAAGAGTAAACTTGACCCCTAATATGGTTGACTAAAGTACTTTAAGTCTGAGTCCCAGGAGCAGAGCCTCATGTGGTGGAAGAGAAAGATGTCATGACGAAGGGGAGAAGGGAAATGTGGAGGAAAAAAAATCCCAAAACATTGGATGAGTGAAAAGTAACTAACATTTATGGTTCATCCATTAGGTTCCAGGCATTGAGCCATGTGCATAGCACTTTTATTATTTAATCCTTATAGCATCTCCTTGACATAGGCATTTCCCCAATAAACATAAATACATAGCAATAACAACCACAAGCTCCGAAATATTAAATGATAATTTGTCCAAAGTCACATAACAAGAAGCTAATGAGAGAAGACCATTTTGAATGTGGTTAGGTCAGTGACTAATCGAGAAGTGATCAGAAAACAAAACTTCAGCTAATAGATTTCAGGTGGTGCCATCTTCGTAAGTAGAAGATCCTTTCCAGTTATTGGCTAAAGAATACACTACAGAAGTGTGTGCCTATACATACGCACATTTCTATAATGTGTATTTTTAGATATATGTAATTAAATGAAATCTAGGCAAATTATATAAAATTTTTTAATAGTACATGAAGGTATAAAATGAAAGCCAAATATCCCCCACCACTTAAAAGTTTTATCTGTATTCTTCCAGTAAAATACATGACTACTGTAGATACCAACACAAAGGAGAATATATGCTGCATACTGTGTATATTACTTAATGATACACCTTAACACTTTCTCTACTTCATAATCAATAAATGAAACTCATCCTTTTCACAGATGCAGAATACTCTGTGCAAAACTAAATCAGAGAAAGACAAATATCATATGATTTCACTCATGTGTAACTTAAGAAACAAAACAGATGAACATAGGAGAGGGGAAGCAAAAAAAAAAAAAAAAAAGACAAAAACGAGGGAGACAACCCATAAGAGACTTAAATACAGAGAACAAACTGAATGTTGCTGTGGGGCATTGGGTGGGGGATGGCTAAATAGGTGATGGGCATTAAGGAGGGTACTTGTTGGGATGAGCACTGGGTGTTATATGTAAGTGACGAATCACCAAATTCTATTTATGAAATCATTATTACACCATATGTTAACTAACTTGGATTTAAATAAAAAAACATATTGATTAAAAAAACCCCAGCAACCTAATTTACTGGAAGTCGCCACTGATGAAGAATTTTGTGTTTTCCTATTTTTTGCTACTGACGGTACATCCCATTCAGATATCTTAGCATACTTGTGCAAGCATATTATTAGGGTAATTCCTGAGCTGTGAAGTTGCTGGGTCAAAGGTCTTATGAACTAAAATTTTCAATTAACAATGACAAATTTCCTTTCAAAAATGTTTCACCAGTTCCTAGTTCCACACATGTTATCTGGGATAGCTTCTTTCTTCACATACTCACCAACACTAAATATTACTGGATTACATTTCTGCCAAACTGGTAAAATAAAATCTGTATCTTATTTTGACTTTCATTTAATTATGCATGATGTTTATCATATTTTATATGTTTACTGATTATCTGTACTTTATTTCTGCAAATTGTGTTCACTTGTTAGGAATCTCTATCTTTTTGCCCATCTTTTTACCTGACATTAATTTTTTTCTTATTGATTTGTACAAGCTCTTTGAAAATTAATGAACTGACACTTTGTTTCTCATGCATCTTCCGTATCTTTTTCTTTCTACCAACCAGCCACCTCTTTGACTTCAATTTCATCTTAACAAAATCTCTGATTATGATTTGACTTTCTCTTAAATTGTCTTGCAAGAGAATATGCTCTGGTTGTGCTATTAGGAATATTCTGGCATGTGTATGAGGTATATTTCCTCTAATCAAGTAATACATTGGCAATCTAGATTTAAATATACTGCTCAGAATTATGTGTGTTTGTGTGTATATGTTTGTTTTGAATCTGTTATTTTTGAGGCTTTCCTTAGAGACATATCCAATTTTGGTAAGCTAAGAAATCATTTTCTTTCCTTTTCTATTTTTATTTAATTCCAGTAGAGTTAACATACAGTGTTATATTCATTTCAGGTAAGAAATCATTTTCTGATCCTATAAGACTAAGAGCAATTCATGGGGTCATTGTTAATTCCACATTCATGCTACTCAGCAAGGTGACGCCATAGGTTCCATATGCCAGCCAGTCAGTTTTCTCTGGCAATTCTCCAACCTTGCCTTCACCTCTTCATTCCAAATTTTATGGAACATTCTGGGCATCAGTAGAAGAAAAATGTAAAGGTAGGGCTTGGATTATTGTTGATCTTTCTTAACCAGGAAGAATTCTAGGGAGATGGATTGTTCAGGAGCATGAGGAAGCTTTTAACATTTAAAGAGAAGATTAGATGTTGCACAGGGAGGATTCAAGGGATTTGGAGCACTGGACCTCTGAACTCTGTGCTCCTCCCAAGAGCCTTGTAAAGGTTCACATTTACTCATCTCAGTTCAAGATTATTAATGATTAACATTGGTTACATATTTTATAGCTTCAAAACCATAGTCTGTCAAACAAATAATTAGTAAATAAATACTTACAAAATTTGAAACCTTGAAGTCTTATCCAGGCTCATACAAAATCTCCTGTATTTTTCAATCTGTTGTATTTTTAATAATTTTATTCTCATTTCACATTAAAAACCTTTTCAAATAATAAAGTAAATCACCCTAGTACAGTTTTTAAAAGATAAAAATGACCATTCAACAGGATCAGTTACCTCTGCAGAGTTGTAAATTAGATATCAGGACTAATTTTAGTCCTGAGTGTCATGACACAAGAACTGCCTGTCATTTTACAAATCGTCTGATTATGTTTGGGGGGAAATGCCAATTCTAGGATTCTATAGTTTAAAAAATAACATTTACAAGTGGATTATTATATATAATAAGACATTATATATCGTTCCCCACAACTCTATTGGAGAATTGATTGTCTACTCCTCGGTCATTGTGCTTTACATGCTTCTTAGGTGAAAAGCACATTCTTCAAGCATTTGGCAACATGTGAATACTCAGCTACTATGTGATCTATAATATTATCATATGGCATGTAAGGAATCAGAATTATTGAAAGAAAAGCATAATACCCAGAACTCTGAGCAATAGCTAATTATTTCCAGTTTTAAAATTTTGATCTACATAAGAGTGAAAACATACGGTATCTGTCTTTCTCAGTATGACTTATTTCACTTAGCATAACACTCTCCAGTTCCATCCACATTGCTACAAAAGGCCATATTTCATTCTTTCTCATTGCCACGTAGTACTCCGTTGTGTATATAAACCATAATTTCTTTATCCACTCATCAGTTGATGGACATTTAAGCTCTTTCCATAATTTGGCTATTGTTGAAAGTGCTGCTATAAACATTGGGGTACAAATGCCCCTATGCACCACCACTCCTGTATCCCTTGGGCAAATTCCTAGCAGTGCTATTGCTGGGTCATAGGGAAGACCATGGGGGAGGGGAAGGGAAAAAAAAAGTTAGAGAGGGAGAGAGCCAAACCGTAAGAGACTCTTAAAAACCGAGAATAAACCGACGGTTGATGGCGGTGGGAGGGAGGGGAAGGTGGGGGATGGGTATTGAGGAGGGCACCTGTTGGGATGAGCACTGGGTGTTGTATAGAAACCAATCTGACAATAAATTTCATATTAAAATTAAAAAAAAATTTGATACTGATTTATTATGTGCATACATGCATACATATCTATATCCATCTACCCAATGACAAGTATTACCATTTATGAGTACATGGTTCATATATATGAAGTACAGCTATAAATGAATTAATGTATGCATAGAATTAATATATCTATTAATCTATTGAAATGTACTTATGAATGTATATGAACTAAATTCTTAAGATAGTATCTGAACAAAAAAAACATATAAAGAGCATAATAGGGGCGCCTGGGTGGCTCAGTCAGTTGAGCAACTGACTTCAGCTCAGGTCATGATCTCACGGTTTGTGAGTTCGAGCCCTGTGTTGGACTCTGTGCCAACAGCTCCGAGCCTGGAGCCTGCTTCTGATTCTGCGTCTCCCTCTCTCTTTGCCCCTCCCCCACTAATGCCCTGTCTCTCTCTTTCTCAGAAATAAACATTAAAAAAAAAAAAATTAAAGAGCATAATGTATGCATTGTTCATTCAAAAAATATTATTTGAAAAGTGCCAAACATTTTTAACAGCTCCCCTTGTAGCAAAATGTGTTTGTGCTTAGTTGCACAACCCCTTTAATACATTTGTGGACAAAGGAAAGCATCCTTGATTTTCAAGGGCAACTACAATCTGGTTCCAATAACCAGGGTTTAGAAAATGCTCATTTTTCCTTTAAACTCCTCAGAGAACAAAGATTCTCTAGCCACAGATCTTTAATAGCTTCTGTCTAGGTTCAGGTAGATTGCACAATATAGAGTATAAACAGCAGATGTTAATTTGAATTTAAATGCAATTGAATTGTCCATCAAAAGGAATATCGTTCCAATTTATAATTAGCCTCCAAATAAATGAAAACCTATTCCTGTCTAAAATGAAGCTTAGGTCTGTTTATAGAACAGTCATCAGATCATGTGCTTCCACTGCTTACAGACAGAACACGCTTCTTCCCTAATGGACTTTTAAATCCATGTAACTGTCATCAAGGAAAGAACAAACCAAGTGGGCATATGATACTACATTAGCAAATTTCCCTCTTCTGCCAGCAGTCAAAGGGTCTGATATGGTCTTTGTGCCCATGTGCATTTTCTGGAATGAACCCACACTCTATCCTGAGAAAATGGGGAAACATAAATCTTCTGATGCAGTTTACATTATTCACAAAAGGAGTCAGAAGTAATCACAGTTTTCCTCAGGATGAAACTTCATTGTAGATGGTCATTTATTTGTATCTAGACTGGAAGATTACGGAGTCCAATGAGAATTTCTAACGTGTTATCTTTTCTATACCAATTTTGTTCTGCCCATAAGTAACATAAAGGAACCAGGCAAGAACAGATGCCAAATTCCCTCATTATGTACATGCTAAACACAAGCGTCTTCAAAATCTACAAACAAAAACCTGAACACACTCAAGAACTCAGTTAAATAATCATTCTGCATGCTGCTGCCAATATTATATTACTTCCTGACCTTCAGACATGTCTTCGTGTGACCTTTTCCTCCTTTTCCATTAAATGTTTAAATCTCTCTGCTTGTGAAGCCTTCCAGACTGGGTGCTTTTCAACTTTGTCCTAATCCCCCTAATACCTCTTCTACTGCATCACTTTCCCTTCTCTGCGAACAAGATGAATCCTTGACCCTATTTCACCTTAAAAACACACTCATTTAAGTTAGGCATTTTTTTTACACTTAAAATAGTCTAATTACTAAATAACTTCCTTTTTTCTTTTTTTTTTATATAACAAGATTCAGGCAGTGAGAGAGAGGTGATTAGTCCCCAAGACCAGGCATCAGTATAATGTATTGCTTGACATCATATTGCTTATGGTGCTTTTAACAGTTTTCTCCATGGTGACACACATGGGTGACATTCTGATCAATGACCCAATCTCTTAAGTGAACCCAGGTATGGAAGCAACCCCAGTGGGTCAGAGGCAACTCCACCCCACCTTTCTTTCTCATCAAGAGATCAGGATAGAATGTAAATGAGTAAGACCAACATCATTATACCAGTGATCAGGGCTGTTTTAATTTATTAAAACAAAAAGGGGAATGATTTGCAAATGTGGACAGCTTATTAATAGCAACAAATTACTTACCACATACCACAGAAATGATCACAGCTCATCACTGCATTGTGTTTCTGTGGTTAAGACCCTCCTGCTATAAACTGTCATTTTCTCATATACTTTCTCCAAACCTTGTCATTTAATGAACAATGTTCGGCACACCACAAGAAGTCCTTTATTGATTTTGTAACTAGGTTTAAAAATAAGCGAGGTCGGTAAAATCCAATCAGATATATAAGAGTTTTTGAATTAAAAAAATTAGGGACAGATAAGCATGTGAGAATATCAGATATGGGGAGACTTAAACCTAGTCACAGCAGAAGAAAGAGAACCAAAACACATTACAAACATTTCGAGTTGATAGATGAATTTACCCACTCCTCAAACCACTGGAATCAGATAAAATCTCAAAATGCCAATCTGCAAAGTTGTCAACTAGTGCTTGTGATATTCTAGAATTATGCTGTTCGATGAGGTAGCCAGTAGCCAGCTGTGACTATTTAAATATAATGAAAATAAAGTATAACAAAATTTAAAATTCAGTTCTGTAGTTACACTACTCCCATTTATAGCCTATAGTTTGATATGCTGTCCAAATGAACTGTAAGAAAAGCAAAATGTGGGGTGCCTGGGTGGTTCAGTCAGTTAGGCGTCTGACTATTAATCTCGGCTCAGGTCATGATCTCAGGGTTCATTTTTGGGATGAGCCCCACGTTGGGCTTGGGATTCTCTCTCCCTCTCTCTCTGCCCCTCCCTTGCTTGTGCCCTCTCCTTCTCAAAATAAATCTTTTTTTTTTTTAAGAAAACTGTGGGGCACCTGGGTGGCTCAGTTGGTTAAGCATCTGACTTCGACTCAGCTCATGATCTCGCGGTTCATGAGTTCGAACCCCGCATCAGGCTCTGTGCTGACATCTCAGAGCTTGGAATCTGCTTAGGATTCTATGTGTCCCTCTCTCTCTGCCTCTCCCCCGTTTGCACTCTGTCTCTCTCTCTCAAAAAGAAATGAATATTTTTAAAATTTTTTTCATAAATAAAAAAAGAAAACTGTTGTGTATTTGTGCTGTCCAATATGTGCAGCCACTAGCAGTGGTTATCGAACATTTGAAATATAGTTGTAAGTACCAATGAGGAACTGAAATTTTAACTTAATTTTAATTAAGTTAAATTTAAATTTAAATGTAAATAGCTATATGTGGCCAGTGGCTACCACACATATAGAACATTTCCATCACTGCAGAAAGTTGTATGGTACAGTGCTGCTCTAGAACCACAGGATCCTTTATGCAGGGATGCCAAAAAGAGGGAAGGGAAGAATGTAAGAAATAGGAGTGATGCTAGGGCAGAAAAATAATATTTTTTCACCACCTGCTATCTGCCAAGCGCTTTGTCATGTGCTTTCCATATGTCACTTCATTTAATGCTTACAGCCCCAAAATTGCTATTGAACTAACAGCAGAAGCTCAGAACACATTTGAATCCACATCTATGTGACACGTCCTGCCATCTTATTTCCACTGCTTCTTGACACAGTATAATCATGGATGGTATTCACATGGTCAGTACAGATTTATCAGAATAAAGTACATTAAACAATGAGGTCCCATGTCGTTAAGACCTATAAAAAAAGAGGAAATGCTATTTTATATATCCAGCAGCAAACATACAAAGTATGTTACCGGGAGAGATGGTATAGGCTTAAAAGGAAACAGAATTATGGAAAATGAATGATTGATAGTTTCATTATTAACGGAAGCTAGAAATGAGTGAATTGCCAAAACTAAAATTGTAGTAACAGTGATCATCATAACAATAGCTATCATTTGTTGAATCCTTACTGTGCTCAATACTTCATGCTCATAATCAGCCACCCTCTGAAGCGCAGGTGAGGATGTCACTGTCAGAGATAAAATAGCAGTCTGGAAAGCAGAAAGGTCTGACTGATTAACCTCTTTCTTATCTTTCTAAGTGAAATTTCCCAAAGCCTTCGCCCAGGTACACACAACAAAGTGATGAAAGAGAAGATAATGTCCAATATCAGTCAGTGAAGAAATGCACTGCCATTGTTGAAAGTCCTCATTTAAATTTTAATTTGCCTGTTTTTTAATTATCCTTGCACATGTCCTAATTTTTTCCCTAAGCTTTGTATGTGGTGTTCACAATCATTTTCAAAGCTGACATTAAAATTTGCTAGGTTGGTAGGTTTGGGTGAATGTCTTAATTTTTATGCATCTTTAACAGCCCTGTCAGGTTATTGTTGATATTAGAAAGGATCTCAGTCCATCTTGGCCTTCTTAATATTATCTCCTTTCTAGCTGTTTTTATCACCAGTCATAGGGGCAGAACTGTTATGGATGAGAGGATGAGAGTACATTTAAGGAAATAATAAAGACTCTTGACTATCTGTAATACCCATCTCATAGTGGCTGGAAATAACTTCAGGAAAGCTAATTATTAAATAATCAATGACAATAGTCCCTTGATTAAAGGTAATATATGTGTTAACACCAAACTCAATCCTTGGCACATAAAACTCACTGAACAATTAATTCCTTATCTCCCTTTCCTAATCTTACTTCCTTGACTAGGTCAGATTGTAATGTAAATTGTGATTATGAGTAAGTTTGGCTAAACTGTTTTCCTCTGACTCAAGGTCACCAGAGAAGAATAAAATTCCTATTCCAAATCTTCTATAAATACGGTATAGGGAGAATAACTACCAATTCTGACTTTCAAATCTCATAGCTATAATTACTCTTAATGCTAAAGGATACTTAGGCTATATATATTTCAAAAGATGGTCAAATTAGGATCACACATCAAAGGCATATAAATGTATCTTAATAAGAAAATATATTCTTGGAAATATACTACTTTGCCTTTTATCAGTGGACTAAAACAAAGTAAGGAAAATATATTCCTATTTTGTGTATAAAACAACTTTAGGGACACCTGTGTGGCTCAGTCGGTTAAGTGACTTCGGCTCAGGTCATGATCCCATGGTTCATGGGTTCGAGCCCCACGTTGGGCTCTATGCCACCAGTTCGGAGCCTGCTTCAGATTCTGTGTCTCCCTCTCTCTCTGCACCTCCCCACTCACGCTCTGTCTGTCTGTCTCTCTCTCTCTCAAAAACAAAACATTAAAAAAATTTTTTTAAATAAAACAACTTTAGAAACTGTCCCCATCGATTAATTAATTTGTGACAGATTTTGTGGTAGAATATTGTGTCGTCATTATAGAGAATTAAGAAACTCTGTAATTATTAGTATCAAAAGAGATTCAAGTTGTACAGTTATGTGAACACAGTCAGGTATACAAGTGTATGCACACTACAATTTTTTTAAGCAACCTGAAAATCTGAATGATTGTCAAATTGATAGACAAGACATAGAGAGAGTGATGGATGAATGTGGGTAGATTATTATTATCATTAGGCATCACATATAAAAAAAGTTCTTAATAGTTACCTCTATGGAGGGTGGGGTGAAATTTGCATGTTATTCTGTACTTAACATGTAATTTAAACTTTTTAATCATGTACATGTATTACTTTTTGAAAATATCGCCAGGAGTTATATGGGCCTTGACACTGTAATCCTCTTGTTTTCCCTACTCTCTCTCTCTCTCCCCCCAAAAAAAGTGTAAATATGTTTCATAAATGATATATTGTATTATTGATGAAAGTTTAACCAATCATTTATATGCAAAATTCACCTTACCAAATGGTTAGATTTTTAAGGGTTATCTTCTAAAATAATAGAGCTATATTTGTGTGGATACATCACAATTTGGTCAATGAAATACCAGCTGGTCATGAGTGCCCACTCTCCCCCACCAAAAATCTCAGCTTATATCTTCAAATAAAAGAAGGTCATATAATATCCTCCATTTATTTATGATGACTTTCCAAATCTCCACCTCCTTTTGTGCATTCCCCTTCCTGCAGATTGAAACAAAAATGTGCACAAAGAAGAATTTCTGGCTTGGAGAGCCTGGGTGGTTCAGTCAGTTAAACACCTGGCTCTTGATTTCGGCCCAAGTCAGGATCTCATGGTTTGTGGGATGGAGCCCCGCGTCTAACTCTGCCCTAACGTCGCAGAGCCTGTTTGGAATTGTGTCTCCCTCTCTCTCTGCCCCTCCCCTGCTTGTGTGCATGTGTGTGCTTGCTCACTCTGTCTCAAAATAAACATTGAAAAAAAAAAAGAAATTCTGGCTTGGATGAATTATGATTTTGAACCTATTCAAGTTTCCACTAAAGTCTAGATACAGTAAAAGTTATCAATATCTCCCTTTATTTTAAGAAAATGTTAGAGAATTTAAGAAGCTAACTATATTCAAAGAATATTAAAGTTTGAAATATAGAGGGTAAATCATGAGGGAAGAGATATAGCACCTTTTCAGAAATAGGACATCTATCACAAGCAGACTTGTTATCTCATTTTCCTTACGCTAACCCCCTTTTTTAAAGAAAGGGAGCGTAGTACATTTTCTTTCATCCAGGACAAAAACCTAATATTCACAATGGAACAAAACGTGCCTCATGGGCTCTTGGCAATTACTCCTTTGGCCCAATGAATCAAGTACGAGTAACAATTTCAATCTTTCCCTTTTTTACAAAAAGAGTAAGTCAGGGTTGGCAGGCTTTTAGAAACTGGGTGTCAGAAAGGTAAGCTCTTTTGTGTTTTGTTTGGCATATGAACATTGGTGATGGTGAGCACTGCAGACCTCAACAGGCAATAGGGACCAAAAAATAATTTGGGCTTAAGATTTTGTCCTCACATTCAACATCTGTATATATTCTTAAACAAAATATTCAGAAAATTTACACTGTTCCTGAGACTTTTCAACTGAAAGGAGAGAATGTGTTATAGTGTTACTGGTAGATAAATACACAAAGTTTTCAAACTTGCCATTTTCAATGAATGTGTCTTTGGGTAAGTTACTGTTACTCATAGAATCATAGATAGAAAACTAGCTTCTTATATGGTTACCACTCGCTTAGAAGCCAAAACTGGCAAATACTCTTCTTACATTTGCAAAAGTATAGATGACCTTTGAACAACATGGGTCTGAATTGTGTGGATCCACTTACACTTGATTTTTTTCAATAAATATAGTACTGTAAGTGTATTTCTCTTCCCTATGATTTTCTTGATAACATTTTCTTTTCTCTAGCTTACTTTAAGATTCCAGTGTATAATACATATACAAAATATGTGTTAAACTGCTGATGTTATCAGTAAAGCTTCCAGTCAACAGGAGACTAGTAGTAAAGTTTCAGGGGAGTCAAAAGTTATACACAGATTTTTACTGGGGGAGCTTGGTGACCCTAACCTCTACACTGTTCAAGTGTCAACTATATATCCATCGAATACTTATCTGTGGGACATTTCTCCAAAGTTAGGATTTCATGATCAAAACATTTTGGAAGCATTTTGTATGACATTTTCCTATTGGTAATTCACAGTGTATATTTACATATTGCAGACTCCGAGTAGTCAAAAAAATGAACCATTTTAAATTTGTTTTACTTATTATTTCTCAATCTTTTTAATCATGGAAATATTTTCTTTGTGTACTTACTCAAATGTCATTGAATAAATGTCCTATATAGAGGATACTTTGGGAAACACTAGATAGTCCTATCTGTTTGGAACAGTGGAATGGTTCTGGGCCCAGAAACCACAGAAGACAGTGATTATCTCAAAGAGAAAAGGGATAAAAAGGAAAGATCCACATGCTAAATCTATGACCCAATCAGCATCCTCAAATTGGACCACACATGAGTGGATATTCTTGCCTTATTGTGACTCAAGTTTGGACAGGAGGCAGAGGGAGACAAACCACTGGGGTAAGAGGGATGTTCTTTAGTCTCCCCAGAGATCAACCCAATCTCATTTGCAAATGAAAATAAGCCTATATATACTACATAAAATACCCAAGACCACCCTGGTGGTCAGGAGCAGCCCTGGAGTAAGAACCAGCCTTCTGATTCTGATGCCAGAGTCCTTCCTAGCAGCCCACATCAACTTCTGCCCAATGATGAACAGAAAGATGATTAATTGGCTCAAATACGATTGAACATAAATATTATTTGGGGGCCCACATAAGGCCATGTGGAGAAATGGACAACTGAAGACACTTAAATATTTTTCAATGTTTCTTCTATGCTGTATAATTCCTATGGATCCTAAGATCTTTGAAGTGAAGATACAGAGAGGAATATAATACACAGCAGTAGAGTGTAGTGGTGAGTTCAGCTGCTAGATATCACCCATCTAATGAGCACAGAAAACACAAAACAGCCTACAAGCCTCTATGGAACCATGAGTTAGCAATCACCCAGTGTATTGTATACTGGGTTTAATAGAGTCTCATGTATCAGCAGTTTTTGTTTTATTTATTCTGGAGGTTAAAGAGTGCCCAACTCCTGCCCCTCATCTGTATTTCTCTAAGACTCTAAGCATAAGCTTCCTTATGATAAGGATAAGGATAAGGGTAAGGGTAGGGATAAGGATAAGGATAAGGATAAGGATAAGGATAAGGATAAGGATA
>NW_024412415.1:13393458-13447391 GCF_014898765.1 Herpailurus yagouaroundi | reverse complement strand
AAGGATAAGGATAAGGATAAGGATAAGGATAAGGATAAGGATAAGGACAGGGACAAGGACAAGGATAAGGATAATAATGAGGAGGGAGAGGAGGAGCAGTAGTATTAGCAGCAGCAGTAACACTTATTGGGTGTTTTCTATATCTCCAGTACTGTTCTAAGTGCTTTAAATAAGTTTACTCATTTAATCCCTACAATAATTCCTTATGGTAGGTAAGAATTATTTTTCTCATTATACAAAATGTGGAAACTAAAAACCAGCTAGATTTTTAAACTTGCCCCAAATCTCATAGCTTTAAGTAGCAGAGATGGGATTTAAATCCAAGTGGCCGGGCTCCATGGGTGATAGTCTTTAACCATTATGTACATTGCTCATACATGTCTGCTGGTGGTTATTTATTTACTTTATCCATTTTCACAACCATTCCCTCTTGCCAATCATTGACTCCTCCATTGTTGATTTCTAAACCTGATGAAGTATCAGAATCACCTAGAGAGCATCTTTAAAATAGACATCATAGTTCTCTCTTCAAGATACTCTGGTCCATACTACATCAAGCAATTTCAAAAAGAACAACAGGTTAATCTGGAGGTAAAGGTCCCAGGACCCATGTTTGGCAGCCACTGATTTAGAGCCCTTCTCTCTTAGCCTTATATATCAAAGGCACTGGATCACAGAAGCCATGAAAGAAAGGACACAAAGCATAGCCAGACATACTGGCTAAATCACACCTTATCCCAGAAGTCTTTATATCCTTTTCTCACACTATGAACTCCTTAAAGACAAGAACATAGCATTACTCAGATCTGGACCTTCCATGGGCGAGACTAGGGCTTGATTCATAGTAGATGCTCAGTTAGTACTTACTGTCTAGATTCCTTGGTGAATCTTCTTGAAAAAAAGGCAATCAAACAACGATTTTCCAAAAAAAAACACTAAGAAGGGTTTTCTGACCACTGATCACCTACTGCTCTAATGACAAAAGAATCATGAATTTTCCCACAACATTGTAAATGGGAGATGGTAAGAGGGTTTATTCATTATCTTGACACAAAGGAAGGAATAAGAGCAAGAACAAATGGGAGCAGAAGAGGAAACCATGTTTAAATCATGCCTGGTCGGACAAACTACACATCAATATAGAGATCTATATTCATTTTACCGCATTCATTAACTCAAGTGATTGTAGCTGTTTTTAATTCTTTCAAGGCTGGCTCCATAGGACCCTCAAATGAATCTACCCACTCATCTTCCCCTCCACTGCTGCCTAATTGGCCCACCACAGGCTAATGGGCAAACATTCCTCAGCAACTATTTATCTTTTTGAAGTCTTTTCCTAGAGATCCCTTTAAGAATAGCGGTAGGTTTTCCCTTGAAGCTATTTTTCCACTCTTATTTGTTTTTTGTTTTTTGTTTTTCAAGCATTTTAGAGAGGCTTCTTTGCTGTTTGTTTCTGAAGCAAATCAGGAACACTAATTTGTTCTTTGTGGATTTTTGGAAGCTACCCCAGTGGGAGCAGCTTGCTGTGACCAGGATTTCTGCCTGCGGATGGATGGTGGGGAGGGGGGCCGCAGGAAGGCTGCGGAGACAGAAAAGAATGCTACTGTGAGGTGAACACAATAATGCTATAGAGCTAAGAAACATAACTTCTGATTTCGAGAAGATGCAACCAGTGATAACATGTAGCCAAGACTACCTGAGAGTTACACATTTACCTCTGTACAACTGTGTACAAAGTAGCAATTACTGGCTGAGGTGGAAACACCTGTTTTCCACAGACATGGGAGTGTAATGCAGATGTGATGTTGCAGGCAGAGAAAAGTCTTCATGGGCTCTGCCGCTGGAAGGAAGCTGACAGCTCATTTGAGGGTGATAGGGAAAGCTTTCTGGATGAGAAGTCGGTGGAAAAGTTCTCAACTCACTCAGAACATGCACATTTTGATCGCGGCTCTGCCATTAACTGGCATTGTAGCCCTGTGCAAATTACTTCATCTCCCTGCCAGAGTTCCCCCACTGTAGAATCAACAGATCCAAGTGTTGGCCAACAGTTCCCTTCACATTATAATATGTTGCTTCCAGATTAACAAAGAGACATACACATTTGTATCTGTAAGGTAAAAAGTCAAAGTCTTTTGACCTTTAAGTTGACTTTCAGGGAAAACAAACTATATGCAAAAATTAATGTATTCTTTAGGCATTTATGTTTTAAAACAGCCCTCAAAACATATAACCACAGATCAGTATTACACACATTTAACCCAGTCATCTATTACAAAATTTCAGTATAGTGATGTTGAGAACAACTGATGATGAATCGCAGGCCCTATAAAGACACTGACTTACCAGATGAAAATGCAACGCAGCATCTATGTATGACAAAAGAAAATGGGATAATTTTTAGAAGTGTATTGAAAGGTAATAGAAGATAAATGTTTTCAAAACGTAAAATCATTTATCTTATTATCCTGACACAACTACTACTTTTATTTATGCATATTATCTCTACACATATAGATATTTATAGTCACAGTAATAGTATACATAGCATTTTATATTTCACTATTTTCACAAAATTGTCTCATAAACTTAACTTGATGTTTCTACATAATTATCATTTGAATGGCTTCATAATACTAAACTGTGTTGATGTACCATAATCTATTAAATCATTATTTTGCTCAACTTCTATTTTGTCCCTAACTTCTTGCTATTAATATCAATTGCAATATTTTTTTTTTCTGTTTAGCTTGTTTGGGTTCCGTTCAAATGCTTCCATAAAAGAAGAATACCTCAGGCAATGGATATGAATATGTCTGTGGCTTTTGCTACAAATGGTCATATTACCAAAGGGATTATCAAGTGATAATGCCACCAGCAAGGAATGCACACTTCATTTTTACCAGGACTTCATCATCTTTGATGATGATCATTTTTATGATGTAATATTTTATGCATTTTGAAACTGGCAGATGTATGTAACTATGTATCTATGTAACTATGTAACTATGTATCATGTTGTATGTAGTTACATACAACATGTAACTATGAAGTATATGACAAAGAGTCCTCAGTAAATGTTTTCACCCTTCTCATAAAAACTCTGTGGACTTAAACTGGAGATACATCTGTTCATTAATTCATTCTGATTCACTCATTCATTCATTCAAAAACCTTTTACTGTGCACAACTATGAATGATAACATGTGAGACACTGGCTATCTGAAGTTATACCTTCCTTTGATAGTACAGTTTCTCAAAGAAAGAAATCCATTGAGCACATCTGTGGTCATTTCCTTAAATACATCATGTTCCAGGAGGCATATGGATACAGATGTGAAGACCAAAAGCAGGTCATTATTTTTGCATAATAGCATACTTTCAGAAAAATATACTAGACCTCTCTCATTATCAGAACTAATTTTTAATCCATGCCATGAATTAGGAAACTGCTTCTAAAGGTATGGCCCAGATTATTTTCAGAGGCAGAAAGTTTTATAAATGAATTGGTAAGAAATGTAATCAGCTAAATCTTCATTTTGATGATCTCCTCCCACTTTCATGGCTTTCTTCTTCTCTGTGCTTGCTACGCTGTCCAAATAATTGCTTAATAAATTGTGATTTTTATGACTCTTTCTCCTTAATCCCCAAGGCTGTAAATATATTCTTTTGGTTCAAATTCTTTCACCTAAAAAATTCCACCAAGGCCCATAATCCAACAAATTTAACTATTCTCCATTATTAAGCCTCCCTCAAACCAACTAGCATCATTAACTGAGTGCTTAAAATATGGCATGCAATATACTAAATGATACACATATTATTTTATGTAATTGTTACAGAATCTGCTTTATACCCCAGTCATTCAAGAAATTATATAATTTGGCCAAGTTCTTCCATCCGCCAAACTACCCCCTCCAGTAGCTGATATTGCCAAATTTCTGGTGAGCCTAAATGATTTCTATGTCATTAAACCAACCCTTCTGATATGATTCATAATGAATAATCCAAAAGAAAAGACCCAAGGAGCACCTGGGTGGCTCAGTCGGTTAAGCATCCGACTTCAGCTCAGGTCATGATCTCGTGGTCCGTGGGTTCAAGCCCCGCATCGGGCTCTGGGCCGACAGCTCAGAGCCTGGAGCCTGTTTCAGATTCTGTGTCTCCCTCTCTCTGACCCTCCCCTGTTCATGCTCTGTCTCACTCTGTCTCAAAAATAAATAAACGTTAAAAAAAAATTAAAAAAAAAAAAAGAAAAGACCCAAATCAGGGACACAGGAAAGATTAATGTGTCTTCTCCATTTACTCCATCTCTCCCCCTTTGACTTGAAAGCATTATTACTCTTTCTTAGATAAATTAGTGCCTATGAATTTCATAAATAAGCTTGTACAACAGACCTATTCAGACATATGGTAGAGATTTCTGCAATGCACGCCATTCATCCTTAATGGTTTTTATTTCAAAATTCTCTTTGTAGAGTGCAGTGTTAGTTCATTTTACTTCATGAAACACTTGTGTAAGTATTGTTCTCTACAAACAAAGCAGCATAATGGAGAAACAAATTATTTAGAAGTAAATTAAAAGGATTGAACATTCTAAAATGCAAATCACACAAGTTTTCCACTAAACAGATAAGACAAGGCGAAAGATGATTTCTCTTGTTTCTACAAAGACTACCTTGAGTACAGCTTACATATTGCCTCCTCATATCCTCGCCCCCTTCCCCCTCTCCCCTTAAGCACACTCAGAAAACCATGTAGCTCTAGTAAAAGAAGAAACCATTAAGGCATCATATTGTTCTGACAATTTTTTTCAAAACAATCAGGATGAGGATGATGATGATAATGATGATGATTTTAGACATAGAGCACATGAGCAGGGGAGAGAGGCAGAGGGACAGAGAGAATCTTAAGAGAAAGAAAGTTAAGTGCTGGACTCAATCCCACGACCTTGGGATCATGACCCAAGCTGAAATCAAGAGTCTGACATTCATCCAACTGAGCCACCCAGGTGCTCCAAGAATTATTTTGTTGAGCACAGAAACCAAGAAACTTTAAGGAAACATTCTAAGTTAACTTTAGGAAAGATCTTTTTATACTTATAAATGTGTAGGATATATTCTCATGATGCTTATAGGGCACTTAAAAAAACTGCCATGCTTTTTAAACTCAGTCTGAAAATGTCAGCACAAGTAAAATGGCGAAATATGGGCAATTGTATTCTAATGCCAGGTTTAAACATTTAATGACTCAATCCCAGAAATTCTGAGCTGGTGGGAATAGTATACAACTATTTTTCTTTATTTTAACCACTCGCTAGAATCAAGTAGTGAACAATAGTTAACACTGACTGAGATGCTAGGAATTAGGTTAAAAGTGGCACTTTGAATTTAATCCAGGCATATTTTATGCTTTTTAGTAAGCATTTTACTTCTAATAGATACCTGAATTTTATAAAATATAATATCCCAACCAGAGAAGGATTGCCAATTCTCCTATACACAAGTATCACTTAAATTTGGTTAGTTGGTTATACTTTGTTTCCCAGTCCTTTATTAGTCTTAAAACTACATTTTCAGAGATGTAGTCAGTCTTCCCAACAATCCAATAAATTAAGTACATCACATATTCACACAGTGAGGAAGCAGAGGAGCTGGATTAAACATTGGGTCCTTTGATCCACTCCATTGGTCTTTCCCTTATTCTACGGCAATGCAAGTACATAGGTAATCTTTTGTTGCTCCTTCCTTGAGGAATCTTGCTTCCAAGTTTCCTGAAGACTTGATCTGCTTTAGGAGGCATGGTGATGAATAGTGTGGTCTCTGAAGTTGGCCTCCATTCCATCCCAACCAGCTGAAAGTTGGACTTACTATTTGAAACTCAATGACTCAGTTTTCTCATCTATCGAACAGTATTAATATGAAATTTCATAATGAGCATAAAATGAGGTAATGTATGTAACTACCTAACCTAACAGAGTAAAAGGCACATGGCATGCATTTTTTTCAACTATTTTTATTAGATATCTCAACTTATACACACACAAATACTCTGGAATAAAATCTATACTTTCTTTCCGTGGAGGCATGAAAGAAAAGAGATCTACTTCAGTTTAAAAAGTTTTTATGGGGACACCTGGGTGGTTCAGTCTGTTAAGCATCCAATTCTTGATTTTGGTTCAGGTCATGATCTCACAATTCCTGAGACAGAGACCCACAACAGGCTCTTCTTAACAGCACAGAGTCTGCTTGGGATTCTCTCTTAGCTCCTCCCCTCACCCTCCCCTGGTCATGCTTGTGCTCTCTCTAAATAAACAAATAAACTAACGAAAAAGTTCAGCATGGATCAAGTTGGGGAAAATACATCTTTAGCTCTTTTGCAATTAGGTTTGTACACTGAAGTGACATCATTTTCTTGAAGTCATTGCTAAAATGTCACACTACACACACACACACACACACACACACACACACACACACTTAGATATTTAAATGCTCGTTCATATTGCAAGTAAAACAAGAATGCTGGTATGCTCTGCCATTTTAGGTGAGGCACAGATACATGCATTCTTCCTCAGGTACAGATTGTCAGTGGGTCAAGCTTTGCCTTGTTTACCTTGAAACCCAATCTGCCCACCAAGATTGTTCAGCAAACAGCTTGCTGAAAAGGTATTAATTCACAGGAATAGTGGAGCTTTTCAGGTGGTGTAATTCATGGTTGGTAATGAAAGCAGCTGAAACAATCTGTTTTCATAAATTTCTTCACTACCTTAATATAAACCTCTTCATTAGTCAATAGGCCCACTGAACTATCCTAACAGCTTTGCTACCTCAAATATTTTTGTGGAAAGGTTAGAAATAAAGAGACAGAAACAAACAAACAAACAATTGGACTTGCTGATGGAAACTTTCAATGGCCTTAAAGGCCAATTACCTACCGCAGATGCTTAGGTACATAGGCACAACCAGTAAGGGGAAAACATATAAGAGGCTAGGGTTCCTCTCTTCCACCTCTTCCTCTTGCCTATTTAAAGTCTTCAGAGGGATGCTTTTAGAGACAGTCCCTTCCAAGGAAGGGACTTCACACTAAGTAAAATTTTGTCACTTAGAGGTTTCAGAGAGGCACAAAACATACTGACATATAGCTGCCCTTCTCTCCTGTCACATATGTATTTCTTATCGTTTGCTGCTAAAATTTTATAAAAATATTAGAGCCAATGAATTGGAATTAAAATCTGGGGCTCTAGATTCAGAAAAATGAAAGGTTCAGTATTGGCCCTCTTGCTTATTAACTTATTAACTATTTTCACCCTCCCCTAAACGTAAGAAAAACAAAATTACCTCATCAAACTGTGAGTGAGAATCCAGGTCCCTGCTTTGTACACCTGCAGAGTTAAAAGTTAACCCTACTATGAACCAACACAGGAGCTCTTCTAAGCAGAGGGGGTTTCAGAGATGAAAGAGATAAGACTCAAGGTGCTGGTATTCCCACTTGTTTCACCATCTTAATTCACTATCTAGAGGGAACAACATGATCTTAGCCACAACGGGATCCATAATTTTCAAAAAAAAAAAAAAAAAAAAAAGAAGAAGAATATCATAGAGGTTAAGAGACAAATCCAAACAAATGGGTTCATACTGGGTCTGGAAATAGATCCACTCGGATTTGTGTATTTGGAGGAAGGGAAAATAGAAAAGGAAAGGGGCTGAAGGCACTACCTTTGGATTAGACTTGGAAAAGACTAGTGTAATCAAGACCCTTAAGGAAGGAGGCCATCCAGAGCAACATATGATTCCCTATACATTTCTGTACACATATGAGTAGCAAGAGGAACAAACAAAGGAATCAGGAGTTGGCTTGGGCCATAGTTCCAAAGTAACTGCTGCTGTTGAGGACTCAGCAGGAGGATGTAGGAGGTAGGAGGAGATTTACTCATCTTATTCTGAGATGTGAAAAGAACATGTAGTTTCTTTATTTCTCTCATACAATTCTTTAAATTGCCCACTTGGACTTACTAATTCACAACATTTTAATTTTTTTCTAGCTTGAGTAGTCTCCTTAAATTTAAATACTGGGTCTATTCAAAGTTAACTCAGGAGGGCAATTTATATAGTCATTTTCTGGAGGATATAGTCTTTTCATCATAAATATTTACTCAGTCTTTCATAGCTTCAACATCTCCCTTTCTTCCCTGAGATAATTCCTAGATTGACTATGGTTTTATGACAATGAATAGAAGGAGCTTCAATCCATGCCAGTTAACTTCAGATGCTTTCAGCTTGCTGAAACAGGGTGGAAGGACTAGTCTGCTCCCTATGTGGATACTCCGAAGCAAATTCAAAATATTTAACAATGAGTATGTATGTCATAGCATGAACCAATCAAAACAGATGCACGTCCAATAAAAACTATCAGAGGAGACATTGACTATGGTTACTGACACATGATATAGCCATGCCATTGTAGACCTGCTAAATATAAGCCCTATGAGTGACTACTGAAATTTGAATGTCCCACCTAGTCTTTTTTTTTATTTTTTTTTCAATGTTTATTTATTTTTGAGAGACAGAGAGAGACAGAGCATGAGTAGGGAAGGGGCAGAGAGAGAGAGGGAGACACAGTATTCAAAGCAGGCCCCAGGCTCTGAGTTGTCAGCACAGAGCCCAACGTGGGGCTCGAACCCACAAACTGTGAGATCATGACCTGGACCGAAGTGGGACACCCAACTGACTGAGCCACCCAGGTGCCCCAGTGTCCCACCTAGTCTTTTGGAAGAAACTGCAGGTACCCCCCATTGGTGTCCATAGGCACAACCATTTCTCCCAGTTAAAGGTCAGGATCTTAAAAACCCACCACTTCATTCCCTAACTCCACAACCGTTTTTCCTGCCAAAATTCCTGAGGGCCAAAGGAGCAGGTTTTCCATATTCTCTGCTCTCATCTTGAGTTTGTTCTACCCCTTGCAACACACTAAAACTCTCTGATCTATTCTACCATTCTTGTTTCTTGATTTGTTGGGAGTTAATGTGTTTGATTTCCCAAGAGCTAATGGGTTTAGAAAATCCTTTTTCCTCAACAATACCTGATTTTCAAGAACATTATTGTTCTAAAGCAAAGAAGTCAAGAAGGTAAGCTTTGAAATGTAAAGCTGATCAGTGAATTCTCTGTTTAATGTAGTACCAGCTCTGTCCTTTTGCAAGGCAATGGCTTCTTGACTCCATTAGGCAATGATTTAAATATATCCAAGAACTGTTTCTTACAAGTGTGAATTAAATATTGATAATGAAAAATCATAATCTATTTTGAAAAATTAGAAAAAAATAGGATATATAAATAATAATACTTAGAACACTGTAACATATATTAAGCACTATATTAATTAAAGGCAGCATGGAAATTCAGATATTTATATCAAAGGATAAAATCAGTACATTTTTTACAAACTGCCCAAAACATCCAAAGAAATAGAAACTGGTAGTGTGGGAAGGACCCTTTAGTGAGTCGCGGATCATCAAACAGGATTTTAGGCTATGCTGGGATCTTTTTCCTACTGATTGTTATTATTGTTGGAATTAAATCAGAAGCCATGAATAAACCATTGAGACCCATCTCAATTAATTCCCCAATTCCACCCCTTACTTTCAATCCCTAGCCTAAGTCTTCATCACAAAAAGACACTATTGCAAGCTTAACCTCTAAGGCAAATATAACAAAGCAAAGGAAGACAGAATGGCAGTCTGTATAACACCTGCAATCTAATCGAAAAATAAAATCTGAGGCACCATCCTAAAAGTCCTGATTTCCTACTCTATTCCAAAAAATTAAAGAGACCAAATTTACTGCCTGCTAAAACTTAAAAGGGTCAGCACACGAAGAACCAGTTAAGTTTGGCTCTCTAAACATCTAGAATGTAACTTCCCACACAGAACACAACTTTATATCATCATGGTCCACCATGACGGAATCTTCTGTGATGGAGAGTAAAATCTCACAGGTTTAGGCCAAGAACAATTGTTCTCAGAAATACCAAAGTGATATTAAAGAATTCACTGAAGAAGCTATGAATCACTGTCTACATCCAACCATCAGAGGTATGTAAATCCAAACTACAGAAAGGTGGAGGAGGTTCAGATTCCCCATCTGAATGCATAGATGAACAAACATTTCCTGAATCCTTAAGTGTGTTTTTTTTTTTTAACTGAACAGTGCTAAGATCTACTAGTATATCCTATCCTATTCAAGACACCATTTTCCAACGTTTAGAATCTGGCATTTTTCCCAGTTACTAAAAATTCTAATGAAAAGAAGCAGTCACACAAACCCAACCCGACAAGCTTAAGATCTTTTGTTGGTTGTCTTCTATAATTGATATTACGTGTATATTTAGAATAAATGGACGCTGTAGCTTTGTGTCAGTCACTCATTCTAACATGTTTCACATTCTCTTGAATTGTGTGCAACTTTAGAAATTTCCAGTCATCTTACTTTTAAATACCTCAGCTTACAATATAAAAGGACACAGAGCTTATTTAAATGAAGACATTATACATAGCTCTGCCTGCACTCTTTCAAAATACTCAGTCAATTAACATAAGCTACCTTCCAGAGGATTTGCTTTAAGTCAGGTGGAAAGGAATATTATTTCAGAACTAAGGAAAAAGAATATGAAATGCAGAGCAAACCAAACATCTGAAAAAGCATAAAGACTGTTCAATTTCCCATATTTTAGAGGTGGTGATGTGGTCTTTTTTCCCCCTTTAAAACGTTTTGCCAAATATTGCATTCTGGGCACAAAAAAAGACCTCGAGGAGGTCTCTGAAGGGATATTATGTCCAAAATGTTGCAGCCCCTTCTATCAGATGCTTGGGAAGTCTCTCTGCAGCCTCCAAAATATTGCAAGCTCAATTACCCTTGGGGTGCAGTGAGCGAGCAGCACCATTAATCATTCCCAGGGCACTAAAAATGCCCTGAGAACGGTCCTGAGTCCTACGGCATTAAGGGTGTCCAAGAACTGAGTTGGTCTCTGACAGCTGGGCCATGCTGCCACCTGGAGGTCAGTAGAAAACACAACTCCTCTGATGCCAGTCTTTTCCCTCCAGTTCTCGAGAGAAGCTATTGTAAGGCTTGTGGGCTATGGTGAATATTCTCTCCTTCTTGAACTCTTAACCTTGTTCTTCCTCCTCTCAAAAACGTTGGGACTTTCCTTCATTGTTCAGTTGCTTGTGGAACAAGCAATGCCAACAGCAGTGGGTGAAGGCCAGCAGTCCAATAGTTTTTGCTTTCCATGCTTTCTTCATCCACATCCTCAAGGATCCTGGAGCCCCATCTTTGAATGCACCTTTTCTCTTGTTCACCCATCCATCAACATAAACATTAGGTGTCTCATGTTCTGTTCTAGAGACAACACATCATACCCATTCTCAAAGTGCTCCTCTGGGTGAAGAGGGATAAAAGAAAATAGTCAGTCATGGCCCAGTCATGATAAGTGCTGATAACTCATGATAAGTCATGATAAGTCATGATAAGTCATGATAAGTGATGTGGTGAGAACAGTGGAAGGAATACCTAAATCAGTCAGAGATGTTAGGAAAGTATCCAGTGGGAAGGGCTCTTCACAGGCATCATAGAAGGAACAAGGGTGTTCTTTTGAAATCTGATGAGCCTGTGGTCAAATCATATCTACAAATACAAATCAAGCAACTTTTCCAACTTTTATTTTCTTCACCTGGAAATTTTTTCATAACAACACTTATTTTACAATGGTATTATAAACGGTATTTCAGAGGAGATAGAAATTATATGTGTCAAAGAGCTAGTAGAGTATATTAGCTCAACACAGGTATGTTGTTTTTATTTATTTTTTATTTTTTTTTAATGTTTAATGTTTATTTTTAGAGAGAGAGACAGACAGACAGACAATGGGGGAGGGGCAGAGAGAGAGGGAGACACAGAATCTGAAGCAGGCTCTGGGCTCTGAGTTGTCAGCACAGAGCCCCACACGGGGCTTAAACTCACAAGAGGTGAGATCGTGACCTGAGCCAAAGTTGGACCTTAACGAACTGAGCCACACAGGCACCCCAACACCAGGTAGTTGTTTTTGTTTCGATTATAATATCTCTGGCAGAGCAAGGTGGACTCATCCAGGCAGAGAAGGGGGGAAGAGAGGGACAATGCACACTAAGTCTGACAGTGAGAGAATAGTGGGTTTAGGGATCTTCAAGAGCATGTTATCACTGGAAACACTTCAATTTCACTCTCCTTTTCATGTTTCTCTATGACTGTCTCTCCTCCTTTATCTTGTTCCTTGTTGTTGTTTTTTCCACATTGTCCCTACTCAACTTTGAAAGGAAAGCAAGAATGTTGTTTGTTTCCAGAATATTAAACAAGTGTTTAAGTTTTCAGCTAATTCGTGATCACAACATTTGTTTGGAGGAGAAACAGGCACCTGGAAAAACTTTTTTCATCAAATTTCCTTTAACTCAGTAGAGAACTTGGTGGGTAGGTACTGACATTCTGATAAAATGCCAGCACTGCTTTTGTCCCTACAGAATGCACTAGTAAGTTTGAGTGAGCTGTAGTGACACCTCCTGGTAAGAGAAAGGGAACGTCACTGGATAGAAAATTTGCCTTGCCTTTACAATTCTATGATCAAAAGCAATACACGAAAACATCTTTTTTATATGAAGTGGTTTCCTGCCTAAAAAAAAAAAAAAAAAAAGTTTTGCAAAGACGGACACACACGCATATATACACATACTCAGGTATGACTGACTTCCATTTTAAAAACCAGCTAAATCCAAAGAAGGAATTTTTTGGTTTTTTTCACGACATCAAATAACTAATTTTAATTCTTAAAAAATCTTTCATCCACTTATTTTAGCATTGTATATATAGAATCTAACATTCCCTAAAGCTAAGAAGTAAGATGCTATGGAAGTTGCTTTATGTAGTATTTTTAACTGGGTTCTTTGTGAAATGTTAATCTGATACTTCCTCTTGAATGCCTCAACTATCAATGGTCTGAAACATCACCTCAAGCCCACCATATATCCCTACCCCAGCACTGCAGTTTCCACTTAGGCCATCCCTGGCCTGAAACATCTTCAGGTCTAGAGTCCCCCAGTCCACCTATCACTTCCCTCTCCACTCCCAAGCAATCTATTTCTTTCAAAATGTACTTGTGTTCTGATAAGTATATTTAAGGCCCTGTATATTAAGAGCCAAAATGATAAGTATTAATAACTTAACCTTTTGTATCTCCTTAGTGACATATGGAACTTGCAAATATAAAGTTAGCCTTTCTAGAAATGCAATCCCTTGATTATAACAGAGTCTCAGCCAGCCAGCCAGCCAGCCAGCCATCCATCCATCCATCCATCCAATATTTATTCATTTGCCTAGTACTACATGTCAGACCCTCTGCTAGATATTAGGGGAAACAAATGTAACCATCAAAGACATTATCTTTGTTTCAGAGAATTTAAATTCTTGTGGTCAAATAGAGGGGGAAAAGATTAACAAACAAAAAGCTCAAATTGTGATAAGGTCTATTAAGGAAACATAAGGTATAAAGAGTGAAAAGAGACTAGAAGTAAGTGTCCTGTCCTTTAGATAAGTAGAAGGCAGGGAAGGGCTCTCAGGGGAGGCAGCAGAAGCTGAGACCTATAGGACAAAAAGCTACTACGGGGACAATCATAGGAGGGTGTTGCAGGCAGAGGGAACAGCATGGGCAAAGGCCCTGTGACAGAATGGACTTGATGTTTTTATGGAAATAGCGAGGAAACAGAAAGTAGCAAGAGTTAAAGTTGATGTATGTGATCATAAGGTTTAATTCAAAGCCCAATGAGAAGTCCCTGGATGGTTTTAAAGAAGAAAAGATAAAATCTAATTTAGGTCTTGACAATAGGTAATAATAGTACTTACTTTCTGCCAGACACTCACTTAATCCTCATACCAACCTTACAGGATAGGTATTAGTAATTTTATCAATAGGAAAAAGGAAGTAAAGAGAAGTGAAGTAATTTGCCCCCAGTCTCACAGCTAGTAAGTAGCAGTAATGGGATTCATAATCAGGCCACCCACCCATGGAGTCCATGCTTCAAACAGTATGCAATATAGCCTCTCATGTCATCATTTCTGCCAGAGCAAGAGTGGGAAGAACTTGTTGGAAGGTAAGGCAATGATCCAGGCTAGAAATTATGGTGCCTTACTCCAGAAGGATGGCAGTAAAGATGATAAAGATTAAATGGATTTATGATATATTTTAGTGGTAAATTCTATGGGTCTTGCAGGACTGAACATGGCAGGCAAGGGGAATGCCTAGTGGGGACCAATATGTCAACAACAGTAGAATCACATTGCAGAGATGGCTTTTGCTATTGTTTACTCAATGTGCATTTTCTATATTACCAGGATCTTCCCATGAAGAAGTTTTTTCTTTCAAGCTAATACATTCAAAATATTTGCTAAACAGAACACTTTTCATCTCAGTGTCCATTGGAACAACCTTTTAACATGGCTCACTAATTTTTCTGGTCTTTTCTATGAACACATACAAAATTTTATGAGGTACTATGTAAGTTTAGGATTTTTTTTTCTTTTACACTATATCATCTACTTTTACCTTGTCAACAATTATTTTCTGAAAAAAATAGTTTTAAATAATGTTTAACATTCTATTATAAATACAAGCTGTACGTTCTTATTCTATCTTTGGGCCGTTGTGTTGCTTCTAATTTTTCACTATTCCAAGTAACATACTTTACATTCATCTTTGACTGCAACCCTGATTATTTCCCAATGCTAAACAACTAAAACTGTAAGTTTTAGGTCTAATGGAATAGTTTTATTCCCTGACAAACTGCATTTACATGTTTCTACCTTGTATTGCACTACAATGTAACAGCTGAAATACCACCAGTGCTGTGTGAGAGAACCTGCAAGAAGGCAGATTATGTGGGAGCAGGTACTAGCAGGTGGATAAACGTGGCAGTGGGTGTCTGCAAAAATTATTTTTTGATTGTTTCACTTGCATCAGTGAATAGGAAGTAATGCCTTCATCTGAGAGTGAAGGTGTAGGCAGAGGTACTGAGTGTTTAAGGAGACAAGAGAAAGTATGACATACAGTGAATGAAGTAAGCTAATGCAGTAAGGGTATCTGATAACTTCAAGAACACATTTAACATTAATGCATATGTACCCATCCACAGAAGTCCTTATTCAATGTTTATTTGGGTAAGTGTATTTTCCTAATTAAAGGCCAAATTTCCTGATAAATCTTCATTAGCAAGAAATCCAGTTGCCTTGACCATACCCATACCATACTACACATGACTAGTACTTCTGTCAATAAAAAGTAACAGGCCCCAGAACAGAACTGGTATTCAACTACCAGTCAAAAGGGTTCAAAATGAGAAAAGTATTTATTTCCACTTGTAGCTTGAATCCGGCATTTAGTTTCTCTCTTTGTATATCTAGAATAGTTATTATATTAATACTATATTTGTATAGAATTCTTCAAATTTTTCTAAACATTTTTATTCTCACAATATTGCTGTAAAACACACACAACACACACATACACACACAGGCACCCTTACAAAAAAAAAGTCAAGTTCAAATCCAACTATGGGATTCCTTCAAACAGAAAGTGTATTTTAAATAAACCTTTAGGCAAAGATAGGCATTTTACCAATTTGGTATGCAAAGTGGGACATTTCAAGTTGAGTATAGCATGAAGAAAAATTAAAAGGTTAATACATAATAAACTTCTGTAATAAGCTATATCTTTGAAATTTATAGCACATATATCTTTGCTTCCTGACACCATGTATAAAATACATACTGAACCAAAATGTGCAGAATGAAGGAAGTATTTGCCTTTTCATTTTTTATTTGGTTGTTCTACCTTTAGGAAGATATTGACATGGAATAGAGAAAGGAAAGGCCAAATTCTGACCTAATACTATAGTATGAGAATTGCAGTTACCTTATTCTTCTCTCACTGCATTCTAGAGAAGAAACTTCAATGGCCATTAGAGAATAAAATAGGATTTCAGCTCAGGTCTTTAGAGGCAGCTATTCTTAAAAATTAATTCACTTGATAAATGTTCCAAGTTTCTTCCTCACTTTTTTTCTATGTGAACATTTATCCTATGTGCTTTGGATGGATGTTACCAAATTTCTGAGTTCAAATTCATAGTCCCAAGAGTTATGCATACCTGAACAAGTTGGTGAGGAATACTTAACTGGTCTCCAAATCTCTTAGGGATAATTTGAAGACAAATTCTCTATCCAAATGTTATTAATTACATATTTAGCACCTTAGGTAGCTTATTTCTGAGAGGCTTTAGAGATCAAAAGGGATATGAAAAAAAGGGAAGAGAATCAAAGCTAAAACATCAATTTGAATTGAGCTGCACAATGAGAATTTACACCAGTACTTTGTTGCAATGTAATCTATAAATAACCCTCTGAGGTTCACTTGCCAATTAGGAATCATCACATGGCATGCACCTTAGATGTCAGTAGCTAATTTGCATGTCATTGAAACATTAATTTGATGAAAATTTTAAAGCTTTATGCACTATTTATATCATAATTGGAAGCACAGTAATTGTACCAATACACAGATTCTCATCATATCCAACGTGCTTCTTAAAAGGCCAAGTTTAAATGATCAGTATTTATCATTGTCTGTTTGAAAGTTTGCTTTAGTTCAGGACAAAATACCCGTGTTTTAGACTTTAAATTATTTTTTAACATTAATCATAATTGAGATGTCTGGGGAAAAATGGTGTCTATGTGAGAGATAGAGAAGATGAAAATCATTTCATACCCAGAGGTATCTATAGTTAGATTTGGAAGTTTAATTCAGAGTTTGTGCCCTCAGCCATAAATATGTCACCTTGCGTCAATAATTTAGTTCTAATTTGTCTTCAAGTTTTTACTTTTTTTTTTTTTTTTCTCTCCCTGAGTTTTCCAACAGTCAAAAAGAATAGTTTTGTGGGTGGTCTCTTCTACAAGCTTAAAATGGCTGTTGATTCAAGTACAAAGGGAAACAACCAGTGGGCGCATACATTTAACTACTGTATTTAAGTACAGTACTTAGAAAAAATATTATATTTACATAGCCAGAAATTTCATAAGCTGACAGCCTGGTGGAGTGAGACTGCCATCAGAATTGCCACACCTGTCAATCAGGTCCAGCCAATGGCTGATTGGGTAGCAAGCAGAAAAGCCAATCAGAAGCAGAGGAAGAGGGGAAGAGAGAAAGAGAAATGTCTGAAAGTCTCCACTACCAAAGAATCACAAGGATTTTTCCAACACTTATTTTCATTCTCACATCCTCAGACTATTTGGAGTTTAGTATCCCCAGAGGGGAATTCTTTCTAATGAAAAGATTTGGTTACTTCGCTTTTTTTTTTTTTACTGGTTGCTACTATTAATAGTGTTTTTTTCCAGAAAGTGGAAGCTGAGCTTCATTAAAGATAAAGTCTGGGTTTTTAATTTAATGCAACAGATGTGCAAATATATGTTGACTCACTATTAGTTAATTCGTTATGTGTTTATGGCTTCTCTATCCTGCTAAAATATAAATATCTTTAGATCAGAAGCCATCCCTAAGTTTGCCTAATGCCCTCAACATTTGCAATATTAGATCTTAATAACTATTTGTGGATTTGATTGTATTTCTAAATACATATTCATATTAATTTTGATGCTGTCTCCCCCCACCCACAATAAAAAATAGACATTTTGACAAAATACATACATAAGTAGAGTAAGATAAAGTCACTGAGAAATATAACATACATACACCCACTTTCCAAAGAGTGTTAGATGATTGATAAATTAGACTCAGATTGGCTCTGAGCCTTCTAGTGGCCAAAGCAAAAGAGGAAATGTGATCAGTTAAGAAATTCACATTACTCCTGAGATTAAAAATAATAATTTATCATAAAAAGCTATGTATAAAAAGCATACACAATCATTAATTTGTATTGCTTTAGATCTTCATTTCATAAGTGTTTACATTATTACTCACGTTAATCTTTATTTTAAAGAAAATCTAAACAAATATCGGCTACTAAAAACAAAATCTAATTCAATACTTTTTTTCCATATTAGTTTATGGGAAGGAAAACTAAATTTAAGATTGAAATGCACTTATTTGAATCATTTAACCAATTTGTTTATGGTTGCATTTAGTTACGAAAATTGAGTGTCAAACTTCATCTTCCCTATTAAACATTTAATAAGTTCTAAACGTGTAGGAGGAAACTGAGTTTTTTAAATAAAATGTCTCCAAAATAAACACTGCCAATTATCATTTTTATATACATAGACCAGTTTTCTCTCTCCTTTCCAGCCTCCCATCCACACCCTATACCTGGCAAAAAAAAAAAAAAAAAAAAAAAAAGCATAAGAAAACACTGGGTAGTTTTCATTACTTAATATGAAGAAAAATTAATGGAATTAAAGTCACCATTCAAATGTAACAAAGCAAAGGCACTATGATGCTCTATTACTTTGCCTTATGATATGTGAAGATACTGCCTGAAATACTCAAATGTATATTATGTGCCACATAGCTTGGGCTTTTAAAGGTCAAAGAAGTATTCCCCAACGAAATTATTCATTGAAACATGCCCTTCACTTCCTGTGTTAGGTTCTGACTCTTTCCAGGTTTAATAAAAGTTGTTCTCTCTCTCTTCACTCTTCCCGCCGCTAATCCCTGCATGTTTTCAACAGGAAGTCCCTTACGGACAATGTTGAAGATATTTGCACATAAATTTATGACATAGAATAAAAATAACATAATATTCAGAGTCAACAGAGTATTACTTTAAAAGGAAATTGATTGTGAAGAAGAAAAGAGGATCAACATAAACTCAGCAAGAGTCTGAATGATAGTATATAGTACAAATAATTCTCTATTTGGGGGTCCTGAGAAATTTCAGCAAGTGGTTGTGGAGTAATGAATGTTTGTAATTCATTAGCTACTATTTTAAAATGCAAAGCACACCATGACATCAATGATGTTCTTTTTAATCTCAACAAACAGGCTATTACAATTAAAGCACTTGCAAAAAAGACAGTATATTTAAATATAGATTTTGATAAGATTACAATATTTTAATATCAATAATTTGATAACATTTCATAATTCTATAGAAAGAAGAAAACGTGTTATAAGATTGGTTCAAAAACATATGTATGCACCAACAACCTTCTACGAGTATTTAGTAACAGCTAGCATTTCTATCCTTGAAAACGTCTTTTCCTCAGTACCCTTTAGTAAGGTTTTAGTATATCTTTAAGAAAATAATCACTGTTTACTTAAAATACATACATTTTTTTCCCAAGTAGAGAAAATAATAGCATTTTAAAGTGCTTGATTTTCTTTTCTCACTTTCCATCTTCCCTCAGCTCCTAGACAACAAAACAATGGTTCTTTCTTCATGTGGAAGAGTAAACTCAATAAACACAAATGGCTAGGGGGCCTCACAGCAGTGAAATTATGGCTTCACAAGGACTTTTTTTTCTTTTCGAAGAAACACGTTTAAAAGGACCTTTTTCAACATACTTTAAAGTCATGCATATTTCAATGATATAATTAAATTGGCAACACTAAACATTGCTGACTGATAAATGAGGCCAAAATAATTAAGTTCTGCTTTTTGTACAATCAAGATTTAGTGCAGCAATCAATCTGGGTAAGAATTTGGAGTCCGGAGATTTCAGAAGATGAACAAGCAACTAGATAAAGCTGGTCATGTGGGAAGGTGATTAGATGAGTATACAGTTTATACATAGCTGTGGATACCTTCCATGTCTTAATCTTCATTAGAACCTGGCTGATTCATTGTTCATGTGGTCTCATAGTAAACTGGACATGGTTCGCAAGTAGACAAACAATAGAACAGCTTAAAAAGATAATCCTATGCACTCAATGAGCATTATTGATATTGAAAATGTAAAATATTAACAGACTGAAAATAAAAGTTCTTTTCAAAGCCAAACAAAAAACCTAGAGGCTCAAGTACTGCAATAGAAAAGATTAAGGAATATTAAGAGTGATGAGGAGCGAGGGAGAGAGAGAACACAATATACTTTCCACATGTGTATTTATGGAACTGGGTATGTTGGCTGCCTATTCAGGTTTCCATTTTTATTTATCTTCTACCTAACTCTCTCTTCCTTCCCTAGCATAAACGGCTTTCCATACCCTAAACAACATCCCCACTCTGCATGGTCTCGTCTGTGGAATCAGACCGTGGTCAGAGAGAGGTGTTCATATTATTTCTCCTGGGGGCGGCAACTCCAGGCTTCAGCAGACTGATGCACTTAGCACGTCCATCAGGCAAGTCAGAGTAAAATATAACCTGGGCAGCTGGGTGTGTTAGTAGCTCCTGGGATTTACAACCAGCTACAAATATAAATAAGTAAATATATATAGATAGAGATAGAGATATATAGATAGAGATATACACACATATACACATACATATATGTGTGTATATATGTATATATACATATGTATGTATATAATACATACACATGTATGTGTGTGTGTGTATACATATCTATATATCTATATATATAGATAGATATAGATCTATATCTTGTCAAGAGCTTACTGATTAGTACCTTAGTACCTATGGATCTTAGAGAAAGAAGAAACATCCTCCTCAGGAAAATGCATCCTCCTTTGTAGTGGGCCAAAGAATAGACATCATGAACAGGTGATATCGCTGTAATTTAGAAAAATGGAAAAACTCAAGAGTGTCCTACTCTCCAACAAAACGAACAAGCGCTAGCTGTGTTTTGGCATCTCCAACTACGGACAGCCGTCTCCCTTTGACTCCAGGTGCACATGTCTGCCTCCATGAACGTTAGCACGCGGCTAGGGTGGAAGAGAAACGAATGTGCACACTAGTGCTTGGCCGTTTGTAGAGTGGAAATTGCACTTTGTGTTTAAAAACGGACTCCCCACCCCCCTCCGCCGCCCCGGAACCATGCAATTCAACTAGCTGAAAGCGCAACCAGAATAAATACACATTCAAAACTAGAGGGGGAGGGGGCGAGAAAATAAACCCCACCCAGGAACCTTTAAGAGAAACAGGTGCTAGCAAGAGAAAGCAGCCAGTTGCCAATACTACTTCAAACTCCATCTTCCTTACTCTGAAAACAATCTCTACCGGGAAATACGCGCCCTGTTTCCGAGGGTTTAATTCACTGGGTTGTCTCTGAGAATCAGAGTCAGAGCTAAGTTTCACACTCAGGAGCGGTTTTCGCTGTCGAGTACTATTGCCCTCCCAGCCCAGAGAAGTCCGTCTGCAAACTGGGTAAGCCCTTTCTCCAAGCAGCCTTGACCTCACTCCTGCCACTCATCACTTTTATTTATGGCCCCGTGAGCAGCGGCTGTGTCGCTCAGCCGGGCCCCAAGAACAGTCACCGCGAACAATGAGCCAGGGAAGGGACCCACCCAGCGAACGCCTGCTCGCCGGCCGCGCGCAAGCCCGCTAGCGCGGGACGCTCCGGCTTCGGGGAGCCCGCTGCCCCCGTCCTTTCCCCTCCAGAACCCAAGAAAAACGAGAAGGTAGGTCTTCCCCTACACCTCGACTCCCGTAATCACTCAGTCAGCCTTGCTGCCAGCACCCCCCGGTTAAAGGTGCCGTGTCTAAAAAGAAAATCAGAAGAGGGGGCGGCGTGGCGGTCCCGCCGGCCGCCACCCGGATGTAACTAGCCCAGTTGGGGGGTCTGGCACGCACTTACGCCCGAGTCCGCGACTCACTGAAATCCCGAAGGATTTGGGGTGGGGGCAAGAGGTGGGGCCAGGAGCCATAAAGTGGCTTCCGCTCCCCCCCCCCCCCAACCCCCCGCCCCCCGCCCCGGCCTGGCAAGGCTCTGGGATCGGGCAAGACACAAAAGACGAGTAGTAGCAGTGCCACCAACTCCGCCGCCGCCTCCGTCTGCGCTGCGTAGGCGAACGCGGCGGCGGGGGCCTCGGGGCCGGGTCCCCGCGCCGGCCGGGGCGCGCCCGGAGGCTGGGAGCATCCCTGGACGCCACCGGAGCCTCCTGGTGCGCTTTGCGCGCAGCCCCCCAACGGGAGCTTTACGCTCCGCAGAGAAAGACGCCGAGGCGTGGAGGAGAAATGGAGAGAAAAGGCAAGACTTACTTGGCGGCCGAAGGCTCAGCCAGACTCCCGCTTCGGACTCGGCAGGTGTCTGGCACCGCGGGCCCAGGCGGAAGGCGCTGGCGCAGCTCCGAGCCGGGCTCCACTTGAGCGAGGACGGAAACTCCCCTCGCCACCCGGCCCCGCGCGGCGCTCCCCGCTGTCACGGCACCGAGCGACGCAGGCACGCTCCCCACTGCCGCCTCTGTCCTGGTGGGTCTGTCTGCCCTCGTCTCCGGGTTCGGCTGCTCCCCCACAGACCACACCCTGTCACCTCAGCGGCCCTCCACTCCTTCCTCTTTGACACTTCCACCGGTTACTCCTCTGTCTGCGTCCTCCCACCCCCTCAGCCCACGTGCTTCTGCCGCTCCCTCGGCTCTAAACTTCCCCTGCCTAAGCCCCGCACCCCCCCACCCCTGCTCTGAAAACCCGAGGTCTCCACGCACGGTGAAGGTCCTGGGGTAGCATAGCAGCCGGCGGACCTTTAGGTCATCGACCACATTCCCCCCCCCCCCCCCCCACTTGTAGGGAGAACCCGTTATTTTGGTTTTGGTGTTAAGATGGCTTAATATTGTGTATTATGTATAAGGATGTGTATTTTTAATATGCCATCTATCACTCTTAATAACATTTATTACTGCGTGTCACTTAGGAAACATCTCACAGCTATGCATTGACATTTGGGGCTGGCCTATCAGTCCAGATTTTTCCATATGCAAACAGCTCAGCAAAATTCCTGAAAAAGCATCTTTTGCCCAGTCCATTTTTGTTAATGCCACTTTCTACTGAGAGCCCCCTCTCCTTTTTTGTTGTTTGTTGTTGTTATAGAAATATTCTGATACTCACTTTTCTCTGTTCCTGCAGACAAATTTAAAGACTTCTCTCTAAGGGCTCCCCACAGCACTGTTCATATTGCAATGATCATTCTTTCTACCCACACCATATGTGGTATTCTCTCTTCCTGTGACTGCCTCCACGACTGGTCGGTAAGTTTCTCCAGGCAGAAGTTTGTCACACTCTAACCTTATCAGCAGCATCTAATGCAATCCCCAGTACATACTATATGCTCAAAAAACTGTTCAAGGAATGAATGCCCTTTAAATATGATGCCAGCGCTGCTTGTCTGCATCTCAACTAATAGGTCATGGAGAAAACTAATACCTTTTTACACTTGGCTAGGTGATTTCTCATACATTCTTTAATGTAATCCTTAAAACAAGTCCTGGTAGGTTTTACCCACTTTTTTAACTTGGTGAACGTCATTAAGTTCAAAACTCCTAAACTCAGAGCTGGGCTCCACGTTCCTCCAGACTAGCACAAGCTGAATGGGGTTGGCTTTCTTATCACACTACCAGCCTGCCCTGACTGCCCAATGCTACATGATGAAGTTATCTACCATGGAAGAGCCTGTCCAAACAGCTCTTTTTTCCAAAGTAGGATTTTTCCCTTCCTTTGTCCTCTTTTGTAACTCTTGAGCCTCTTAATTCAGAGTTCTAAAAACAAACAAAACAACAGCAACAATGAAAACGTCTCTAAACTCAGACCTTTTATAAGCACTTATTGTCTTAACTCTTACACTTAAAAAAAAGTTACTATTTTTCCCCCTGTATTTTGACTCAGTTATCCTGTATCTTACACAGGGATTTATTTCTTTGGCTCCTCCATTGAAATAAATAGCAGCTAACCTTAAGTTAGAGACATCATCTAACAGCCAGCCATTACTCTGAGCACTTTACACATATATTAGCTCATTTAATCCTCAACAACCTTATCGAGACTATTTTATACATGGGAAACAGGCACAGAGGTGGGGTCACATGGCTAGTAATTAGTGGAACAAGGGTTGGATTCCTGAGAGTCTGTTCAGTGGCTTCTCTTTCTCTACCTTCTGTGATCCCTTATATCTAAGAGATGTTAGTAAATACTTTTTTTTTAAATACATGAGAGGGACTTTATTTTTTTTAATGTTTATTTATTTTGAAAGCGAGAGAGCAAGCAGAGGAGGGGCAGAGAGAGGGGGAAAGAGAAGGCATCCCAAGCAGGCTCTGCACTATTAGTGTGGAGCCAGGTGTAGGGCTTGATCCCATCAGCGGTGAGATCATGACCTGAGCCAAAATCAAGAGTCAGATGTTTAACCGACTGAGCCACCCAGGTGCCCCAAACAATCCTATTTTTGACTCTTCAGTTGCTTACGCATTTTCCCATTCTCTCCCTTCCCCAGAACCTCCACCTTTCCCCCTCAGTTATTCACTGGGACTAACTAATTTATGTTCACTTAGCAAGGCTAAAGCATAATTTAACCCCTCACTCCTGGTCTAGGTTCTGAAGCCTTGCTCCACAAAGAAGAAGAGGGAGAATGATGTGAGTGGTCTAAAATTTGATCATAGAGTGTAAATCTAGTCCACCATTAGGGGATTTCCCATTAGGTGACACAAAGTGGTAGATGTGCTACTATTTATCATACAAATAGTAGATTGGATTAAGGTGAAGACTTGTTTTTCCCTTTTGAACTACTTCCCCATCATTCACAGACCTTTGGATGTAGTACAATAATTCTGGCCAGCAGTAAGTAAATATTCTTTGTTCCTTTTACATCCTTTCCCCTATGATTTCTGGCAGTTAGATGTGTAGTGGGTGGTACAAAAGAGCAGGGGCAGAAAGGATAATTTGTGTGGCCTGTGTTAGAAACATGAGCAGGACAAATAAAGCAAGTCAGATAAATCACTATGTTATTTGAGACTTAGTTTCTTCTTCTGAAAGAATAGAAAACAAATCCTCATTCTACTTTATATTTCACTTATATTTATATCTTTTTTAGACATCTCACATTCTCCATTTTGAACTAAAATTATTTGGAGACATGGTATTTGAATACCAGTACTTTAGCTTTCTAGTTGAGTAAAATTGGCAAGTTTTTAATCTCTTTTAAAGATTCTCAAGCAAAAACAGAGGGATAACAAACAATAATCATCTTTAAAAAGTTGTTATGAAATTAAATGTGAAAAAATCTGTAAAATGTTTCACATAAGGCCTCATATAGTTTAATCAATCAATAAATGGTAGCTATTTTTTTGGCCTTACCTGATACTATGAATCCAAAATACTTTTTTCCCCAGACATGTCTCCTACAATCATGTGCACATATTAAGTGCTCAAAGCATATTAGTGAAAATCAATGGACAAATGGATATAAGGTAATTTATATGAAAGTGCTGTGAAATTGACTAAGTGTTAAAGAATTTTGAGAGGTTGGTACTAATAGTAATAATTAATAAGTAATAATAGGTGACACCACTGAGTCTTTGATTCTGGTTCAGCTTTGAGAAGTGCTTTGCAAGAAATGTTTGATGCCTAACCTTTTTCACCTAAAAATTCAACTGGGAGGGACACTGTCGACAGAACAGCAACATCTACTGATCAATGGAAAATGTTTCATTCATTCTTCTTTGCTGGATAAAAATTCCCAATCTTCCTTCATAGGCTTTTTACTTTACTTCTTTTACTGTGCCTATAATCAGCTAAATTAGTTTTCTTCAAATTTGACAGAGACCTCCCCCTTTCCCCACAAAAGTGGTTTTCATTTGTCAGAGTGGAGTGCAGCAGGCCACAGCCAATATGGTGACCCTACAGTCATGAGGGAGCTCCAACTTCCTTGAACTGCTTCTTGGCTGACGATGGCCATTTGGATTCCAGTTATCTCTTATCTCTAGACTGGAAATAGAGGGGAAAGGTTAAAGGTCGGAAGGGTAGAAAGTGAGCCCCCACTGCTGAGTCAACCTTCTTGAAAGAGCCTTTCCAAAGCTCTCTGCAATGAATTTCACCTGGGCTATGTGCAAGGAGAAGCTGGGAAATGCCACTTTTATCAGGACACACTGCTGCCTGAATACAATTAGGGTTCTGTTACTCAGGTGGAAGAAGAGGATGGATATTAGGCAAACAACTAGCGGTGTTTGCCATTGACCTCTCTACTTTTCCTTTTCATCTTCAAGTCCTCCTTTGTTATCCAATTGGCAACTCATCGAATGTTCTGTAACCTGAATATCGCCTCTCTTTCTGTGTGCCTTTTTCACTATTCCATACACCCAGTGCTTTCTCTTTTATGTTATCCACAGTCTGTTTCCTGTTCCTATATTGGTTACTTACTTTTAGGGTTACACCCTAAAGTTCTTCATGTATTTCATTTTTATTCAATTCTAAACTGCTCATACTATCCACTATTTTCTGTGAATGTTGCCCAACTCTGTTCTTTGACTCTGCAGTTGTTGACTTTATGCATTTTCCATGTTTAATCCAGATGCTTTTAGGGTCTTGGATCCTTTGTGATCTAGAAAACATTAGGTTGTGGTATTATGTCTTGTATTTTTTTCAGAACAATCCGGGGTTAGGAGGGATAAGAAGTCAGGGGTGTACAAAGGAAACAAGAATAGCCATCTGTTAAGATTATTGAAACTGGGTGATGGATATGTGGGTTTCCTTATATCATTACTTCCAATCTTGTGGATGTCTTAAAATTTATATAATGAAAAGTAAAGAAAAAATTATTGCTTGAGTCTCTATTTTGCAAACTACTGAAGTATAAAGTCCTCCCCAAAATTTCTTCAGAAAACTCTGGGAGATTTACATTGAGTTGGCCACCTTTGCTTCTGGGATTTTCTCTCATGTTGGTGATCTGCTATCCATATCTTCTAGTATATGACTATTTCACCAGATTAGACACACACACACACACACACACACACACACACACACACACACACATTCCTTTCACACAAAGTAATTTGAATAAGGTAGTAGTCTTTACGAAGTGCTATCAGTCATATGCAGGGATTATACCACATGTTGCATAGCTATATAAAAGAATACCTTTCTCTACATTTCTGTGAGCTATGAGTGCCCTTTTAACTTAGTTTCCTTGAGATGTAACCAAAAGTTTTGTGCAGTTTTTTTGTTCCTCCACGCTTCTGTTTTCTTCCCCCTGTTGATTGAAATACAGACCTGATTGCAGAGCCTGACCAGCCATTGTGGACCATAAGGCAAAGCCATTAGAGGGCAGAGTGTCAGGATAGAAAAAGCCTGGGTCCCAGAGAACCAGTAACTACCATGTCAGCTCTGAACTACCTTCCTTTGGTCTTGTTTATGAATGCAAGAAGAATAAACATCTATCTTATTTAAGCCACTGTGTGTTGTGTGTGTTTTTTTCTATTACACGCTGCCAAACCTAATCCTACTTGATATACATACCAAGGAATTTTCTTTTTTTTCTAAACAAGTGCAATTCTGAGCCTAAGAGAAATTCTGCCAGATATTAATAACTTTTTTCCTTCATCTTATTATACCTAACTCCTAAATCCATTCCCAGTCCCAGTGATAGACCCTCTCTTTTCTCCTTGACTTGCTGTTGTCTAAATCAGTACAATAAATAAAAATCTATTGCATTGGCAGTTTTTAAGTGGTTTAAATATTAAATTAAAAGAACTGTTGACTCTTTCAGTTATCTGTTGTTGCTAACAAATCACTCCAAAGCTTAATAGCCGAAAATGGCAATGTTTCATTATTTCTCACACTTATGTGGGTTTATTGGGATCAACCGGGTGGTTCTGTTGCACACAGTATAGCTGAGGTTACTCAGGTAGGAACATTCAGCTGGAAGATTTGTTGTGGCTGAAACATTCACCATGTCCTCTTACTCTCTAGGGCCTCCCTGCATCTGGCCTTTCATAATTTTGTTCTTTAGTCTAAGTGTCTTTATAGCATGATGGTTGGCTTCCAAAAAGGGGGTGGGGGGTTCTGAGAGGACAAGCCCTAATGTGCAAGTACTTATTAGGCCTCTCCTTGCTAATGCTTGCTAATTCGAAATTAGACCAAACCTGCAGATGAGGAAACTGAGCAGAGGGAGTTTTAGTAATTTATCCAGTGTCATGGATTTAGTAACTAGCAGAGTCAGGATTTAAAACTAGTTATGCTGACTCCACATCATGAGAATGCAATAATGGCTAGGGCTGCAGATTTTGGAACTTGATTATTGTCTATTTTACATATGGAAGCTTTGGCTCTCCAATTATTTCCAATTAGAAAAACTAAAGGCAACACATCATGCAGCTTTTTAGGGTAAATTCATGAGTGTGTTTTGAAAATTTTAAAACATGGTACAAATGCTAAAAATGTGAGAGCTGCCTTATCTTAGTGTATCCTCTACAGCACTGGGCTGAGAGTTACTGTGTCACATGTTAGCTGCCCACAGTGTGACTGAATGCTGTATTCCCTGGAGTGCAGCTCCTGCATGGCTATTTCTGAAGGGATGCAGAAAGTGGGAGGAGGGCTGTGTCTTACTCACGTCTGTTGAATTTCCAGGCATCACTCTGCTTCCCCCAGGGTTGAGACTCATTCTTGCACCAAATGCAGGAGATGTACAGAGACACTTAGGTTGCTGATTGTGTTTGCATGAAATCATTACCGTGTGTCAACACTACCAGAGAAGTCTGAAGGGAACATGTGGGGCACCTTTAGCATTTTTAATGATGTCCCCTTCAGTTCACATGCCAGGGATGCAATGAATTCAAATCAATTGTTTTAGGTAGTACATGGAGCCCAAAATGAACTGCAATATAATGTGTTTTGCAGGAATATCACAAAATACTTCACAGGTAATTATGTTTGATGTAGAAAAAAATTCTGAATGTGAAAATTTGTTATACAGGTTGCATTTAGAAAAGTGGTGGGTAAAAGAAAAAAAAAAAAGAAAAGTGGTGGGAAAGATTAAGGCAGTTTGTAAAGACTAGGGAAATAGAACATTCAAAAAATAGGACTCTTGGGGGCGCCTGGGTGGCTCAGTCGGTTAAGCGTCCGACTTTGGCTCAGGTCATGATCTCGCGGTCCCTGAGTTCAAGCCCCACGTCGGGCTCTGTGCTGACAGCTCAGAGCCTGGAGCGTGTTTCGGATTCTGTGTCTCCCTTTCTCTCTGACCCTCCCCCGTTCATGCTCTGTTTCTCTCTGTCTCAAAAATAAATAAACATTAAAAAAATTTAAAAAAAAATAGGACTCTTGGACTCTTGTTTTTTTTAATTTTTTTTTCAACGTTTATTTATTTTTGGGATAGAGAGAGACAGAGCATGAACGGGGGAGGGGCAGAGAGAGAGGGAGACACAGAATTGGAAACAGGCTCCAGGCTCTGAGCCATCAGCCCAGAGCCTGACACGGGGCTCGAACTCACGGACCGCGAGATCGTGACCTGGCTGAAGTCGGACGCTTAACCGACTGCGCCACCCAGGCGCCCCTCTTGGACTCTTGTTTAATTAAAGGAGTGATGGGGAAAATTTTAAAAGGGCTTGAAAGTGAGAGGAGATTCCTGTATGGAATCAGGTTCCTATTGTCCTTTTGTCTAAAACCTACTACCTACACTTAATTAAAGTAAGTGTGCTAATTACATTAACATATTTAATATCTATCCTTGTTTCTTGTGTTCTAATTTGGTTGTCTGTGCAAAGTGACATGCCCTGAGTTATCTGCCCTTCCCCTCCCCTGCCATCTCCTACCCCCTTTCATGCTTCCTCTGCTCCAGCCACGTTGGCATCTTTGCTGTTCCTCACACACACCAGACCCACTTGTTTCCGATGCCTGGAACATCTTTCCTTCATCTGTTTATATGACTAACTCTTTCACCTCTTTCAAATGTTTGCCTGAATTTCACCTTCTCCAAAAGGCCTATGTACATTTGCAGCCTGGGGCGGCTCGGTGGCTCAGTCGGTTAAGTGTCCAACTCTTGGTTCCTGCTCAAGTCATAATCTCACGGTACGTGGGATCAAGTTCCATGTTGGCCTCCGTGCCGACAGCGTGGAGCCTGCTTGGGATTCTCTCGCTCCCTCTCTTTCTCACCCTCCCCCACTCATCCTCTCTCTCAAAATAAATAAATATACTTTAAAAACACACAAATAAATAAATTTGTACCCCACCACTAATCTCGCTATTCCAATCTCCTTCCTCTGCTCTCGTCTTGTTTAGACCAAAATCTCCTTCTAATAGACAACATAATTTACTGTCCATTTTATTATTTAGTTCCATCTCTGCCTTGTCCACCTAGAAAGCCCTACAATGGCCTGAAAGCTTTTCATTTCTGTTAAATGACTTATGAGCCCAGCACATCACCTAGCACACAGAAGACGCTCAATAAATACTTGTTGAATAAACAATAAAAGTCTCACTTGTGCAATGTATATTCTTAAATAAGCCTTTTGTGACTACATTGATGTTCAGCCTCTGCATTGCCATGTGGTTATAACAGAGTATAATGCTTAATGGCATAAGAAATGAAGGGCGAGTTGTATGAAAAAAAAAAAAAAAAAAAAAACTGGAGAAAAGATCTGCACCAAAAGAAGGAGGGTGTTGTTCTGAGCTAATATAGAGTACAGATGCTCTAATGCCACAGTTCTAGTTCAGGATCTCCAAATAATAGTCCTAAAAACTGAGCTGGAAGAGGCATAGGGCTAAGAATAAACAGAATAGTAAAATACATTTTGATTTGCCTCACTTTCAGATTAATCCCAGTTTGAAAATTCTGACCCACAAAACTGTTAAGAAGATTCTTGTAAATATGGATTTACTAATTATACTTTAATTTTTAGTTATCAATAAGTTTGCTCACTCCAAAACAAAAATTTTTCCAATAGGTCTCATCTCATTTCAAAAACTTCCGGTGGTTAGTACGAACTAGAATGCTGTGGTGAAAGTGATTCCCGAGCTATATTCAGCCTTAAAATAAGTGGGCATCAATACTGATTGCCATCGTCTCGCATGGGCTTGGGAGGTGACATGTGTGACATCAGTGCCTTTGTTTACCATATCCTGGGCCTAAAATATCTCTAAGGTTCCTTTCAGTTGTATCATGCTCTGTGAAAGCCAAAGTATTAAGTGCTACTGGAAATTCTGACAGGAGAAATTTCAAGTGAATATATTAAGGATTATAACTAGCTGAAAGGCAAGCAGTAGAAATAAAGCATCACTGAAGATCAAATTTAAGTTAGAACTTCCATGTTAATATGTGGGCTTATTCACATATATTACTTAATATGTAGTCTCTTCCCACCTTATTATACATCTGAAATTTTCTCAAAAGACAAAAGGGGTGTGTGTGTGTGTGTGTGTGTGTGTTCCTTTTTTACTTGCTTATTCCCCATTTCCCCAACTAGGCTGTATGTTTCATAATGGTAGGAAGCACATCTAATTTGTTCACGAGTCCCTCAAACATAATAGGAGATCATTAAATACATTTTAAATGCATGAGTTAAGGGGCACCTGGGTGGCTTAGTGGGTTAAGCGACTGAGTTGGGCTCAGGTCATGATCATGATTCATGAGTTTGAGCCCGGCATCAGGCTCTGTGCTGACAGCTCAGAGCCTGGAGCCTGCCTCGGATTCTGTGACTCCCTCTCTCTCTGCACCTCCCCTACTCATGCTCTGTCTAAGAATTCTAGCATAACTACAATTACAAAGAATATTTTTATTAACAAGCCATAGACCTATTTTCATAATAAATAGTTACATTTTTCAGTTTTTTACAGAGATATATCAGCCATCCATTATGATCAGCAAATGGAGATCATTTGGGTCTCAGTTTAAATACATCTATTTTAAATGTATATTCCCAAGTAATTAACTTCAAAAAGTAAGAAATGCATTTAAATATTTGTTAAACCTATGGACACTCCAAGTAGAACTAAAAATAGAATTTCTACTTGGCAAAGGTGTGGGGGTAGTAAATAAAGCCCACAAAGAAAACTACAAAAATACAAAGTACCTAGTCAGGAAAAAAAAGGAGAGGTTAGGCATACAATAAGATAATAGAACTAAGATTAAATATATTTATTATGACATTTATATGTGAGTTAAACTCCCCTCTTAACAGCAAATGCAAAAAAAGAAGGAGATGGAAGCAGAAGTCACAACAATAATAACAAAATGGAACTCAAGGAGAATAAAAGCATTGAATGGGACAGTGGGTAATTCTTTTGAGAAAAACCATTATGAAGAGATAATAACAATAAATGTCCACTCACATGAAATATTACAAAGAAAATATTATAATTTGACATCAAAAACAATTATAGTGAGATGCTTTAGCTTAGTACTATGACAAATCAACATAAATCAAAGCAAATAAGCACAAATACTTGTGAACAATACAAATTTATCCTCACAAATAAAAAATATAAATTTTGTCAAATGTGTGAGAAATGTCTACAAAATTTAATCATATCCAAAGCCATACAAAAACCCTCAAGTCTTAAAAAAAATGGAAGCTGGAAGGGCCAGTTTACGTCTTTTGTCCAAGAATGAACAAAAATAAAAATTAATTAAGATTCCATTGTATCAATTTAGTTAAAGAGGGAATAAAATGCAATTAAAATGTTTTTAGAAAATAATTGAAATGAGAATAGAATATATCAAAATTTCTAGGATAGTCCGAAATAAATACTCAAAGGTAAGCTTACATCCCTAGACTATCATTTAAGAAAGATAAATGAATGAAATAAGCATTTTATTTAAGAAGTTAGAAAGTTTTTGGGCACCTGGGTGGCTCAGTCAATTAAGCTTCTGATTTCAGCTCAGGTCATGAAGTCGCAGTTTGTGAGTTCAAGCCCCGCATTGGGCTCTGGGCTGACAGCTCAGATCCTAGAGCCTGCTTCTGATTCTGTGTCTCCCTCTCTCTCTGTTCCTCCCCCACTTGCTCTCTCTCTCTCTCTCTCTCTCAAAAATAAGTAAAAATTAAAAAAAATTAACTTAGAAAGTTTTAAAGAAGGCAGCCCTAAGGAAGGCAAGAAAAAGTAAAGTAATAGATTAGTAAATGGGAAAAAAAAATGTGACTAGATAGAAATTTGCAGGGATTTTTTTTAATGGACCTATTTAGGAAATATAATTATTAAAAAGAAGGAAACATAAGCAAATATCAACAAAGGGCTGGATATATGGAGGCTTTCTAAGCTTGAAAGCATTATATAAAATTACACAATCTAGTAGATTGACCAATCATTTTAAAACATCTTTATGGCAAAATACGAAGCATATTAGAAGGCAAAGTGGGAAAATACTATACGTTTGATGCGCCAGACAAAAGTGTGACTAAGAAAGTGTGACTAGTAACAGTGGTAATACTCTATTGGAAAAATACCAAAGAATCTATGACATGTCCTACCTCATTAGAAACAAAGAAATAGAAATTAATATACCAAAACCTATATATCACTAAACAATAGGTTTTAAAAATTATAGTGTCTAGTGCTATTAAGGGGTATAATAAAATGTGTACAATATAGTTATTAAATTAGTTGAGGATCTAAAACCTCATACACATGCTAAGTAGGAATAATAGCACGGAAAAAGAATTGGATGGAAATACTACAATGTACAGTAAAACTCATCTCTTGGCTGTGAGAATTTATAAGTTTTTGTTTTAGGCCATATAATTTCTGTTTGTCCCAAAAGTATACTCAAAATTACCCCTATTTTAAACTAAATAGGTAATTAAAATATATAATTTATGTATTGGTTAATAAAAAAGGCTGCATAAAAATGTGTCTACTATCTGATCTCGAGTACACAACGAAATATTTATAAAAAACAATAAAAAGTAGTACTCATAGGGGCGCCTGTGTGGCTCAGTCAGTGAAGCATCCAGCTCTTGTTTTTGGCTCAGTTCGTGATCTCACACTTTGTGAGTTCGAGCCCCACATCAGGCTCTGCACTGACGGTGTGGAGCCTGTCTGGGATTCTCTCTGTCTCCCTCCCTCTCTCTCTGCCCTGCTCATGCTCTCTTTTATTTCTCTCAAAATAAATAAATAAACTTTTTTTCTTTTTTTTAGTGTAGCACTGATAATTAAAAAAAAAATTTCTGGATCACTTGGTTAAGTAAATTTTTTTCTCCTTTACACGTCTGTATACTCTTATTTTTTTCTTATGAGTATGTATTATCTTCATAATCAGAAAAAAGTTCAAATTTAAAAGATTAATGGGAATAAAATTGATTCAATTGTAATAACATGGTTTATAAATTTGAAGGCAATACTTCTGTAATTTGAGATGTGCCTATTTATAGCTTTTCCTCTATTAATAAAACTAACAAGAACTTATTTCTTAGAATCATGTAAGCGTGAATGACATTTAAGAGGCTTGATTTAATAGACATTTCTTAACTGTGTAATAAAACAGTAATTAAATAATTGTGCTCTGATTAGATCAAGTGTTCAAATACACTAATACAATAATATTTCTAGGTGCATTTTTGTTTATCCAGCAAAGGGATTGCATTATGTCAGTCTGTTTGGTTAATTCAATGTAAAATTCCTATCCCAGTTCTGTTGAGGTTGATATGAGATCAATCTGCTCTTCAATGGATAGCCCTGGGAAAATTCCAGGATAAGGGGAAGAGCATGAATGAAGCACTGCAGTTAACCTTTACATGACTGTGATGCTATAAAGCTAAATGATAACTCCGTAGTGGGTTGGATAACTCCATAGCGAGAGGGAGAGGAAGAGGGAGAGCATGCATGGATGCGGGCACACATGTGTGCGCGCAGGGGAGGGACAGAGAGAGGGAGACAGAGAATCCCAAGCAGGTTCTGAGGAGGGGTTCAAACTCAGGAACCATGAGATCATTATCTGAGCCCAAATCAAGAGCCGGACTTAACTGACTGAGCCACCCAAGCGCCATAAAACCTTATTACCCTTATAGGCAGAAAGGTTTCTCTGCTTCTACATCACTAGATTTTGCTTGGGTATTATCACCGAGTTATCATCAAAAACAATCATGATGAAAAATCTGGGGATCAGGTTATGAGGGTAACAGCTAAATGAAGATTTTTGTTGGGAATATTTTCTTTTGTATGTGTTCAAATGAGTGCCCATTTTTTATTGGGTTGGTTGACTTTTTATTCTTGAGGTATAGTGATTCTTTATATGATTTGGATTCAAGCATTTTTTGTCACATACATTCATTACAGATATTTTTTCCTAGTCCATGCATGGCCTTTTTATTCTCTTGATAATGTCATTTGAAGATAGGAAGGTATCAATGTTGGTGAAGTTTGTTACATCTTTTTTTATGTTATCTTATCTAATAAATCTTTGCCTACTTTAGGATCATGAAATTTTCCTCTTCTGTTTTCTTCTAGAAAGTTTAGAGTTTTAGCTTTTACATTTAGGTTAGGTACATTTCAAATTAAATTTTGTGTATAATGTGATAGTGGGTTGAGGTTCATTAATTTCAACAGGGATACCCAGTTGTTTTAGCACATCTGTTGCAAAGCCTTTTTCCTTCATTGAATTGAATTGACATGTTTTCAAAAATTATTTGACAATATATGTATGATCTATTTATGGAATCTCTAATCTGTTCCATTGATTTGTAGGTTTATCATTATATCAATACAGTGTTATCATGATTGCTGTAGCTCTAAGTCTTGAAATCAGACAATGTACATCCTTCAGTTTTGTTCTTTTTCAAAATTTTGACTAGTCTAAATCCTTTTGCTTCTCATATAAATTTTAGAATCAGTTCATCAATAAAAAACATGGCTAAAAATTTGAGATTTCAGGGGCACCTGGGTGGCTCAGTTGGTCAAGCATCCAACTTTGGCTCAGGTCATGATCTCATGGTTCATGAGTTCAAGTCCTACATTGGCTCTCTGCTGTCAGCACAGAGCCTGCTTTGGATCCTCTGCCCCCCTCTCTCTCTGCCCCTCCCCCACTCACTCTTTCTATCTCTCTCTCAAAAATAAATAAAAACATTTTAAAATTATTTTTAAAAACTCGAGATTTCATTGAATACATCGATTAATCTGGGGAAAATTAATTTTTTAACATTTTCAGTCTTCCATTTTTTAAAATGATCTATCATTCTTTTTATTCTTTTAATGTTAGTTAAACATTGTTAAATTCATAATTTTTAATTTTTTTTAATGTTTATTCTTGAGACAGAGAGAGACATAGTGTGAACAAAGGAGGGCAGAGTGAGAGGGAGACACAGAATCTGAGCTGTCAGCACAGAGCCTGATGCAGGGCTGGAATCCATGAACTGTGAGATCATGACCTGAGCTGAAGTCGGATGTTTAACTGACTGAGCCACCCAGGCGCCCCAACATTATTCAATTTTTTTTTTACATGATTGCTAAGTATAATTTAATGGTTATATCCAATCATGCCTTGTAAAAACAACAAAATGTCCCCTATCAAAACTACATTGTGATGTGAATACAGGATTCTTATTTTTGATACAGCTCTAGAAAAAAATCGACACCAAATGCACATAAAAATAGTTTTAAGGCTTGATAAAAATACAGACTAATGAGAGCAGGATGCTAAGAGTTAATGAATCTCCTAAACACAGGCAGTTTCTAATGTATAGAGCATTTTCCAAATTTAAATGGCCACCGCCATTGGGCTCACAGGAGAAACTCCTCTCCTGTTTCTCCCAGTGACCAGACTACCAAGCACTCTAAACCCATTTCTACAGCCCCAGGGAAGGGAAGATAGGGAGACGAGTAAGACAGGACATCTGTCTTTGCCCCACAGAGACTCTTGCTACAGTTCATGTTTGCCTCTGTTCCCACATCTCCACCTGAGACCCCTGCAAGTGAACAGAATTAGAGAGCTCTTCCTCTTGCTGGGTGGACAGTGAGGCCAGGGCAAAGCCTCAGGGGCCAGCACTATCATGTCAGGGTTCCTGGAAATCCAATTTAGAATTCATGAATCATTTTCTTGCATATTAAAAAGTAGAACAAAACATAGTCATAAATGGTAGTTCATTTCTACCATTAGAACATTGCGTTAAGTTTAGCAAGTTAGTGTGTTTGGGCTTAAACCCTAACCACCATTTATGATACTCTCTAATGCAGGAAAAATACGCTCTGAATTCCAAACAACTTTCTTACAAATGGCCATTTGAAGAGTGGAGACAGGAAATACTTGAGAGAGTGGCATGGAACGAGTTTCTTGGCTTCCAGGTGAACAGGGCTGTTCAAAGGCAAGGAAATTCTCTTTGGTTAACAGAGTCATGTGTAGAGACGCTAATGTACCATGTGTAAGGGCTGAAGCTCAGCAGATGGCTCTTGCGGGCACTTAAGTGTCTAGGCCACTGTGAGTGTGACCAAACAAACTCAGCATTTTGCTTTTCAAAATTTTAACAATAATGCAGGTATCTTTAGCACCTGGCATTAGCTTTGTAGGCACTCATACCAATAGCCACCCCCATGTAAACTCTGTCCTCTGTTAACTGTTGGTCCAACATGAATGAAGTATAAGAACTAAGCCTGTAGCCCTTAGGGGCCAACTGGGAGAAACTTCTGTCTGACAGGTTAGAGCACCATGACTCTGGCCAGCCCATTATCTTTCCTGGCAAGTGTCGTGCAATTGGCCTGTTGAGATTTCATTGTTAAACTACTTAATCTTCTGGCCCAAGGTCTTCAGGTGTCTTCTGGAAACTGAATATGGTCCAGAGGCTCTGCAAAATTTTATAAAGAGCAGGAAAGCAAATTTTCTTCCTCTTTGCTATACCTGAGCAAATGACTTCTTCCTAGAAAGGTGTCAGAAACAGATCAGAGTCAACACTCACTTATGTAAAGAATAGCTCTTTAGATATTATTTAAGAGTCAAACCTAAGAACTCAAGGTTCTGGAGCATCTCTTTTTCCCACCATCAAAAGGAATAACGTAAGATACATGAAGGATATATATCTTATATGTATAACACCACTATCTGGATTCATGTGGACAGAGTTTTAAAGTTGCAGAAGTCAGAGGGCCTTCCAAAATTGTGAAAAGAGCTGACCACATCGTTGGTAATGGCAAAGACCTAGACTGGAAGCTGATGAGAAAAAAGAGGAACAGTTCACAGCAAAACCAGCCTCTGAATGAAAGGCAGAGATTCCTCGGTAAGCCCTGGCCAAGTTTTTAGGTGGCAGAAATGGAGCACTTCACAGGATCAGGGCACAAAATTTTTCCATGAAGCCAGAGACTGAGAACGACTTTTTGGTTTTTGTTGACACCTGCTAAAGACAAGCAACCGAGGTGTCTCTAGAAGTGGGTAGAGCAAAACACTGTGGCTGACTGGAAAGGTGGCATCAGGGGCCCGCAGTGACAGTCCTGGGTAAGGAAACCATCTGGGAATGAACAGTGTGAGGATACCAAGGGTGTGCTATTAAGAGGCATTCTGTCTTTTACCATTAAGTATATTACCGTTAGATATTGAACACACACACACGCATATTTTAATGTTTTGGAAAAACAGATATTTGGTCAGTACAGTAAATGGTTTATGTATATGAACTCTTATTAGTATATTTATTTTTTTTTAATTTTTTAAATGTTTTTTTTATTTATTTTGAGACAGAAAGAGACAGGGCATGAGCAGGGGAGGGGCAGAGAGAGGGAGACACAGAATCTGAAGCAGGCTCCAGGCTCTGAGCTGTCAGCACAGAGCCCGATGCGGGGCTCAAACTCACGGACTGTGAGATCATAACCTGAGCCGAAGTCGGACGCTTAACCGACTGAGCCACCCAGGCGCCCCGCCTTGTTAGTGTATTTAAATATTACTTTTAAAGTATTACTGTCGATCAACTCAAACATTAAACTTTGAGCTTTTAACAAATTAAGACATTAAAACTAGTATTTTGAAGAGGTGTGGCAGGAAGCATACCTGAAGGAGGTCATTCCCAAATCCTTTATTTGTGTTATTTTCATGTATTTTTAATTAACTTATTAATTTTTTGAGTGTGGTTGAAATGCAATGATGCTTTAGTTTCAAATGTGCAACACAGTGAATAGATACGTTTAGGCATTATGCTGTGCTCACCACAAGCATAGCTACCATCTGTCACCATGCACTGCTATTACAGTATCATTGACTATATTCTTCATGCTGTGCTTTTTATTTCCATGACGTTATTCATTTCATAACTGGAACCCCACATCTGCCTCTCCCTTTCAACCATTTTGTCCATTCCTCCACATGTCTGTGAAGTTTTTAAATTAAAAAATAAACACATAGAATAGTTCTCTAAAAATTGAAATATTGAAGAATATCAACTGATAAAGACACTGCCTGGCAACACTATATTCCCGTGAAACATGACTATAGTAAGGAGTTTTGCAAGCTTATCTTCCAGATACGGATGCTCCTTATGAGATGTTGATTATCTCATTTGTTTTGATTATCTCATTGCATGAAGAAACTCACATTACTATCCTCATGTTGCCTGTACCCCAAATCCCCATCATGACGAGAAATCTTGGTGCAGCTATTACACAGTGCCATTGGGCCCATGGTGTCTCTTCCAAATTCACGGGCCTTCATCTCCACCATCAGCTTCATTTGTCACTTCTCCAGCCCCAACTCCAGGATGTTCTGATCTGACCCCATGAAGCCTACATTGAGTGATTCCTTTCCCTTTCTGCTTTTCAGTTTGTTTATAGATAAGAGAGGGGAGGGCTGGGAGCTAAACACAATGTTTACTAAAATATTGAAAATACAAATTCATGTCTTATATAGAATTGGTTCTGTATATATATTAACTTTAAAAACAAAGCAGGAGAAAAAAATAGTTCTGCTGAAGAGTCAGAAGCGTGTCAGGAATAATTCCATTATGGGAGACTCCTGACATTCAGGGAGTTGGTAAGCTCAGGCACTACTTTTGTACTTGAGAACAAAGAACGTAAATCCTTTTATAAAGTTAAGAATCCCTTTGTTCACAAAATAATCACATCCCATTTTATCTGTTTTGTAAGTTTGGATTTTTGTATTCTGGGTCTAGTTAAAGCCAAGCACACCCATGGTAAACACAAAAGTATACTGCTTTGTTCCACGGTACTTTTAAGCCTGCTGCTTCCTATGATCAAAATACAGGGCAGCATACAAATGCTTTCAGTGTATGTGGAAACTCTTAATGTGTATTAGCTAGATGGATTCCTTTCCAAGCTCATTTGCTAAGGAACCACTTCTTCACCCTACAGGATTCCACCACGCCCCCTTGTTAGCTTTCTGTCCTAATTATACTTTCACGACAACAAACTTTTTACCTTACCTTGAATTGCAGTCCTCTTTTGTTATCGCCATGCTGTTGCATTTTTTTTTTGCCTCCTGGAATGTCCTTTCTCTCCTCTCAACTGATTAAATCTTACCCAGTTCTTAAGATCTAATGCAAATGGTTTTTATCTCTGAAGGCTTCTCTGAATTGCTAGCTATTATTGAAAGTCCCCATAGCACTCTACACCCATTTTTATTCCAGAATTTACAAACAACAGCTTGGCTCTTCCTGTTGTTCATGTATGTTAACTAGACCAAGCAGGGGCATATCTAATTTGTTTTTATATTCTGACTACTGAGGACAAAATAGATGCTTGAGAACTGCTGGCTGAGTGGCTAAGTGAGTGAATGAATGAATTTTTAATTTTCCTCTGTGCTGCTTTCTTGAACTCTCTCTGTTGCTCTAAATATTTTTTTTCTGCGGCACTTAACACATTCTAACATACTACATGATTTTCTCATGTTTTATATTTTTTGTCAGTGTCTTCTCACTAAGCATGGTGTCTGTCTTTAGAATGTGTTAATATTTATTTAAAGAATTGATAAAATAAATAGATCCTGCCACATGTTCTCCTATCTAATCTCGTGTCTTTGATTTTTGTGATTTAGGAAGTAAGCTGAATTTACATATTATCCTTATTCCTAGTTTCCCAATAGCTTGACACCTTTGTCTGAAATTCCTCATCATCTGAATAGGATTCTTTAGGATAAAGTTTTGAGTTTCTGTTAAATATTTAACTCCTAGCTAAACATTCCCACCTTTTGTCAACCGTAATGACTTAGTCCAAATAAATTTATCAAATTGGCCCTCGTAGAAAATAAGTCAGGGAAAAACATTAATTCATTCAACTGATATTTTATTAGCACTACCCATGTACCTTTGTTCACTAAGTGGGAAATGGTCACTACCAAACAGAGCTTAAATCTACTGCTGAGATCCTCAGACATTTGGTATTTGCAACATACTTACAAATGCTGGAATTTTCGTAGATTAAAAAACTTTAAAATGTTCATATACAATCATATATGTCTTACCATAGTGTAAGACTGCATCTCTATAAAAGTGTTCACAATTATCACATACTTCATTTGTCACCCCTTTAGTACCATGCTTCTGTTTTCTGAAAACTGTTTACTATCTACACTAAACTCTATTGTATAATAAAGAGGCTAAGTTCTCATACAACCTGGTAAACATTCTGCCTTTCCGTGATATTAGCTTGACCTCATAGTACAGTGCTTATCTCTTGCTCCCTTGCTTTCTATACCTCTCGCAAACTATTCAACAAATTGTTCTTTTATAAGCCAAAGCAAGAGCAGTTTAGTTACAAGAATAAATTTTATACTTTGATAAAAATCTGGGGGTACAGTGACTGAGAATTTCTGGTCTTGCACATTGCGCAAGTTTGCCGTGGGAAAACGAAATGGGAAAATGAAAATGTCTGTTTGATGTTTGATGGAAGGATGCGCAGCTAGTTGGCAGGGATTCAAGGGTTCTATGCAGTCAGCAGGCAGTGTGACGGCCCTAAGAATGGGCCCTCACCAAATAAAGAAAAATGGTGGTGCTTTCAAAGACATAACACTTCTACCTCATAAACTAGTCCAGGTCAGCCCAAGTTCAGGACCTCCTGGCATTCTGAGGTGCTGCTGACTCATGGTTATGGTAAATTTCATTCAACCTTAGCCTGGCATGCAACCATATGTCTATTGTCACATTCTGTTCCTCTGGATGCATGCATTCCCCAGGCAATCTTCCAGAACTAGAATAGTCTTATCAAGCTTTCTCCCAAAAAGCACAAGCTCTTTTTATACCACCTCTTTTCCTTCTTCCTCCAGACAAGGCTCTAATTCCTTCCAGTAACCACTGCTTTTTGTCACATGCTACAATTTCCTGATGAACTACACATGTTTATACTATGTTCCTTCCTAGTGTCCCTTACTTGCTGCTGAATATAGATATCATGTTAATCAAGTTTAATTTTTTCTCCTAAATGTAGGGTGACATTTTACTCTTTCTCACAACACCAGCTTTCCAATTCTAGTTGGCGGTAGTTTTTATTTTTTTTTTCTTGTAGGTAAACTTGTATTTGATAGAAAATTTACAAATACTAAAGTTTAGAAATACATGAATTGGGAATCATTATATAATTAACAAGTTAAGAAGATATATCCCTAAAATATAAGGACTCATATCTTTGAAAGTAAAATATAGAAAAAGATGTAACAGGAAATTCTAAGCAAACCACAGCTTACCATATGCATAAGGAAACACACTCAAGAGTGTTCAAAGCAGGAACGTTCATAATAGGCCAATCAACAGGTGAATGGATAAATAAATCAAAATATGTTCATAACAAATACTCTAGAGTGAAAGAATAAGCACACCAACATGGATGAATCATAAGAACATGTTGTTTGGCAAAAGATAAAAATCGCTAAGAGGACATACATAGAATTATGTATTTATTTATAGGTAAAGTGATCACTATTGATTAAGAATATGAAGATATTGGTTAAACTGGAAAAAAGTTAAGGAAACAATTAATTTCAAACAATCAAATTTGTAGTTACCTAAGGATGGAGTGTGAAGGGATGTCGGTGTGATCACTGAGGGCACACAAAAAGTTGAAAGTATTGGCCATATTCCATGTTTAGAGCTGTGTAGAAGAATATTTGGATCTTCATTTTATTATTATCATTATGGTTCAATATATTATAAATACAATTTTGCATATATTTAATAATTAATAAAACAATTAAAAATCAAAATAACATCATACGAAAAGAAATGGGAAATATTAGGTTTAACTCATACTTAGCATAATGGCTAGACTACAACTTCTCATACGAACAGCTTCTTCTCGAGAAATTGATAGACCTTGGCTACTTTTTTGAGGGGTATAAAATCTGTAACTAATCTCAGATTTTCTGAAAATTGCCATGTGGCTTTCTAGCCTCATGTTCTATTAATAGCATAGTAATTAAATATTAATAACATTCATAAATGGTTAAACACATTTAATGATGCAATTTGCTTAAGAATTTTTAGTTCAATGTATACATACAACATACTTTGAGAGGCATATCTTTGGTGTGTTGTGTATTTGCTTGCATGTTTATGTGAATCCTATTTCTCTATAAGACTCACAAAGAGATGTAGAAATCTAGGAATCAACTCTGACTTCCCTGTCTCTGATATTTTTTCATTCTCCTTCCCACATCACATTTACTTTTACCCTCTCCTCTGCATGCTCAGTGTCTCTACTTTGGCTCAGACGCTCCTCACTTCCTGTTTTTACTATTTTAATACCTTTATAGTTGTTTTCCCTGCCCCAGCTCTTTCTGCCAATTCAACTTCCACAGAACCTACAGACTAATATTTCTAAAACACAAATCTTGTCCTAAATTCCTAATTTCCTACAGAGTAAAACCGAAACTCCCCAGAATGAAATGAAAGTCTTAAAAATCCATGTGCAGCCTATTTTTCTAGCCTTATACATACCTTATGTTTCAGTTTCATCAAGCTATTTCTACTTTCTCTTATGTATGTGATTTTTCCCTCTTGGTAAATCAATTGCTATTTGTACACTTTTAATGAATCTGCATCTACTGTCTAAAACTTGTGTTTATTGTTACCTCCTCTGTCCTCATCCCTTCTGATCTTATTCTATCCTCTGGCACATTTAGGGACTTTCTCTTTTGTACTTCCTTAATATGTAGGGCATATTTCTGTGACCGTATTTTTAATTATACAGTGGACAAGTTCCTTTGTTTGTCTCTTCTTCCAGGCTCTGTTCACCTCAAGAAAAGAGACTGAAAGTTATTTCTCCTTGTATTCCTGGGTCTAAAACATTATCTGGAAAACAGTTTTGTTGAATAAGTAGGAGAATCAACATGAGGAAACCATCGAAGAGGGAAAATATAGATGCAGAACTTGGGCTAAAGATGGGAGGAAAGAGAAAGATCCAGAGTTTCAAGCTAGGAAGTAAGAAAATTAACGAAAGAACCTAGTAAAAGATTTCATTCACTCAGAGTGAGGCATTCTTCACCATGTACCATCAACCTTAATCAAGTAAAACACTAAGGAAAAAAAAAATCATTAAACAATGAGAGTGAGTCCCGCAATTGATTGTTAAAGAAAGAAATAGAAAAGAAAAGAGAAAGACTACATTTTTGGTGTCCTGAACCCATGTCCAGAAAATGCCAAGCAAATATTTTGGGAAGGAGAAAACCAGTGCACATAGGTGCAGAATCTTCTTGGTGGGCAAATACGAACTGTGCGATGAAATGTTTGATCAAAAGTTTATTTGAAATGTTGGTGTTCTACTAGACTCAGGAAAGGTTTCTATTCCAAACATTTGCTTTTTGTCCTTGTGAAAGAGAGTTCAGTGAATCCAATTAACTGAGCAGAAAAGACTACCTAAGGCCAAATGCACTCCTTTATTCCTTCCCAGAGGGCACTATGTTGTTTAAACTTACTCGGGCATTCCAGCATTTGTCTCGGCTTCTCAGAAATCAGCTAGACTATCTGTGCTTTTCTGGGAGAAAAAAAATAAAGGGAGCAGTGATGGCTTGTGGTGGGTTGTGTAAACTATGAGGAGGTCTAACACCGTAGCCTGCTCTCTGACAGCATTGTTAGCTGCCATTTTACGCGAGCCCTCCTGATGCCAGGCACTGTGCAAAGCCCTTCGCATACATTTATGGTCTCATTTAACTGTCACAACAGTACTAGAAGGAACATTTTTGTCCCCATTGAACAGAAAGAAGAAAAAAAAAAAAAAGCAGAGTCTCAAAGAGCTTGCTGTAAGGTCACATAATACCACCAGTTAAGCCAAGACTTAAAACATAAGCTTTCTTAGTTAGTTGCAAGATACAACAGCAAAGAAATTCAAGACACCCAAATATTGTATGGGACATGCTTACACCAAAAAATGAGTCATTGTTTACCTTAAATTCAAATTCATTTGAGTGTCCTGTATTTTTGGTAACCTTAGTTGGAGCGGGTCTAACCCCTCAAACATGTGGCCACCCAGCTGACTGCTTTGGCAGATGATGCCAAGGATATCCCCGTGAGAGCAAATTGACAAAGTACAGACCAAACACATGCAGGTACAGGTTTTGTTTTTGTTTTTGTTTTTGTTTTTTAATTAGCTCCAGATTTCACAAAGAGTTGCATGGGTTCCATGTGCCAGATGCCACAACTTACACAGAGCCCAACTACCTGTGAGGCTGGGATTAAGATTTTGGACTAAGGACACTGAAGCACAAAGTCACATCCAGCTATGAATTTGATGAAGCTTAAGCTCCAAGGCTTCTCACTTGCATGGGCCTGTAGTTCCAATTTTATATTCTTTTTCTTATAGCAGACTCTATACATTATATAAACTTCAGATCCCAAAACTTAGGTCTATTCCATGCAAAGAGTTTATGTCAGAACCAAAATTCAAAGCCAAAATTTTCCCCTCCCTGTGTTTCCCCCGCCCCGTCCCCCATTTTTAAGATACTTGCTTGAAACTCCTTAGAACTGGTCCTTATACCTAAAGAGTTACCAATGCATGCTTGGTAAATGGATGAATGAACAAATGAATGAATATATAGCAGATTTGTGAAAATCAATTAGAAAATTCATGCTCTTAAACACAGAATTGGGAACTTGGTTATTCACATTGTTGTACAAGTCTGACCACTTGACTTTTTCCTTCATATTGCCCCATGTTTTCTCTCTGGAAAGAAGTGCATTTATTTAACAGTATCTATATCTGCCACCAGGGATAGGAATCAGGGACAGGACTTCCCTTAATTTCTCAGGCTTAGTAGAGTTGTAAGGTGGTCCCAGAGCTTGCCTTTGTGAGGCTACTCTTCCCATTATTTAAGTGAGGGTGTCTCAGCATGGCTTTATTGTAATTGTATTTGTTCCTATTATGTTATAAGGGGGTTGTCCCAGCTGTTTTTACCTTATTAGACTGTTCATAAGGCTGCTTATCTTTTGCCTGGTTACTCTTAACTAATTGAACGCTTGGGATAAAACGGACTCTGGGCGTATTTCTCACCCAGTTAATTACTTTCCTGCTCATTGGGATAATTGCATGTTTTGTCTGACCTAGAAAAAGGACACCCAAATCAATAGTAGGGAGACTGGAGAGACAGGGAACAGGTTAGGCATGGGATGCTTATTCTTACATGTATTCAATAGCCATGCAGCCTACCACAGAAGCAAAACTCCATACTGAAGGTCCTGAAGCGACACACGACACCTCTGTTATGAATCCTCCCAGTACCACAATATGACATTATGATAAAGCAATATCCTGACAGGGTGTATAGCTATAAATTGTAGTGTTGGAACTTAGACTATATGTGATTCTAAGTCTTTGTCTTGTACAAAAAAATTGTCAGTCAGAATCCTATCACTTTTTTATATTGAACTATTTTTATTCATTGATATTAAAATTTATTTATGCACACATAGTGCATTTGTAAAATATAGAAAATTACGGAGAAAAATTAAAAATCAGTTGTATTGTGATAGCTGCTGCCACTTTATATGTATGTTGTTTTCTGGTATTTTCACACATACATATGAACTTTTTTTTTCATTTTTTTAAAGATTTCATTTCATTTTATTTCGTTGTTTGTTAATGAGAGAGAGAAAGAGAGACAGAGACAGAGATGGGGGGAAGGGAGGAGCAAAGGGGGAGGGAGAGAAAATCTTTTTTTCTTAATTTTTTTTTAAGTTTATTTATTTCTGACAGAGAGAGAGAGAGAGAGAGAGAGCTAGGGAGGGGCAGAGAGAGATGGAGACACAGAATCCAAAATAGGCTCCAGGCTCTGAGCTGTCAGCACAGAGCCCAATGCAGGGCTTAAACTCACCAGCTGTGAGATCATGACCTGGGCTGAAGTTGGATGCTTAACCAACTGAGCTGAATGAGAGAGATCTTAAGTAGGTTCCACACCCAACACAGAGCCTGATGCAGGCTTGATCTCGTGATAGTGAGATCATGACCTGAGCTGAAATTAAGAGTTGGACACTTAACCAACTGAGCCACCCAGGTGCCCCACATGAGCTTTTTCTTTTTGAGTAGGGTTGAAATCACATATTCTATAGAAGTAATTATTTTTTTTAGGAATTGTTTTGCACATTATGCCTGCTAGAACTTAACAAATAAGCAGGGGGATGCCTGGATAGCTTAGTCGGTTGAGTGTCCGACTCTTGATTCTGGCTCAGGTCATGATCTCACAGTTTGTGAGTTTGAGCTCCACATCAGGCTCAGCACTAATGGTGAGGAGCCTTCTTGGGAATCTCACTCTCTCCCTCTCCCTGCCTCTCCCGTGGATGCTCTCTCTCTCTCTCTCTCTCTCTCTCTCTGTCTCAAAATAAAGAAATAAACTTTAAAAGAAAAAGAAGCAGGAAATTAGTCTATAAATAGGCTATAAAGAAACTCATTAATAAACATCATATTTATATTTATAGTATTTATTGCAATCCTCTGAACTTAGGTCTCTAATGATTTTTATTTAGTAGTATCTATAGATAAAAGAAAATATTGAAGTATTTTATAGGAATGTCTGAGTTCAATGTCTTTAATTTCCTTACATTAACTAAATTCAAAATATTTGTCCCCATAAAGTTACATTCAGAGAATCGGGTCTTACCCAACCTATAAACAACTATCTATCACATTAGATGCATAATCTAGACCCATAATAAATATGATTATTGTTGTTTTCCAATTGTTAGTATTCATTCGGAAATCTGTTAATGCACTAAAAATATATATAATGAATGACTCAGTTTAGAATGGTCCAAAAGGCTGTTAACTAAAACATTTTCTGTGAATGGACTTTTAATCTGATACATCTAGCTTTTTTTTTTTTTTTTTCTTAATGTTTGACGACCTAGATCCTATAATTTGAGAACTTATAGACAAGGTTCCCATAATGGGCTCAAGGCTTTCTACTGGGCTTTTGAGTCTCCAAATTCACACAATTTTTTTTAAGTTTATTTATTTATTTATTTTTTACTAATTTCTACACACCATGTGAGACTCAAACCCATGACCCTGAGATCAAGAGTCACATGCTCTTCCAACTGAGCCAGCTAGGCACCCTGAAATTCACATAGTTTTTAAACAATAAACTATGGTATGTCCTTAATTAAGGATAATACCAAAGATAACTTTTCCACATCCTGGAACTCATGTGAATTTGACAAGATTTGCAAACTTTCTCTCAAAATTGGTGGAAAGTAGGAGGAAGGCAATGAGGTTTCTTTACCACTGCTGTTTCCTACTGTGATTACTCTTGTTGGCATGAGTCTTGACAGAAGCTCTGGCAGCCGCTCCAGTCGGAAACCAGTGGCTGCTTGCTACCATGTGTAGATCTACATTAGGTTACAGAATAGCATCAATATCATGAGTGAAATAGATGTTACAGTAATCTCCTGCTTCTTTGACAAACATTTGAAAGCCATACCTAATTATTGGACCTTGACCAAGATAAACTACCAGTTTCCTAATATGTAGTAATTTTCATAGGAACACATTTAGCCTCCTCATCTACATGGCTAGACTGTGGATATTTTCATTACTTTTATTTTATTTTATTTTTTTAAATTTTTTTTCAATGTTTTTTTATTTATTTTTGGGACAGAGAGAGACAGAGCATGAACGGGCGAGGGGCAGAGAGAGAGGGAGACACAGAATCGGAAACAGGCTCCAGGCTCTGAGCCATCAGCCCAGAGCCCCACGCGGGGCTCGAACTCACGGACCGCGAGATCGTGACCTGGCTGAAGTCGGACGCTTAACCGACTGCGCCACCCAGGCGCCCCTCATTACTTTTATTTTAATTCCTCATCCTCTTACTCTTTAAATGTTAAAAAAATATTTGGTTTAAATGAATTACATATATGCAACAAAGTTATTGAAAACTATATGAAGATACAATCATAAGAAAAAAGGGAAGCGTAGTTTATAGTTAAAAGAAATATTGACAGTGATTTCACATTAAATTTGGCTCTCAGCAGCCTAGCAGTCAAGACAAAAGTAGAAACACAAAATGTTCTTTGATCTTTTGTATATCATAGAATAAAATATATTAATTACTCAGGATTGACAAACATTTCCTAGTGCAAATGACTATTTAGAGTTTATTGCAAGAGACTTTAATGAAAGGACCATAATTGAATTTTTTTTAATGACCACTTTAGAGAAAATGCCAAATCTATCCTTAAGTACTTTTTTTTTTTCCAATTGGTCCTCAGGTGCAGTCTTGAGTTAATTATACTCCTAGTTAATGGTATATGATTTTTTTTTCATGTTTTAGCATTAAAAATATCAGGAATATATCTCAATGAGGAAGGTTTTAGGGTAGCATGTAGCTTGCTGATGATGTAAATTAATAGAGGTCTGAAGAGAAACACAGAGAAAAATCTTTCATAGATAAAATTAGATTTATATTTGTTACTCCAGTGGTCCTTATGCTGGAATATGCTTTCCCCTGAGAGTCCATTAAGACTTTCCACTAGGCACTCAGGCAGGAATAATTTTAAGGAAATCCATTTCCAAATCTTCAACTGCCATATGTATAGTTTCCTAGAATTGATGTGCCTGACAATTTGCCAGTGGTCAATGCATCATGCTAGAAGCTTCCTGTCTATTCTCCTTTCCTGATTTCTTTTTTCATAATTGCTTTTCTCTCACTTTACAAAAGAAAGTCATAGATTTCACACAAAGGGAATCTATACGGTACATTAGCTCTGGGTGAGGGCCCAATCAAAAGGATAATTTAAATGATACTAATGACTAGAAAATAATTTCTTTTGCCAATCAGGTGGCTTCTAATTTCTTGCTTTCAATAAAATTGAATAAAGAACTAATCTAGTAATTAGATCACTACAGATAAATTTTTAATGAGTGATCAATATGTGATTTTTGTCTTCAGACTTGAAAGGAATTCAATGAATTGAGCTTCTTTCCCATAGTGAAACTCCTTTCATTCCCATCTATTTATATGAGAACAAGTTATCTCAATAAATATGTCTATAAAAACTAAAAAAAAATAGAATTGATATTGAAACCTGCTTTATTTTAGAAGAGAGTACAAACTAATTGAAACAAAACAAGAGCCTCCATGATCTATTTCACTAAGAAATGAATTTCTATTAACATTTTACCTATTGTCCTTAATGATTATATATTAAAATTGGTAATACATTTGTTTTGCTTTGGTCAACATAAAGGACCATAGAATATTATAAACAAATACATTTGTTTGTACATATTTGCTGCAGTTAAGTACTATAGAATTATCTAGAAAAGATTTTTATACACTAAACTAATTTTATATAAGGATACAATTTTATGGGGAAGTGGGTACAAGAGCAAGATGAAAAAGTAACGATGGTAGATTTTTAAAGATTAACATGTTCATTTTTTTCTTAGTAGATGATCGTGGGCATCAAATCACCATGATAATTATACTAATTATAAAAACATGCAAAATAGTCATCTAACATTTTTGTTTTAAACGTTAATATTTAAAAAAAAATCAGCTCTTACACAGATTTAAAACTATTTAAAGCTAAAATTATAGAAAACTTTGGATGTCAACTTAAAATATGCCAGACGATTCATAGTTTTTCAAAATTATTTTAGTGAATATAAATAAAATGTTAGAAAGCTGCTATATTTTCTACCTTATGTAGATTTCATTTCTTTCACCCAGGCTCTTGATGAAGGAAAGATGATAGGAAGTGCAAGACCCTTTTATCTCAATGGTACCAGCAGTTCTGGAATTCTGTGACCTTAACTGACATACTCTATAATGCTTAAAAAGCCCAACCAGGGCCAGGAAACAAGGTCACCAAACCTTGGCATAAGATAAGCAAATGTCTCTCCTAACAAAGAAACATTAGATCCTCCCAAGAACAACAGAGTTTGATCAAAAACTCATATGATTTTTGTTTTGTGTCTATGGTGGGTAGAGTCTTTCCTGTTTTTCCAATACAATGTTGTCTTTCTATTGTACACCCATCCCACTCCCAAAGTCATAGGTTATTTATTTAAAATGCATATTATTTTTCCTTAAATTCTGGCCCTTCGACATACACTAGTGAAATTTCTGAACTCCAAAAATAAAGTTTTACAGGCGCTGCCACACTAAAAGAGCAAATAACCTCTTCAGTGCTTGCATTCCAAATGAGGGCACTATTTGTTTTTCCCTGGTCCTGTGTTCACTGGTCCTGGTCCTATGTATTGCTGCATTTCTTTCTATAGCTCTTTGAAGCATCTAGCCTGCCCCCAGAATCTTGTGGTTTTCTGGAGTCAGTGTAGTAAAGCAGAAAATAATTCAGTCCCAAGGAAGATAGTTAACAGACTTTGACACTGCTGAGATAGGTAAACATGGATAACTTACTGTTCTTTACAGGACTTTGTATCATCAACTATAAAATAAGAAGATTAGACTAGATACTACAAAACTTTCTTCATGCCTTAAAAGTCTGTGACTAAGTGTGGGAACTTTTTAGGATGATGAAATGTTGTATTCATGACTATTGTCTACATTGCAGACATTGTACAGTTGTCTACACTGGTAAACAGTTGTCTACACAAGGTAAACACTGGTGAATTTTATTGTAATAAAGATGACAAAAATGTAGGACTTTCAGAAATAACAACAGTAACATTTACTGAGTGTTATGTGTTACCTGCTAATGTCTTTACATGTATTGTTTCAACTTATATGTACTCTATACGTATATAGAAATTTGATTTATAAATACTCTATATTGATATAGAAATTTGATTCAATTTTTATCCTGATTCTAGTGGGAGATAACACAGTGATCTAAAGATACTTAGTGACTTGCCCAAAGTTACACACGTAGCAAGGGGCAAAAGCAGAACTCAAATACATTTCTGTCAATTCCAAAGTCTTTGCTTAAATAATTTCTTTATTATTGGAGAAAAGCTGGAGACCGAGGTGTGTAAACTGAGCCACTCCCTCCCAGATCTACATAGCAGAAAGAAAACAGAAGATTTTTTTTTTTTAAATGCCTAGCAGTGGTTAGTGAGGGTTTCTAGGATTATTCTGATATCCACCACAGGCCTGGAGATTCCATACCTTTTTTTGTGAACTCAAGAGCACTACTACTTACATGGAAAAATGCAGAAAGAAAACGGAACAAAATTACAACAAAGAAATTTATGTTTTTGGTGTTGATGTACTACAGGTTTTAATTTAAGATGCACTCAACTGATTGTAAATCGTCAGGTACACACAGAATCTTAAGGGAATGCTAAACTTTGCCATCTACCTAACCCGAGTAGTGTCAGATTCCCTTATAAATCAATCCCACAATGTGTGCTTTTGTTACAATATGTGCTGTATCAGGTGATTGTTGGAGGAAGAGAATTTCGTATAATCAGCAAAGTTACTTGTGACCTTATTTTAAGTAACGGTAAATAAACATGTCTACACCTATAGAGAAGAAGGCTTGGTTAACAAGATCGAGTTAAAAAAGAAGTGGCTAGGGGCGCCTGGGTGGCGCAGTCGGTTAAGCGTCCGACTTCAGCCAGGTCACGATCTCGCTGTCCGTGAGTTCGAGCCCTGCGTTGGGCTCTGGCCTGATGGCTCAGAGCCTGGAGCCTGTTTCCGATTCTGTGTCTCCCTCTCTCTCTGCCCCTCGCCCGTTCATGCTCTGTCTCTCTCTGTCCCAAAAATAAATAAACGTTGAAAAAAAATAAATAAAAAAGAAGTGGCTATTGTTTTTTGTTTTTTGTTTTTTGGTTTTTGTTTCAAAAAATTCTTTATTGCAGCCCATATTGTTTTGGGTATAATTAAAGGCCTTTTTGAAGAAAGATGCAATTATACTATGTGTATTTTCATGATACACGGCAAGAAGTAATGACTGAAATATTTTCTGTCTCCAAATCAACATGAAAGCTGCCTTCATTGGGGGAACTGATTGGTAGTATCTAGAGGGATATGCCTAGATATTAAAGATTGATACCGGGAGCCTTTAGTCTTTCCCAAGAGAACATTAACAGCATTTGAGGTCTAAAAGTCATACCCTCAGTAATTTTGCCTGAGAAATTATCATTGGATTTCTTTGGGTCATTGATTCTACTAATGTACAAGTAATAGATGCTCTCTGCTTCTGCCTTTGAGATCTAATTATGCCCATTCTTACAAATTAAAAGTTAGTAGTTATTTTATGTTCAGAAATCTCTTGAATGTGCTTTCAGATTGGGATTTTTCTAGAAGATTTAAGTGGTAACATTAAAAAATATGTTTAGAATTATTACAGGTTATCTTTTTTGCAGTAGAGGGGTGAGGAAGCTATCAAAATTAAGATTAATTTACATAAGGGGAAATAAAATGCGTCCCATTATTTTTCAGTCTTTGGTGTCATCTGGGCTAAAAACCACCCAGAGATATTTGTAAGGCACATTCCTACCCTAGGCTTGCTTTTGAACTGAGCCGTATTTTTGTGTGCAGAAGTAGCATGCATTATAAATAATTATAACATGTAAATTGTCGGTTTATTTTCAAGTGTAGCTGATTTGACTTAAATGGGAATTCTGTAGCTATTTAGTAATTAGGAATGATAGGTCTCTGCAATTCATAATTGGACCCAAAACAGGTGTGTTTTCTTTCTTTCTTTCTTTCTTTCTTTCTTTCTTTCTTTCTTTCTTT
>NW_024412415.1:13355330-13393448 GCF_014898765.1 Herpailurus yagouaroundi | reverse complement strand
TTTCTTTCTTTCTTTCTTTCTTTCTTTCTTTCTTTCTTTCTTTCTTTCTTTCTTTCTTTCTTTCCTTTTTTTATTTTTTAAATTAGAAGTGTTCTCAGCTTTAGCAGAAGAACACATTTACCAGTGTCTGTGAGCTAATGAAAACTTTAGCTGAATTTGAGAGACAGGAAGTTTGTATTTTTTTGTTACATTTTCAGAAAGTATTTTTACGGAACAAATGAAAAGATCTGCATTCTAATTAGTGTGTGCGTGATTTGAGGCTTTGACCAGTTAGCCAGTTAGAGGTGATGGCTTAAATGGGCATTAAAGGATATTAATAAGAGAATTAAAAGGAAATAACTGATACAACTGTGTGTAAGCCATTATTCCAGAACATAAAAAAACACACAAAGATATGCATGCAAAATTGGGCTATTCATATTATGAACTAAAAATTAACATATAATAAAAGCTATATCTTATTTCACCATCAGAATCAAAGTAATGATGGGTCATAATTTATTTGGGACCATTAGTGACCATATGAGTCTAAGAATTTTGTAATCCTAACAAGATAAGAAGCTATTAACAGATGGCCCACAGCAATTTCCCAACTGAAAATGTCAATTCAAAAACAGTTTGAATGGAGTATGTGCTTCCGACTACATTCTCAAAGTAGCATATGCTTAAAATGATTTACAGACTGCAAAACAGAATTAAGAAGAAGGTTATCGCAAATTGGACCTATCAAGAGGATTCTGCCATCTCATTAGGGTGCACTATCTTGGACTTAATACCAGCAGGTTTATGGGGCTGTTCCCAAGAATGACCACAAAAACAGAATAGTCTGCAACAGTGTTAACAACTCAGACAAAGATTTCTTTCTTCTTTTAAAGGAATGCAAGGTAAAAAGCCCTTGTTTTACATGAAATAATGAATTAGGAAACAGTGACCTGAACTAAAGATGTTTACTGGAAGATTGTAGCAATTAGTCAGATGCTGGGTCATTCCTTTTCTTCTTTTGCTTCATTATGTACCCAAATTGTCTTATGGATGATGTGTAATGTCTGTTTTAAAAGTTGCCTTTAGGGGCGCCTGGGTGGCGCAGTCGGTTAAGCGTCCGACTTCAGCCAGGTCAGCATCTCGCGGTCCGTGAGTTCGAGCCCCGCGTGGGGCTCTGGGCTGATGGCTCAGAGCCTGGAGCCTGTTTCCGATTCTGTGTCTCCCTCTCTCTCTGCCCCTCCCCTGTTCATGCTCTGTCTCTCTCTGTCACAAAAATAAATAAACGTTGAAAAAAAATTAAAAAAAAAAGTTGCCTTTAGTTAGCTATCTGCCTGGTTCATGTCTGGAATTTTACTGTGAGTTTGAATTCATTCTATTTTAAAGTTTACTTTAACTTTTCCCTTTTGAAAAATAAACGCAGGTTTAGTGGAAATATTCTGGGTATGGAGTAAAGTAGAAGAAAGAAAGAAGGAAAAAAAAACACACAGGATCTTTCTCCTCAGTGATTAACATTTTAATGCCCTGTGTGGCTTGGATGACTCTGAGAAATCCCCTGGTATTATTACCGTGTTGCACAAATACAGACTCTAAGGTGATTAGGTGTACATCTACATATGCAACATAATGACCACAGTACTGAAGAAAGGTACAGGGGCTGTAGGCACTACTACAGGAAACTGAAAGGATCACTCTGTGAGCCACCCCATTTACTGCCAGCTTTCTTAAGGGGAAGATGCTGGAACAAGAGCAAGACCACTCCTGGGCCTTTTTAAACCCAACTACATTGCTTTTCTAGGCAAAACTGCTTTTTTTTTTTTTTTTAAATAGCACATACCTTTGCAATTTTATCCTAATTCCTTCTACCATGTTTGGCATTTACATTCTAGCTGTTTAAGTTAGGATCCTTGAGCTCTTCATAGGAATGTGCCTTCATTCTGGTTTGCAATGCTAATGATAGGAGAGGTCTGAATGAAGTTCCACATAGGAAAACTCAAGAATTAACTAATTTGGATCACAGCCCTATTATAAACTTACTAAGATCTTATCATGATAACATGTTAGGTGAAACTTTCTTCTTCCCTTTTCAGTTGCCTCTTTATAAAACGTCTATTTCTTTTTAAGCACAAGAAATATAGTAGCCTTAGAGAAACTCCTAATAATTCTGCTAATACCGAACATAACTCCCAAGATAAGGAAGGTTTATTCAAGAACTCCAAAAAGCCCATTTTTTCCAGACACCAGATATATATAGTTTTGTATTAAACATAAGCCCTGATAGCATTCTTGTTATTAAAAATTGAAGTGCACTGTGCACTAATCTGTTTATATTGGGTCTTTATCAGACTACACACCTTAGTCAATGTCAGAATTCAGAAAGAAAAACCTAATATTGATTTTGAAGCCTACCACTGAGAGACTAAGGGCTTAAATAACTTTCTAGTGACATTTTCCATGTCAAGATTTAAGAAAGAAGAGAACAAAGGTCACTTTGATAACTTACTTGATTGAATTACTTGGCTGAGCCCAGAGTATATGAACACATTTATGAATATTTTTCCATGATAGACAAAAAGGACAATCCTCAGATCTGTTTTGAAAAATGGGTCTCCATTTTTTTTTAGCTCCCAACTCAAGAATCACTCTATTTCTTAAAGAAATTTTTCTCTTGACATTTCTGCCTTCAATGCATCATGCTTCTATTCATATATATTTGTGTCTGTCCTTTTAACAGCTATGCCATCTGCAATCAAGTATCTGATTTGATTTTCTTCAAAGATCTGATCTCAGATACCTTATCTTCACAGCAGGCAATTTTTATGTAAAACACTGGTATCAACTCTAATGGATCTGATGACAGTTTTAAAACCTTTCTACATTAATGACCTTTCCATTGTATTTAAGTGTCATGTCTCTTATATGCTGTGATGAATGTGACACTGCCATTATAATGTCCTAAGTAACCACTCTGAATGGGACACTATCCATTCTTCAAAATTGTAATTGCCTGATGCAATATATCATTACAATTTATGACTTCCAGGGGAAAAATATCCCTTTAACTTAGATGATTGTTCAGTTATAAATGTGTGATTATGTGGTTACTTTGCTATTGGAATATATTTAGAAAGGATAGACCTTAGAGTAAGAACTGGTCCTGATAGGGTTATTAGAATTCCATGTATTGATGTCCACATGAAATCTCCATTTTTTTTGGGGGGGGGGGTGTGACAATGTGGGGCAGGCGACATGGTGGTTACCAGCTTATTGTCAAATATCCAGAACCAAATTTAACAACACTAAATCAAACAATTTATTGGGTTATACTTGCAATACCATAAACTGCAAGCATTTAATGTGTACAATTTGATCAATATTGATCTATGTGCATACCCATGAAACCACCACCACAATCATACCCTCAACATACATCTCACACTTTAAATGAAAACTTAACTCCGTGTAAATCATAGCCCAATGATATTAGCTGTAGGTGTTTTGAAGATGCCCTTTATTAGTTAAAGGAATTTCTATTCATAGTTTACTGGGAGTTTTTATTATAAACAGATGTTGAATTTTGCAATATTTTGTCGATATTTTTGCATCTATTGACATGAGCATGTTTTTTTTTTTCTTAGTTTAATGTGGCAAATTACATGTAGTGATTTTTTTTTTTCTTCAACGTTTATTTATTTTGGGGACAGAGAGAGACAGAGCATGAACGGGGGAGGGGCAGAGAGAGAGGGAGACACAGAATCGGAAACAGGCTCCAGGCTCTGAGCCATCAGCCCAGAGCCTGACGCGGGGCTCGAACTCACGGACCGCGAGATCGTGACCTGGCTGAAGTCGGACGCTCAACCGACTGCGCCACCCAGGCGCCCCCATGTAGTGATTTTTAAATGTTGAACAAGACTAGTATTCTTGGGATAAATTCCACTTGAGCATGATGTATTATCCTTATCCTTGATGTATTATTCTTTTTATTTATTGGTATAATTAATATTTTTCTTCCTTATGACGGCTATGTGTGGCTTCTTATTGGAGTATTGCTGTCCTTATAAAATGAATTTTGAAGTATTTCCTTTTCTTCTATTTTCTGGAGGAGACTGTAAAGACTTGGAGCTGTTTCTTCTCTAAATGGTAGATTTTCCAGTGAAACTACCTGGGCATCCAGTTTTCTCTTTTGGTAGATTTTATTTATTTATTTTTTTTTAATTTTTTTTTTCAACGTTTGTTTATTTTTGGGACAGAGAGAGACAGAGCATGAACGGGGGAGGGGCAGAGAGAGAGGGAGGCACAGAATTGGAAACAGGCTCCAGGCTCTGAGCCATCAGCCCAGAGCCCGACGCGGGGCTCGAACTCACGGACAGCGAGATCTTGACCTGGCTGAAGTCGGACGCTTAACCGACTGCGCCACCCAGGTGCCCCTCTTTTGGTAGATTTTAAATAGAAATTCAATTTCTTTAGATATGTAACCATTTATGTTATCTATTTCTTCAAATAGAAGTTTTCTTAGTTTGTCTTTTTCAAGGAACTGGTCCATTTTATATAAGTTGTCAAGTTGATTGGGGTAGTGTTCATAGTAAGTGTTTCTTATTTTGCTTTTGACGTCTATGGTAGGAGTAGGATGTCCCCTCTTTAAATGTTGCTATTAGTCATTTGTGTCATCCCTCTTTCATCAGCTGGATAGAGGTCTATCAATTTCATTCATCTTTTCAAAGATTGACATTTTGGTTTCATTAAATATCTGTTTTTTGTTTTTGTTTGTTTTGTTTGCTTGCTTTAATTTCTGCTCTGATTATTTTTCTGTTTTACTTCTGGTTGTGTCTTCTTTCTCAAGTACTTAAGGTATAAGTTTGGGCTAGTGATTTTCTATCCTTCTTCTCTTTGGATATAAGTATTTAGTGCTATACATTTCCCTCTAAACACTGCTTTAGCTGCAACCCACAGATACTGCTATGTTGTATTTTTATATTTATTTAGTTTAAGATATTTTTAAATTTCATTTGAGACTTCCTCTTTTATTCATGGGTTATTTAAATTTGTGTTTTCAAATATCCAAATATTTAGGGATTTTCTGGGTATTGTCCTGTTCACAGTATTATTTTAATATCTTTATGGCTAGAGAACATACTTTGTATGACTTGAATCTTTTAGAATTTGTTGAAACTTGTTTTATTTCCCAGAATAAGGTCTAACTTGATATATATGTATAAATATATATATTAATATATAAATATATATCATAATATATATTAAAGTTTATTTTGAGAGAGAGTGTGAGTGGGGGAGGGGCAGAGAGTGAGGGAGAGAAAGAGAATCTCAAACAGGCTCTGCATTGTCAGCACAGAGCCTGACATAAGGCTTAAAGTCACGAACCATGAAATCATGATCCAAGCAGAAACCAAGAGTCAGACGCCTAACCAACTGAGCCACCCAGTGCCCTTGTATCCTCATTTTTAAAATAAGTTTTGTGAAAGTGTCAGTTACCCTGAAGTGCAAAAGTTAATTATTTAAAAATAATAAATTGCATTTAAGATAAGTGCATATAAACAGAGAAATGAGGAAGGAAAGAAGGAAAAGAAAAACAGAATAATGTTCATAGATCATTCCAGCAGTAGATAAAGCGTGACTTTGAATATGTAAGTTGTTTGTTACAGAATTTTGGAGGACAAAGGATAACTGAAACATTGCCTCTAACAGGCGTGCCTTGCCCTCCCAGTTCCTAAACTCACCAAAGGTACCATTGGCCCTTCATTTTTACCACCTAATCATATAGGTCTAAAACTTCAAGGTCAGGTAAACAAATGTGGCATTTATTTAAGGATTATTTTACTTCTTTTTTTTTAAATGTTTATTCATTTTTTGAGAGAGAGAGAGAGAGAGAGAGTGCAAGCGAGCATATGTGGGGGAAAGGCAGAGAGAAGGGGACACAGAATCTGAAGCAGGCTCCAGGCACTGGCTGTCGGCACAGAGCCCTCCCGACCTGGGGCTCAAACCTGTGAACCGCCAGGTCATCACCTGAGCCAAAGTTGGAGGCTTAACTGACTGAACCACCCGGGCATCCCTATTTCACTTCTTTAAAAAAAATAATAATAATGTTTATTTATTTTTGAGAAAGAGAGAGACGGAGCATGAGTTGGGGAGGGGCAGAGAGAGGGAGACAAAGAATCCAAAGCAGGCTCCAGGCTCTAAGCTGTCAGCACAGAGCCGGAGGCGGGGCTCCAATCCACGGACCGCGGGATCGTGACCTGAGCTATAAGCCAGACGCTTAATCGACCGAGTCACCCAGGCGTCCCAACCCCTATTTCACTTCTTACTGTTAGCCAATAACTCAAAAAACTATCACATTCCAAAATAAAATATACTATGGACGACTACCTCTAGATTTGTGAAAATATTGGGTCAACAATTCACACAGTTTTCATCAAAGACCATAGCATATACTTCTCCTTTTGTTAATTATGTGTATAATTTGCTCAAGCATCTATTGTATTTCTCTAATGGAGACATACTCTGACATTCGTGTTGCAGGTCTCAAGAGTTATTCCCTCTCTCGTGTCCTTATAAGCCTTCCTACCAGTGTCGAAAAGCATTTTAACTTAGGTGTAGAATTTTCCTACCACTTTTTGGCTATGAGAATTGTCTTAGAAGAAAAAGTGGTGAGATCTTTCCAATTAAGTAGGTCTGACCCATGTGAGTTTTTTGAACTTCTTTCCTGAGGAAAATCGTTACCTTCCTTCACAATACATTATGTCAGAATCTTGCCAAGAATGTTTTAAAATTATTTTTAATGTTTATTTATTTTTGAGAGAGAGAGAGACAGAGGGTGGGAGAGAGCAGGGAAGGGTCAGAGAGGGAGTTACAGAATTAGAAGCCGACTCCAGGCTCCCAGCTGTCAGCACAGAGCCTCACGCGGGGCTTGAATTCAGGAGCTGTGTGATCATGACCGGAGCTTAAGGCGGTCAATGCCCAAGGACTGAGCCACCCAGGTGCACTTAATAAATAATGTTTTTAAATACTCTCTTTGAAGAGTAATTCGGCAATACCTCCTAAAGTTTAAGATGAGTGTGCTCTACACTACCATCGATTAATTTCCTTTTGCTTAATTTCCAGTGTAGAAAAAAAAAATGCACATGTGTACACGTAGTTGCTACTACTTCTTACTAGCAATGTTTTAATAGGAAAAATTGCAAGCAGCATGACTTCAGTAAGATGAAGTGTATTTAATCACCGAAATGTATTAAAATCAGCGATTTAACAGCTACACCAGCTCCTTTTCTCAAGGCGGGGCCTGACTGGGGGGGTGGGGGGGGCGAGGGGGCGGAGGGCACGCCTTGGGGGCAGGGTCTGATTGGAGGGCACATCGCAGGACTTGGCTTGGTTGGAGAGTCTGTTTGGGGTGGAGCTCAGCGACGCACGCCCACCCAGGCGCCCTGACGCTCTTTCTGCACCTGTAAGCCTTCTAATGGCACTACTAGAGTCTGTGGCGTGCAGAGGACGTGGCGAAGGGTCCCTTCTCCTTGAACGCTGAGCGCGTGCCCTGCCGTCAAGACGACGTTGTCTTCCAGCCCGATGTGGCCATGAGCGTGTGTCCTGCCCGGCGCAAATACCGTGCACGTCCGCAGCAGCGCAGTCCTGGGCCAGGTGAGCTGGGCACACAGGTGCGGGGTGGGAGGGTGCTGGCGTCTGCTCTTGCGCCTTTGCCCTGTCTGCGCCCCCCTCCCTCCCCTTGGAGCGCCTCCACACCACTCCTGCTGTGGACACGTGGGTCTGAGCCTTCAGATGTAGCCCCCTCCTCAGTCTGGCTCCTAGGGTGGGCTCCTCACGTGGGTTTCTCAGGCCGGACCTTAGGCTGGTTCAGGTGGTGACCCTGCCACACGCAGAGGAGCCATCTCTCCCCTTTTTAAAATCAGTACAGATAAAACTCAAAAACATAGTGTTGGGTGCAAAAAGTTTCAAAAAGAGAAATATCATTTATGTAAATTACCCCCTCCCACAAATGTGTAACTTCAAGATAACTACAAATTTAATAGAACTACAAAAACATGGATTAAAATCATATTTCCCATATTCAACATGGTAGTTCCTTTAGAAAAGGAAAGAAGGGAAATGGATCTGGAGTGGGTTTAGCTGTGTTTGTACATTTCTATTCATTTACATGAAGAGAATAATCTGAAACAAATACAGAAAACTCTAAGTATGGCTTAAATGTGAATAGTATATAGAAGGGATTTTCGTTATGTTATTTATTGTATAATAAAGTAGTCTATGCTTTACAATGAAAAATAAGCGAAGTTAATAGACTATAACTTACATATCAGTTTATTTACATTTCCAATTGGAAGTTTCGAGACATTTTGGTATTCCAGATATTCTTAGAGCACAACCCTCAGGGTTCTCATATTCTTATAGTTGCATTTTTTATTTTTTTTTATTGTGGTAAAATACACATGACATGAAATGTATTATAATTATTTTTAAGTGTCCAGTTCTGTGGTGTCAGCTACATGTATATTGTTGTGTAATTTACCACCGTCCGTCTCGGGAACTCTTCATCTTATAAAACTGAGACTCCATTAAACAGTAACTCCCCATTTCCTCCTACCCATAGCTTCTAGCAGCTACCATTCCATCTTATTTCTCTGTGATTCTATTCTAAGTGCCCCATATAAGTGGACTTCTGCAGTATTTATCTGTGACTGGCCCATTTCACTTACCATAATACCCTCAGGATTTTTCCATGTTGTAGCATGTCAGAATTTCCTTCCGTTTTTCTTTCTTCTTATACTGCATACTGCATTTGCTTGCTTATTCATTCATCTTTGGTGGAGACTTAAATTGCTTCCCTGTTTTAGATATTGTGAACAATGCTCCTGTGAACATGGATGTACAAATAGCAATTTGAGATTCTGCTTTGAATTCAAGTTCAGTTGAAACTGGTGGATACTATGTTAATTCTATTTTTAAGTTTTTGAAGAACCACCATACTGTTTTTCCACAGTGGCTGTATCATTTTACATTCCCATTTGCAGTGAACAAGGGTTCTAATTTCTCCACATCTGTCACAACATTTGGTATTTATTTGATAGTAGTCACCCCAGTGGGTATGAGTAGTATCACATTGTAGTTTTTATTTGCATTTCCCTAATGATTAGTGATGATGAGCATCTTTTCATGTTCTTATTGGCAACTTTTATATCTTCTTTGGAGAAATGGGTACTAAGGTTATTTGCCCATGTTTGAATTGGTTGTTTTTGTGTTTTAGGAATTGTCTATATATTCTAGTTATTAATCCCTTATGAGATACATGATTTGCAAATATTTTCTCCCATTCTTTAGGTTGCCTTTATTGATCTTAAAAATAAGAGTCAGTTATTTTACCAGCAAAAAAAAAAAAAAAAAAAAAAAAAAAGGTTTATTTACGAATAGCGGAGAATTGCAATTTGAAAAGCAAGCTACAGCAAAAACCATAGGCTAGATCAACAAACCAAGGAGAGGAATGCTACTTTATGTAAGTGAAAGAGAAAGTGGGGAGGGGTTGTGATCAAAAGTCCCATTTAAGAGTTCAGGTGGTGATGGTTTCTAATTGGATACATTGCTGGGGTAGTTGATTTCTTGTTGGAGTTGCAATGTACATCTTTTCCTCTTGGGGTCTGTAATTGATAATTCTTTCTGTGATTGACCTTGAGTGGTAGGGTGTGAGAGCTCCCCCTTCTGGCCACCTGACTCCAATATAGAGAGGCTTTCCTATATTAATTTTCACATTTCTCCCTTTTGATCAAGATTTTTCTCCACAAGCATTGCTGATCAAGTCAAGTTTTCTTAATTCAGTGATCTTTTGTCACATGGTGCCTGAGAGATCTTTCTGGGTGTCAAGTCTCATTTTTTAGGAAAATTGTGCAGACTCTAAACCTACTAAAATCACATTCAAGTAAGAAGGAGGGGTAGAAGGGAGAACTCTCAGTCACTTTCCTTCTAAAGGCTATCAGGATTTTAAACATTGGAGATCATCTCCTTATTGGGTACACTGTTTTTATATAGGTTTGAGAAGTGACAAGTGCAGAATCAGAAGTAACATGACAATGCCAAATTGTATGCTGGCTCTAAATCAGGACCGTATGTCTGAAAGTAGCCAACTAAAAATATTTATTGGCATTTATTTCAAGTTAGAGGAGAAGTATTCTCCCTATGGAAACAAACCTGGAATCATGTATGCCTCTTGAAATTCCCTTCTTAAACTTGCCTCGAAAGTAGAATAGTTACTACTACAAAAGCACACTGAAAAAATTAAGTGCATTTGAGTAGGTACTGTGAAGGTATAAACCTGAAACAATAGCTGATGAACTTCCTGCAAAATGGCAAAACTTGAAAAATGTTTTTAAAACAGTATTGTTATTTCAAAACAACTATTTGGAACCAAATGTATTTTTTTAATATTAAATTTATTGTTAAGCTGGTTTCTATACAACACCCAGTGCTCATCCCAACAGGTGCCCTCCTCAATGCCCATCACCCACTTTCCCCTCCCTCCCACCCCCCATCAACCCTCAGTTTATTCTCAGTTTTTAAGAGTCTCTTAGGGTTTGTCTCCTTCCCTCTCTGTAACTTTTTTTTCTGCCTTCCCATCCCCCATGGTCTTCTGTTAATCAGCAATACAGTCTCTAAGGTTTTAAGTTTGGAAACCATAAATTTGGATACAAATCCAGAGTCAGTTAATAGTCCAGATGGAAAAGAAAGACTTCTGTGAATCCTGAACCTTTTACTAGGCTTGGTTCTGACATCTTGGGAAAACTGCCTTATTAAATGTTGTCTGCTTTAATTCTGAGAAATCTTTACTTTTTGAACATCGAATGGCGTGTGGTCCAGTCAGGGTTTGGTGCGTTCTTTAGTGGTAGCACGTGAATCCAATAGTCTGCTCCCAGGCGTTTGGTGGCAAAGGGTTGATAAGAAGAACCTGCTAGGGGCCTTTCCGGTGAAGTTTAGGAGAATGTTTCTGTAGGTGTCTTTCCAATAGTCGAAATCTCCAGCTTTCAAGGTGTTGCTTAAGGTCTTCATCTCCTGGGAGTGCACTGTGAAAATTTGCTCTACTGATATATAGCTATTTTTAATAGAAGCAATTATGTCTTTACAATATTGAAGTATATTGTTTTTTATCAACTATAGGTCAAAGGAAGCTGAACCAAGTACCTTGGGTACTCTTATGACTATGTTAATGAGTGAGAGCCTACGAGTTCCAAGTAGGGTGGACCTGAGATTTAAAAGGACCAATGGCAATTCTTTTAGTGAAGTATTTGAGAGTCTACATGTTTTGCCAATTCAGTCTTAATAGTGCCATTAGTGCCTTTGACTAACCCTGAGGATGATATGCACAATGAAAGTATTGTAAAACCAGCCAAACAGCACAGACTTGTTGAAGCACCTGATTAGTAAAATGGGTACCCCAAAGTTTAAGAGGGGTTCGCCCTGTAAGGATAATCTTTTCTAATAGAATTTTAGCCCTAGAAGAAGCAGTACCTGTATATAAGTGAAGGCTGGTCCAGTGAGAAAATATGCAATCCATGACTAAAATATATTTATATCCATGAGATGGAGGAAGCTGTATGAAATCCATTTGCCAAATCTCAGATGGTCAGTTGGGATATTCAAAGTGGGAACAGTTTGAATAGGTTTTCCTGAATTGCACTTTGGACAGGTGGGACACATGAGGTAGGAACTTTTTCCAGCCTTATTAATGTTTCTCCACCAGTATTGCTTCATGAATGGTATAATTTTGTCAGGCCTATGGTTTCATGCTTGTACAGTATAAGTTATGGGAATTTTTGAATTTCTGGTAGGACTGAATTGTTATGTGGTCCAAATCAGAGTTCTCTCTTTTTATCAAACCAATGGTTATTAGATTTCTAATATTGTCTTTCTATTTCTGTGGCCTACTGTTGGGCATCTCTGGTCAATTTTTTATTTGATGATAATGGTGATGGCAGTGTTGATGGTGATTTCAAGGAACATCCTCTTGGACCATGGCAAAGGTTTGGCTGTTGGTTCCCTTGAAAGTGGCATTTTTGGCAGAAATATGAGTGAGGTGGTTTCTTTTGAACTCCAGGTTTTTGAGTTTGGAATGCCAAGTAGTAACCTTAATAATAGCCAAAACAGGGGTGCCTGGGTGGCTCAGTTCATTGAGTGCCCGACTTTGGCTCAGGTCATGTCGGTCCCATGTCGGGCTCTGTGGTGACAGCTCAGAGCGTTGAAGCCTGCTTCGGATTCTGTGTCTCCTCCTCTCTCTACCCCTCTTCCACTTGTGCTCTCTCTCTCTCTCAAAAATAAATAAATGTTAAAAAAATAATAGGCAGAATAGTTAGCGAAAGTATAGCATCTAATAAATTTTGGACATGGGAGCCATTTAAATTGTATCCTCATTGGAAGTAAGGAAACATTGTTGTTTCTGTACATTCCCAAATCATAAACTACCTCAAAGGCCTACTGATCATTGGTATAAATATTTGCAGTTCTACCTGAGGCTAAGGTACAAGACTGAATAAGGACATTGAACTCAGCCTGTTGGATTGAAGTAGCCAAAGATAGAAATGCTGCCTTAATGGCTTCAAAGGAGTTGCAATAGTATACCCAACATTTTTACCATTTTTGTCCTTTAAATAAGAGCCGTCAATAATCCAGGAAAAAACTGCACTGTTTAGAGGAATTTCCTGTAAATCGTCACAGGGAGTCAAAAGGTGATCTGCTGGTATTAAGCAGTCTTGAAGGGTTTCGTTTGTGATGGAAGGGAGAGGAATAGCAGGGGTAAGATTATAGCAGCACGACAGAGTTATATGAGAAGCAGTTAACAAGAGGCTTTCCTAATAGGTGAGGTGACTGAAAAGTGTTGAGTGTGATGAGAATCTAGGGGGGTTTCTACTGCATGAGGTACGAGGATGGTTACAGGGCATCCCATGATTATTTCTACAGTGGCCTTAACTAAAAGGGCAGTGGCAAGAAAGGCTGGGGCAAGAGGGACATCCCTAGGCCACAGGGACTAGTTGTTGTCTATAATATCCTGTCCCTAGGCCACAGGGACTAGTTGTTGTCTATAATATCCTGTAGGCTGATGATGGTCCCATGTGTTTGGGTGAGTACTCCAAGGGCATTCCCTTCTTATTTTTCCCATACAAAGAGGAAAAAGGGAAGTTGATAATTAGGATGTCCAGACTTTAGTTGGCTTTTCTTTAAAGTCCCAAAAGTTATGTCATCCAGTCTTTCCAAATACTAGTGTCAGTTTTGTCATTAAAAAAATTTTTTTTAATATTTATTTTTGAGAGAGAGGAAGAGAGAGCATGAGCAGGGGAGGAATAGAGAGAGGGAGACACAGGATCTAAAGCGGGCTCCAGGCTCTGAGCTGTCAGCACAGGGCCTGACGCGGAGCTGGAACCCATAAACCACGAAATCATGACCAAATGTTTTTTTCATTTTTGAGTAAAGCATATAGAGGTTGAGCCATAAGAGAGAAGTTTGCAAACCTTTTTTGACGCTGGTCAGCTAGTTTAAGAAAACCTTATAATTGGTGCTTATAATTTTAGGTTTGGGGGAATTCAGGATGCCATGAAACCCACCTGGATCTAAACGTTGTCCTTGTTCTGAGATCAGGTAACCTAAGTATTGATTGGACCTAAGATTGCAATTTTTCTTTGGACACTTTTTTTCCTTTTAGGCCACAAGTTTAAACAGATGGGTAATGTTTGCCTCCAAAGAGGTTTGAGAAGCAGAGCAGAGGAGCAAATCATTTATGCATTGTAACAAAGTAGAGCCTGTAGAAAATCTGCCTTTAAGGTTTTTGAAAAGCAGTAAGGACTCTGTAAAATTCTGAAGCATTACTGTTCAGGTGTGCTGTCATTCTTCCCAGGTGAAAGCAAAAGGATATTGGCTGTCATTGTTAAATGGAATACTAAAAATTGTACTGCAGAGATGGATTACATTGAAAAAGTTGCTTTTAGTAGGAATAGATGTTAGTAATATATGGGAGTTAGGAACAATATGGTGTCAGGGGTTAACAATGTTACTTATCACTTGGAGGTCCTGGAAAACCTCTATCCTTGGCCATTGGATTTTCTTACAGGTAAAATAGGGATGTTACAGGGACAAATGCAGGAGACGATGAAGCCCTGAACCTTATAATTTGTTATGGACTCGATGCCTTGATTTTTTTTTTTAATATATAGAGTATTGGTTAATTATAGGAAGGGGGTGAAGTTTTGAGGAATCTGTTTGAGTCTTGATGGGAGGTACACTGTAGATTCTGCCAATATCATAGTTGAAGGTTTTGCCTATAAAGAGGATGGTAGCTGATCCAATGGGGACAAACCATCTGTGTTCCCAGACTTAGATGTAGTGCCATCAGAAATGGAACAGATGTGGGGCGCCTGGGTGGCTCAGTCGGTTGGGCCACCGACTTCGGCTCAGGTCATGATCTCGCGGTCCATGAGTTCGAGCCCCGTGTCGGGCTCTGTGCTCACAGCTCAGAGCCTGGAGCCTGTTTCAGATTCTGTGTCTTCCTCTCTCTCTGACCTTCCCCCATTCATGCTCTGTCTCTCTCTGTCTCTAAAATGAATAAACGTTAAAAAGATTAAAAAGTGGAACAGATGAAAGATGTGGAGGGGTCATTTAATTCACCTGGTTGGCGATTTTGGTCACTACTGTTAAATTTTGGAGTTTTCCCCCCTTTTGGGAGAAGGAAATTGCCGCATATTTTTCTAAGAAATCTCAGACCAAGAAATGAATAGAGATGGAAGAAAGAGGGAGAAAAGAGTGGGTATCTCAGAGGGCCTAAACAAAAGGGAATAGGTTCAGAGACAGGAACCTGTTGAGGTTTATTGGAGACCCACCCTGTTTGAACCATTTTTATGTTCCTAGGTAAAAGTCACCTCATTAACTTAATAAAAGATACTTTTATGGCTCTCATCCCTTAGAAAATTCCAAGGGTTTTAGGAGCTCTGTGCTAGAAATGTGGATGAAGATGAAATATATTTCTTGTTAAAATCACAGTAATGCTCCACTTTTATTTCTGATCAATTTGAGTCCTCTTTTTCCCCTTCTTAGTTCATTTAGCTGAAGATTTGTTAATTTTTTTTTGATCTGAGAACCAATTTTTAGTTTCATTGGTTTTCTATCATTTTTATTCTGATTTTAAAAAAATGTTTATATATTTTGAGATGGGGAGAGAGAGCATGAGCAGGGAGGAGCAGAGTGGGGGGGGGGGCGGGGGCGTGGGGAGACAGAATCCCAAGCAGGCTCCACACCATCAGTGCAGAACCCTTTGTGAGTCTCCATCCCAGGAGCTCTGAGATAGGACCTGAGCTGAAACCAAGAGTTGGAAGCTCAACCAACTGAGCCACCCAGGTGCTCCTATTCTCTGTTTTATCTCTGGTCTAATCTTTATTATTCATTAAAGTTCATTAAGTTGTAATTATTGATTTGAGATCTTTCTGGTTTCTTATAGGCATTTAGAGCTATGAATTTCTCCTTTGTCACTTCTTTCACTGTGTTCTATAAGTTTTGATATGTTGTATTTTTGTTTTCGTTGGTCACTTAATGACCCTTTTCATGACCCATTGATTAAGAGCGTTTTGTCTAATTTCCACTAATTTGTGAATTTTGAGTTTTCTTCCTGTTACTGATTTTTTTTTCTTTTTTAAGAAAATATTTTACGCTGTTTTATTTATTCTTGAGAGAGGGGCACAGCATCAGCGAGGGAGGAGCAGAGGGAGAAAGGGACACAGAATACATAGCAGACTCCAGGCTCTGAGCTGTCAGCATAGAGCCCAATGTGGGGCTCGAACTCACGAGCTGTGAGATCATGACCTGAGCCGAAGTCGGACACTCAACTGACTGAGCTACCCAGGCACCTCTCTTCCTGTTACTGATTTCTAACTTCGTACCATTGTGGTTGGAGAAGATACTTTGTATGGCATTTATCTTAAAATCTGTTGAGATTTGGGGTGCCTGGGTGGCTCAGTTGGTTGAGCGCCTTACTCTTGGCTCAGGTCATGATCTAATGGTTTATGAATTTGAGCCCCATGTTGGGCTCCACACTGTCAGTCCAGAGCCTGCTTGGGATCTCTCTCTCCCTCCCTCTCTGGCCCTCCCTGCTTGTTCTCTCTCTCTCTCAAAATAAATAAACTTTAACAACAACAAAAAATAAAATCTGGTAAGATTTAATTTGTAGCCTAACATATTTTCTGTTCTGTAAAATACCCCATATTGCTTTTAAGTAGAATGTGTATTCTATTGTTATTTGGTAGAGAATTCTGTTATATCTGGTTGGTTTATTGTGTTGTTCAAATCTCTATTTCCTTCTGTCTTGTTGTTCTTTTTTTTTTTTTTTTTAATGTCTATTTTTGAGATAGAGATCCCTCTCCTGGGAGCAGGAGCAGGGGAGGGGCAATGAGAGAGAGGGAGACAGAATCCAAATCAGGCACAGAACCCAATGCTGGGCTCAAACTCACAAATTGAACCATGAGATCATGACCTGAGCTGAAGTTGGACATTTAACTGACTGAGCCACCCAGGCTCCCCTGTCTTGTTGTTCTATGCATTATTGTAAGAGGGGTATTGGAGCCTCCAGCTATCATTTTAGAACTGTTTATTTCTCTCCCCAATTCTGTCAGTTTTTTGCTTCCATATATTTTGATGCTATGTTATTAGGTATGTAAATATATAACATTGTTATATCTTATACTTTATTAATATATAATGACCTTCTTTGTCACTTGCAACCTCTTTTGATTTTAAAGTTTATCTTGTCTGATATTAGTATAGCCATCCCTTTTTGCTGTTGGTTACTATTTCGTGGAATATCTTTATTTTTTTTTATTTTTTTATTTTTTTGCTGTCAGTCTATTTGTGTGTTTAAAGTGAATCTGCTGTAGACTACATACCGTTGGATCAGGTATTTATATACATTCTCCCAATCTCCAGCATTTGATTAGAGAGTTTAATTCATTTTTATTTAAAGTAGTTGTTGATAAGGAAGGTTCTAATTTTTGTCATTTGGTATTTTTCTATATGCTTTATAGATTATTTGTCTCTCATTTCCTGCACTATTATCTTTTGTGCTTAATTTTTTATAATGAACTGTTTAAATCCCTTTTTCATTTCCTTTTTTTTTTTAAACTGGATTTGCAGCAGGACTTAGGGGATGAGGTGGAAGTCAAATATATGATGCCTATTAGACATCCAGGTAGAGATATTAGCTATACAGTTGGACTGGATACGTAGGTCTGGAGTTATGGAGTAATGTCTAGGCTTGAGTTGTGTATTTGAGTGTATGGCTGATATTTAAGGATCTCAAGGGAATGAATATGGAAAGTGAAAACAAGAGAACCAAGAATTAAACCCTGGGGAATGCTAACCTGAAAAGGTTATAGAGAATTGGGGGAGGTCTAAAACACTGCCATCTCCTTCACACTTTCATATAGTTCTCAAATAATTAGTTTTTTTTTTTAATTTTAATATTCCTGTTATATACTGGTGAATGGGACTGTTGGAGCTTTGAATCCAACTATACCAGGAAATGCATCTTTCATCTCTGCTTCATGCCATCTTTGTTTAATGTTCTGTCACTTCTCTGCTTCCTAGTGCCTGGGCATTTATGTTGCTGATTCCAATGTCAATATATTCTCCTACTTGTGGTACAGCAAAATCATTTCATTTTGTGTACATTATTTAGCTGTATTTTTGTGGTTACCATGGGGATTGCATTTAACATCCTAAAGTTATAACAGTCTAATTTGAATTTATACTAGCTTAATTTTAATAACATACACTCTTTAACAACTCCATCTCACTCTTTTGAGTTGTTATATTACAGAACTACATCTTTATACCTATTTGCCCCCAAACATAAATAATTTTTTAATGCATTAACCTGGAATATTGTGTAGAAAATAAATTGTGGAGTTGCAAACCAAAGTTACAGTAATATTAGCTTTTAAACTAATAGTTGGTTTTTAAATGCATTTAATTTTTTAATATTTCTAAAATGTAATATTTTTAAATACTTTTAAAATAACTTTAGGAGAGTTAAATTTCTTAAATCATGTAGAAAATAAGAAGACTTACAACATTGTTGCAATAATACTAGCTTTTATAATTGCCCATGTATTTACCTTTCTTGAAGTCTTTATTTCTTCATATGTATTTAAATTACTATAGCCACTGTGCTTTCATTTCAACCTGAAGGATTCCTCTAGCATTTCTTGTAGGGCAACTCTACTGCTAAGAAACTCTCAGCTTTTGTTTATCTGGGAATGCCTTAATTTCTCCCTCACTTTTCAAGGACATTTTTGCCAGATTTAGGATTCTTGTTTTAACAGGGTTATTTTTTCCTTTAGCATTTTGAATATATCAGCCCACTTCCTTCTGGACTCCAAAGTTTCTGATGAGAAATCTGCTACTCCTGTTGAGGAGCTCTTGATGTGATAAATTGCTTCTCTCTTGCTGTTTTCAAAATTGTATCTTTGTCTTTGAACAGTTTAATTATAATATGTCTTAGTGTGGGTCTCTTTGAGTTTATCCTACATAGAATTTGTTGAGTTTCATGAATGTTTATGCTCATGTGTCTCATCAAATTTTGGAAGTTTTCAGCCATTATTTCTTTAAATTCTGTCTCCTCTTTGTGGAATTCCTATAATTAATGCATAACTTGGCCCACTGGGTGGTGTTCCACAGGTCCCTATGCTTTGTTTACTTTTCTTTAAACTTTTTTTTTTCTGTTTCTCAAATTCAGTAATTTCCATTGTCCTGTCACATCAAGTAATTGATTCTTTCTTCCACCTGTTCAAATATGTCTTTGACTCTCTAGTGAATTTTTTATTTTAGTTGTACTTTTCATCTCTAAAATTTCTTTTTGGTTTCTTTTTAGACTTTCTTTATAGATATTTCCATTTTGTGCCTTCATTGTTTTCTTGGTTTTTTCCATGTATTCCTTTTGTTCTTTGAGCATCTTTAAGAAAGTTGTTTTAACTTTTTTTTAATGGTTTTATTTTTGAGAGAGGGAGGCAGAGTATGAGTGGGGGAGAAGCAGAGAGAGAGGGAGACTCAGAATCTGAAGCAGGCTCCAGGCTCTGAGCTGTCAGCACAGAGTCCAATGCAGGCCTCAAATTCGTGAGCCACGAGATCATGACCTGAGCTGAAGTCGGATGCTTAAGCTTAACCATCTGAGCCACCCAGGCGCCCCAAGAAAGTTGTTTTAGAGTTTTATGTAGTAGATTCACCATCAGGTCTTCAGGAATAGTTTATCTTATTATTTTTTTCCCCACTGAATGATCTATACTTTCCTGTTTCTTTTCATGCCTTGTGATGTTATTGTTGAAAACTTGTTATTTCAGTCTAATGTGGTTATTCTAGAACTTGAATTCTCCCCCTTTGCCAGGGTTTTCTGTTTTTGTTTTTTTTTAAGTTTATTTATTTATTTTGAGAGAGAGAGCAGAAGGGAGGAGCAGAGAAAGGGGGAGATTGAGGATCCCAAGCCAAGCAGGTTCTATGCCGTCAGCACAGAGCCCAACACAGGGCTTGAATTCATAAACTGTGAGATTGTGACCGGAGCTAAAATCAAGAGTCGGATGCTTAACCAACTGAACCACCCAGGTACCCCTGTTTTCTGTTGTTTTTGATGGTAGACTATCTCTGTACTGAAGATGAGCCTGAGTTGTAAACTTAAGGTTCCTCAGGTCTTTTGACCCTGTACCTTTCCCTAGGCATGTATGGTGACTTTGTAATTTCCTTTATATCTCCAGTTGCTTTTGAATGTCCTAGTCTTCAATGCCTGGCTTCCAAAAGGGGAAAAAGAGAAAAATGAAGGGGGAAAAAGACACTGGCTCTTTAAATTCCCCTGGAAGTCACTTCAGCCATAGGGGGAGAGGCATGCAACAATGAGGAATGGTTGCAACAATGGCCACCACCTTTCTGTGTATACCACTGTGATCGATAGCAGTAGTCAGTGATCAAAGCATAGATCCCTGATATTTGGAGGGACAGGACCCTTTTTGTCCACCCTGGCTCCAGCAAGCCATGTTAAGGTGTTCTGGGAACTTGTGAACAACTGCTTGCCATGGGGCTGAGGGGTGAGGGATAGGTAGCTGTTACTGCACTTAGAGCTGAAATTGACTGCCCTGTACCATCCAAGGTTTTCTCTTGAAGTTGCAAGCTTTTAACAGACTCCAGAGTTCAAAATAGTTACATCAGATAGATTTTGCCAGTGCACTTATTGTCTGGGTGAGGAGACAGGTTTATGATGCTTCCTACTCTGTCTTCTTCCCAGAGTCCTCTACAGTCCATTTCAATAGATACATTACCCATGATTGTGATAATCATGCTGAGATGAGCTTCATCATAGGAATGTCGTAGGCAGTCAGCCCTGATCAGAGGAGAGGAAAGAACACTTGGCAGTCAGGAAATGATAGTTCTTTGCGGTTATTCAGCACTGAGAAATCCGGGCAACAAACATATAAATGTATTAATTGTTAAGCATATTAATAAATGTGAACACATGTAAACAAATATTTCTTTACCTAAATGCTGTAACTATGCTTTTTCTTCCAGAAATGTATTTAGAGCCATGATTCCTAATTTGGGATAAGGTTTATATATGTATTGGGGGAGGGGGAAAAAAAGATTTCTTAAAGCCACTTAAACTGGCCTGAGACAGCTAAAACTTCCTTGCCTCCCAAATTTTATGACTATGAAGAAATACTCAAAATTTGGATAAAAGTTGCTAATTTTGGGGGCGCCTGGGTGGCGCAGTCGGTTAAGCGTCCGACTTCAGCTCAGGTCACGATCTCGCGGTCCGTGAGTTCGAGCCCCGTGTCAGGCTCTGGGCTGATCGCTCAGAGTCTGGAGCCTGTTTCCGATTCTGTGTCTCCCTCTCTCTCTGCCCCTCCCCCGTTCATGCTCTGTCTCTCTCTGTCCCAAAAATAAATAAACGTTGAAAAAAAATTTTTTTAAGTTGCTAATTTTTAATGCTTTTTCAAAGCTATATTTTCATAACATGGTTACATTTTATGGCTTGTGTATTAAAATGGCTCTTCAGGGGCGCCTGGGTGGCGCAGTCGGTTAAGCGTCTGACTTCAGCCAGGTCACGATCTCGCGGTCCGTGAGTTCGAGCCCCGCGTCAGGCTCTGGGCTGATGGTTCAGAGCCTGGAGCCTGTTTCCGATTCTGTGTCTCCCTCTCTCTCTGCCCCTCCCCCGTTCATGCTCTGTCTCTCTCTGTCCCAAAAATAAATAAACGTTGAAAAAAAAAATTAAAAAAAAAAATGGCTCTTCAGTGTTAAATTATACATAAAGCTTCTTGTTTTGTGTGAACATAGTATCTGGTAGTAATTATTTTGGTAATTATCTTTTAAAAATTAATAAGTTACTCCATAGTTTCTTAAATTTTATTTAAATGTATACACAATAATTTTTCTGTCTTATAAATCAATAAAATATTTTGAAAAATAAAACTAAAAAAAAGAAAGTTACCTCATTTTAGAGCTCATATTTCCAACATTTGCATTACAGTTTGTCAACCTCCAGATAATTGACATTTCTCTTGAGAAAATAAAATAACAACTTTGTATACATATTTTCATCAATATTCCAAAATTTTGCTTCTTTCCATGACCCTGACAACTCAGCCAATTACCCTGTAGAAGCTTAGAAACAGGACATGCAGCATCTCTTGTGTCAGTCATCAAAATTAGGATTCAACTCCATGAGTGGCTCATGTGAGAAGCTATAGACCAGGAAACATATTAGAGACACAGGAGATAGGAATGTTTATTCCACTTTAATTACCCTCAGGAGACTAAAGGCAGGAACAGAACAATCCACTTGACTTTAATGGAGAGGTGGAAGGGGAAGAACCTAGTATATCCTCCTGAAACTGAGAAAAAAAATCTCCAGTATGCCCTGGAAGGCCCTATACTATCTCTGTCTGAGATTAAACTGGTATTCACTCTATCAACAAATTTCAAAATGGGGTCCAAGGATTACCTCATTGAAGATCAAATTGTGGTTTCTGAGACTCCATCCCCATGTATCTCCTGAATCAGAATCTCTGAGGTTGAGTTTCAAGAATTTCCATTTCTATACAGATAGCCAGATTCTTTTTTTTTTTTAATAACTCGGAAATAAAACTATATATGGGGGATGCCTGGGTGGCTCCGTTGGTTTAGTGTCTGACTCTTGATTTCTGCTCAGGTCACGATCCCAGGGTCTTCGAATCGAGCCCCTGGGGGCTCAGCACTGAATATGGAGCCCGCTTAAGATTCTCTCTCCCTCTGCCCTCCTATCCCCTCTTCTCTCTCTCTCTCTCTCTCTCTCTCTCTCTCTCTCTCTCTCTCAAAAATAAAAAAAAAAAACAACAAAAAACTATACATAGTAAAGTATTTGTGATGACCATGAAGACCAAGACATAGAACATTTTCATCATTCCAGAAAGTTTCTCTTGCCCCTTTCCAGTCAATTCTCCTCAAAATCCAAACTGTGTTGAACACAGGTATGACTTTATATACTATTTTTAAGTCTCATCAAAAATGGAACCTATAGTAGACAGTCTTATGCTTCCGTTTTCCTTCCCTCAGCATACTATTTCTGAAGCCATTTAAGTTTTAGGCATACTAAAACTTGAGAACCAAAGCTTTCTGAAGCAGAAATCATCAGAAGGAAGCCTGATGTTGGAACTCCTCTGAAGTGATGGAATCTTTTCAAACTACCCTATTGAAAAAAAATATTTTATTTTCAAACTACCCCATTTTAATATTTATTTATTTATTTGTTTGTTTGTTTGTTTGTTTATTTGGTAGGGTTGGGGGGGGGAAGAGCGAAGGGAGAGACAGGGCGAATCTTAAGCAGGCTCCACTTTCAGCGCAGAGCCAATGTGGGGATCCATCCCACAATCCTGGGATCATGACCTGAACCTAAATCTAAAGTCTGATGCTCAACCAACTGAGCCACCCAGGTGCCCCTAAACTACCCCATTTTAAAACCATCTTCTATCTTAGGCAAATCCATTATGTGGTTGCCAGTTGATCTTTTATTTTTTATTTGCTATTTAAAATTGGAGTATAATTAACATACAGTGCTATGTTAGTTTCAGGTGTACAATATAATGATGCAGCAATTCTGTACATTTCTTAGTGCTTATCAAGATAAGGTTACCCTTGATCCTCTTTATCTTTTTTTACCCATCCCTGCACTGAACTCCCCTCTAGCAAACACCAGTTCTCTGTGTTTAAGAGTCCATTTTTTTTGTTTCTTTTATCTTTGTTCATTTGTTTTGTTTCTTAAATTCTACATATAAATGAAATCATATGGTATTTATATTTCTATGGTATATTTCACTCAGCATCATAACCTCTAGGTCCATCTATGTTGTTGCAAATGTTAACTTGAGCTCTCCTGCATTAATGATTTTACTCACGGAGGTCAAACCAGCCTCCATGAAATCAACCACTGCATATTTTCGTCATCATACTTTCCCCATTCCTAAATTTATACTTTCTTCATTTTGAAATTGTTTGGGGGATAATTTTAATAGTACTACAATGACAGCCAGTCAAAATCTCAGTAGTATTTGCCTTTAAATAAAATAACCACAACTTGCCAAATAACCGAGCATTCACCATTTCTTCTCAGAATCCTTTCAGCTTGATTTCCACAGGATTTCACTCAAGAATTCTAAGTAATTTCTCCGAATGGGGAGAATAACACAGCAGGAAAGCAAAGTTGTAATTATCAGAGAAGCATGAAAATTATGATGGAAAACACCTATTAGACCACCTAGGTTTCAGCCCTGCCAGGGAGATGTTGGTCACTGTGGTAGGTTTACTGAGTGTTTTGCTGAGTTTATTGCTTTAAGCAATTTGGCTTCTGCTATACTTCTGGCTTCTTCTGCTCTTTTGGCTGAGTTTTCTGCAATCAAATAATTGTAGGATCAAAGTTTCACTAGAGTTGTAATGTAACTATTTCTTCTAAGTTGAAAAGACACACTCCTGTGTTTCTCCTTTATTCTCATACTACCAACACACTTCACTTCAGATAGTAGATGTGTGGATTTTACACAAATTAAGCAATTCTCTGACACCAGATAGGTGTCCTGTAATTCACTTCAGTTCTGACAGTAACTACCTGGAGAGAGCATTAGGTCTCTCACAGGGTAAGGGCTAAGTCCCACAAGACTGCACCTGCTTCAGATGTCCAGGTTGTCACTGTACTTCAGACTGACAAACTATTGAGGTTCCCATGACCCCTTCTGTGGGTTTGATAATTTGTTAGAATGGGTGGTTTATATAAAGGAAATATAAAGTATATATATATATATATATATATATATATATATATATAAATATATATAAATATATATAAATATATAAAGTAAATTATACAGATAAACAGCCAGATGAAGAGATATGTAGGGTGAAGTCTGGAAGGGTCAAGAAGGAGCTTCTGTCTTCATGGAATGTATCACCCACAAAGCATGTGGATGTATTTATCAACCTAGAAGCTCTGCCAACCCTGTACTTTTGGGATTTTTATGGAGGCTTCATCACATAGGCATAATTGATCATTAACATAATCTCTAATCCCTCATCGCTTTCCAGAGGATGAAGGGTTGACCTGAAAGTTCCAAACTTAAAATCATGGCTTGGTCTCTGGTGACTAGCCCCCGTCTTGAAGTTATTCTTGAGCCCAGCAAGAGTTGCCTCATTAGAACAAAAGACACTACTGTCACCCAGCAAATTCCAAGGGATTTAGGAGCTCTGTGCCAAGAACCAGGTCAGAGAGATCAGATATTAGTACTAAAGATGTCCCTAGTACTCTTACCATTTAGCATATTACAAGAGGTTTAGGAGCAGTCTGTGAGAAACAAGGCAGAGATCAATTATATTTTCAATTATTTTCTACTTTCTATTTCCATCTGTTGACTCATGATGTCCACTAGCCTTTTATTAAATAGTGGTCTCTTGGCCGCTGATGTCAGATTTTTTGATAAAAGTTAAAAGTGAATGGTCTTACTTTCCCATTGCTATCATACGAAAAAGCCCTTTGAGGGGGTTGGGAAAAGCATATGAGATTAAATGCCAAGAGGAATAATCTAGACAGTAGGGGATATCTGCTTGACTGATGTGTAGTATGGGATCACTCAGTACAGAAACTACTGAGAGAGGGCCACTAAAGACAATGTTACCTAAAATTGGCCTTATTAGAGGAATATGCTGAGGATATTTGGAACCTCAAATATTCCCTTTGTACCTGGCATTGTTAACACAAAGAACTTTTTGTTAAACTTATGAATTTGGTTAATTCCTTTCTTGCATTAACTACCAGTGTTCAGAAAAATATATAAACTCTAATTCGGTTTGTAGACTTGAAAATTGTTCCTTCTTGAAGTGGATATTTATCCACATTGGATCTTTAAGTGTATCGTGTACAAAACATTGAAATTCACCAAGAGATGAATCACCTTTTAACTGTGGGATATTTAAAATGGCCAGTAAAAGATTCACAGATTATAGTCACAGTTCTGTAGGATGCTGTGGTTTCTACTCTCATCTATTGTAGGAGTAAAGGAATGAAAGCCACTCTAACTCTGGGTCACTCAGATGACCTGGTTATCCCCATTACTTTCTCCTTCAAAGAAGAATACATCATTGAAAGTGTTACTAATTCTGAGCTGAGGTCTTTTCCATCTCTTTGACCTTTGATGCTTTTCCACCGATTTAGCATGAATTCTGTTTCATAGAGATGGAGATAAAATGCACATTTCCACTCTTTGTTCCATCCCATATATCTCTACTGGGGAAATGGACATTATAACTTTTATGTTTTGTGCTAAAATATTAAGTATCCAAAAAAGGAGAGAAATATTTGATTCTCAGGAGTCTTCAGATAAATCACAATGGGATCTATAAAAACAGAACATTTGGATTGGGGACAAAAAGACATGGGTCAGAATCATGGCTCCACTACTGACTAGCTGCAGATCGTATTTTCTGAACCTCATTTTCTTCCTCTGTGAACTGGGGGTAATAATACTTGGTTTACCTAGCAGAGAGGTTTGTGTGTATGTGGAAAGTAAATAAGATAATCTGTGTGATTGCATCTTGTATACTAAAAAAGTACTATGAAATATTAAGTGTTCCTTTTACTGCTACTGGTGCTGGTGGTGATGGCAAGGGTTATGGCATACTGAAAATCAGATTGGAGTTCAAATCCAAGTTGCTGTTATACTTAGTGTGTACCATACTTTTTTTTTTTTTTTTTTTTTTTAAAGAGAGAGCATGCAAGCAGGGAGGGGAGAGGGACAGAGGGATGGAGAGAGAATCTTAAGCAAGCTCCATGCTCAGCATGGAGCCCAATGTGGGGCTCCAACCCACGAGTCTGGGATTATGGCCAGAGCCAAAATTAAGACTTGAACATTTAAACAAGTGAGCCCCCAGGCACCCCGGGTACCATACTTTTATATAATAGTTTCCTCATCTGTAAAATGGGGTAAAAATTGTTTTTAACAAACAACAAAAATGTAACTATTTAAGTAATCTATAAAGTAGATAGTTGTTAATAAATGTTAAACATGCAACAGATGACCTATAAATACCAGTTTTATTTCTAATTCCTCCCCGCTACTGCAAGCACATACTCCAAAACATAAATCTGGGATTAGGTCAAAATTTTGTAATTTATAAACTTTCTGCTAAATCTGGCCTGCTGTCTGTCTTAGTAAATACAGTTTTATTTGAATATAGCCACACTCATTTGCTTACATTGTATCTGCAGATGCTTGTAAATATTATGGCAGAATTGACTGGTTGTGACAGAGACTGTATGGCCTGCAAAGCCTAAAATATTTGCAGGCCCACATAGCCCTTTATAACAAAGTTTGGTGATCTCTGGTATAGAAAAAGTTACAGTATTAAAAACACAAGTAATGAACCTAGTGGTTATTTACTTGGACCACAGACACTTAAACCTGGGGGTAGAGACAGTATCTCAAACTTTTTTGGTGTCTGGGCCACTTTACAGTTTAAAAAGCTCTTATTTATGTTGGTTTTAACTATGTATATTTATCATTTTCTAAATTAAAAACAGAATTTAAAAATATTTGTATATTCATTTAATAATAGACATAATACATTTATTTTATTCTCACATTAAAATGAATACCATTTTTATGAAAAATAACTATATTTTACAAAGAAAAATTGGTGAAAAGATTAACATTTATTTATGTTTTTAGAAATCTCTTCAATGTTTGGCTTAATTGAAGACTGTGGGAATCTCATATTTATGTCTGCATTCAATCTGTTCTCATAACACATGTATACAGCCCTTGTGAAATCCCACCGCACATTTGTAATGGATAGTGCAAAAGGAAAAGAATGTCATAACATTGTTATGAAAATGGTTTTGAGTGTGGTACCCCCAGTTGTCCCAGATTACACTTTGAGAACTATATAAGGTGATATGTCCATGGAGTTATACTGGTGCAAACTCCAAACCAGGATAATACAACTCCTCAAAAAATAAAATTTGATTTAAATTTTGAGCCTGATCAATTTTACTCTGCTTCACAGTGAATGGTTGGTTTTGAATACAGATAGATATATTTTGTTAAGCAAAGGACGTGTCTAAAATGTAACCCTTAGACTAAAGTCCTGCATGTTAGAACCATCTATTTTCTATCGATTTGCATTTCAAGAACTAAAGATGGATTCCTATGTGCCAGGCTGAACATTCTCTCTGTAATCCTGTGTTTTCTTTACTGAGGAGGCACATCATACTCGCCCCAAATCAGGGTTTTGTGAGGACTCATTTAAATATAGTTTGCTTCCACTATTTCCAAGTCCTTGCTTAAAAAGAATAAATAATAAAAACATATATAAAGTTTGTTGTAAATAAAGTGACCTTTAAACATTACACCATAATCCATACTCATTAGAAATGACTTAGAAATATAGGTGAGCAAAATCAAAAAGAAAAATACATACTAAATACTAACAGGAATAATTACCGCTGGAGTTTTTCTAGTATTCTTAGTGTTTTAATCAGACATGTGTGATCCTATGTGCCCCGAACTTAGAAACTGTGGTATTGAATTATTTTATTTTTTCCTAAGATAGTCATTGAAAAACCTGTCATACTGCCTTCACAAAACCTCATCACAGTAAGCTCATTTTAAAGTATTAAAAATATATTATATTTTAAAAATATTTTGCTTAGATTATTTTGCTTAGGATTTAAAAAATTAATAAAACTTAATTATTTTTGCATGTAAGGACAAAGTAATTATTTCTTATTTTTTATTAGAGGATAGAAAAATAAATACTCGTTGAGATTTAAATAACATCAAATAAACTGATGTAAAAATGCATTATTGTAATAATACATTTGAATTTGAATTTGACATTATTTCAGGCAGGACAGACCGGGTAATGAAATGAACAATGTTGAGATTCTGATTAGCTGAACAGTGAATATTTAATTTTTCAAAAGTAGAGTGAATAAAAAATTAGAGAAGATTTGACTTGTGGCTAATAAGATCCCTCATTCACCAATCATATTTAGGATAATTAAGCTTAAAAATGACAGTGAACTCAGGAATTTTTACTTCTATGACACATGATAATGCATTACTATACTTCACATGTACAATTTCAGTATTTGAAAGTCTCTTACAACCTCAGAGTCTCCAACATCATCAATATAGTCAACATGTAGCAAAATAAAATGGAATCATGAGAAAAAATGTCAAGAAAACATATATTTACTAAATAAATATGTTTCAGGAAAAACATTGTCTTATTTCAAGAAAACATAGTTTTATATTGGTTTATGGCATAAACTATTTTCTTTTCCAACAGCCATGTATATCTTTCACAAAATACATATAGTAACAGTACTGAGTTAATAGGCCATCCTCATTGAGACTATTACTTCTCAAAGGAATATGAATTAATATAAATTCCTCAGTGAAATTCCACAAGACTTTCTTTTGGCCCTGAAAACTGTTTTGTACATGGACCAGGTTTTGTGCTTGTACTGGGTATTGGAGCTATGAACATGAAAACAGGAGATGTGCGCTTCAGAAAAAGGAACTTCTAAGAGTCCAGTGCAAAGGTCAGAGAGCAGTAATTCTGCACCCGTGGAAGGTGGAGTAGGATAGTAGAAGCAAGTTGTGTTTGGAAAAGAATCTGCTTTTCACTCATGGATCTACTGGCATAAGCTTCCTTTAAAAAGTGACTTCTTTCTAGATGTTTCACATAACATAAATATCATTTTTCCTTTCTTGTCCTGCAGATTAGTTTTTCCTCCAAAGTTCCTCTTATCTGAGAAATAAAGTCCAGGAGAATAAATGTATAATTGTTGCTATCATTCAAGTTATGCTCATTTGCTAAGATGACAGCTAGGGTGGGAGAGATATTAAGTCCCAACATTAGCAATACGTCTGCAAACTTCTCTTTCTGTCTGAAGAAAGCATACAGAAAGTGGGTGGTGTCATTCTGGGGAAAACCTTGAATCTTCTTTAACTCATGAAAGAATAAATTATTCGTAATTAAGAGACTTTCTTATCAGTAATACATTCCTTGTGACATTTTTCATCAGTGTGTCTCAAGTCTGAAGGTTGAGACTTTCTGCCAAAAATGATACTGTATTATTCCCATTCACTCTAGTTCATAACCCTCATACTCATCTGTGGCTCGTCATTCTTCCATGCCTTGAGTAACTAATCGTTTGTCAAGTCTAGCCAGTTTGTATTCCTTTGCAATGTATTTAATATTTCTCCTTTCATTATCATTTTCATTGCCACATCTTAATACAGACTTCTCCTGTTATCTGAAAATCATGGTCTCCAAGCTGAGAATGTGTATGACTTTGGCCATCAGATTCTGTGACCATATCAGTTCTCTGCTCAAACGTCACTAATGGTCTTTCACTGCTTATCTGAGAGTCCAAGCAGCCTGGTCAAATTCCAAAATATATTACAACAAAATTACTCTTATTCTGTTACATAAAGGTTATGTTTCAATATGGACATTATATTAAAACAAAGTAATATTAAAATTGGAATATTATAAGTTATTGAACAAAAGTCAAGACTGATTTCTGATTAGAAATCAAAGAAAAAGCAACAAAAAATAATTAATAGAAGTATAAATACCAGTATACTTAGCTAATATATCAAGTATGTCGATAACATTTGTAAACATCATATATGCTGAATTTATTACTATTAAATGGACAGGGATCTAAGAATAACATTTTGACACATTGCTGGGAATTCTGATCAATGCAATTACATTAAAAACAGGAATGAGTAATTATAAAGAAATGGTAGTTTTTATATTTGTAAATATTACAGATAAAAGGAAACTTAAAGTGATCATGACCTCTGATGAGTTATAAGAATGTTTGAAATCTAGGGGTGCCTGCGTGGCTCATTTGGTTAGGCATCAGACTCTTGATCTTATCTCAGGGCATGATCTCACACTTGTGGGACCAAGCCTTGAGTCTGGCTCTGCTGCTGACAGTGCGGAGCCTGCCTGGGATTCTGTCTTTCCCTCTCTATGCCCTTCCCCTACTCACTCTCTGTGTGTCTCTCTCTCAAAAATAAATAAATAGGCTTAAAAAACATGGTTGAAATCTACCTTAAGAAAATAATACTAAGAAAAAAGTTATGAAAAGAAATGTATTTTGAAGGTATTTATGTTAACAAAAATTTGGGAAAGCCTAAATATTTAGCCATAGGGAAATGCATATGGTACATTTATTTGGACTGTCATTAAACTTAATTTTTATGAAATATTTATATCGCTCAAAGTCTGTGCATATAGACACTGCTGAAACACAAAGAGAATTGTAATACTGAATATGTGATTTTATGGTATCTGTGTAGAAAATATCAGAGAACAAAATGGAATGAAAACAACAGAGCCTTACATAGTGATTATCTTTGGACAGTGGATCCTTAGTTTCTTTTATTCCTCTTCCTAATTTGAAATTACAAATTTATTACTATGAGATTATATTATTTTTATAATTAGAATACATAAAATGAGTGCTAAATAAACAAATATGTCAAATTCAGTTTAGAATTCACTTCCCTCAAGAAATCTTCCTTGATTAATTCCACTGGCATTGATCATTGCTTTATACTGTGTCCCCATACTTATGTATTCAGTTGGTACCATATTAATTTGCATGTTTCAAAAAAATAAATTTATGAGCATAATTATGGTATTTCTACATGTAGTGTAGTCTCCACACTGAATTATAAACTTGAGAATATGAGGAACCTCAAGTATATGTCCTACTGTATTTCTATAATGATTCATGTACTTTTCACAGTTTAAATGTTAACTTACTGAACACCTGATGAACCATTGGAAATGTGATGCCTTGTGACGAGCAATAAACATGAAATGCAATCCAACATTCTCTACAATTTTTATTGCCACTAAACCCTAGTTGAATTTTAGAAATTATATACAAAAATGTTGAGTATTATACTCAACAATATATGTATATTATCTTTTCAAATCAAGCTTATAGTTTGTCCCAAAATGCTGTCCATATAAAATTTTTAAGCTCTAATTTTCTGTCAATCGTCTATTACCATTATGTTCATATATGCCATAATTCTTTCTTAGTTTCCCTCAGAAATCAGCTAAATGTATTCTTTTTGTTGTTAAATTACATAGTAAAGAGAAAATGGATAACTGCTTCTAGTAGGTAGAAGTCACTACCACTGAATTGCCTATTAACAAATGCACACCGTTTCTTTGTGTCCCAGATGTTCAGGCATATGGGAATGAAAAAAATCAATGGATTGGAACCTCTTGATTCAGTTATTCTGGTGACAAACAATCTGTATTGCTCATTGATGATTGTTTTACCCTTGACAAAGTGGCTGCAATTGTTACTTGCAGATGGAACTGCGTTTAATTTCTTTTCTCCATTCTCCACACCACTGTATTTGTCATTTTGGATCAGAATGAAAAGAAACATACCACTAACTGCATGTGTTCTCTATACTTATTGATTAGTTAAGGGATGTTGTTAGTACCTCTCATTGAAACCAGATGAGAAAACATGATACATTAAATCCAATCATTTAGTGAAGATCTTTACTCATTTCGGGGAATGGAATTTGATTAAGAATTGTGAACAACTCTTGAGAAAGGATAAGAAAATAGGCCCCAATGATAGTTATATTTTTCCAAAAGTAAAGGAAAATGTACATCTGGAAGTTCAAATGGTATTTTAGTATCAACCAAAACTCTATGTGGATTTATGAGTCATATATGAATTGATGTGAAAGTGAACAATGACCCAGAAATCCAGATGGAATGAAAATAAGGTGGGCGAACTGCTAATTAAATAATGTGGTAGCAGCTAGCTCAATTAGAAGAGGTAGAAAAATAGTGACACTAAATTTAAGGTATGGCTGGCAAAATAAAGGCTAATGTTGGAATATAGTTTTAAAAAAGAAGAAATTAGTGAAAGCAAAGAATGAAAATACAAATGAACTTGTGTAGTTCATTGTGTGAAAATTTTCATATGTCTAACACTTATGCCTAAGGCCATTCTGAATGTCAGCTGGCTATTAATTATTCGGCTTTAGGCTATATTTCTACAAGGAAATTTTTGCTAAAATATGTGATTCAATACAAATACTATTTTTTTCAAAACTGTTTACTATAGTCCAAACGTTGAAAGTTGAGATACCTGTCAAAAATACACATTTGAAAAGAGCAAAAAACCTAGAATGCTAAATGGATTACATCAGTAGAGGCAAAGTCTATCAACAAAATAGAAAATAACGCAAACACAGAATCACATAGAGGAACACTTAATTTTAACACTGAGGAAAAACTTTAACATGAATTCTTTTCAATTGTACAATAGTTGCATGAAAGCAACAAACTTTTTTTTTTCCAGTAGAGATAAAATTTCTTTAATTTGGTTGTAATGCCAGGAGAAGGATTAATATTTTGGAGAAATTGTGATAAAGCATTTATTGGGTTCCATTTGCATTTGACATGCACTGTTTTCAATATGTATATTGTGATAAGATTCACACATCTAATATAAGGCTTAGTTGCTGACTTTTTAAAAAATATATATAATTTCTGGCTGGGATGAGAGAAATCATCTAGGAAGATTTCTTGGAAAATTGCATTAATTTTGATTGCTGCATACAGAGAGAAAGGTTATTCTGGGATGGAGATAGCTGAAGCAAGGCATAGAGGTTTTTTTGTTTGTTTGTTTGTTTGTTTTTTTAACAATATCAGAGAATCCAATGGTTTTATCAGCAGAAACTACTTTTAATTTCCTTGGATCCTTGAGGTCATCTGGGAGGGTGGTGGTGGTAAGTATGGCTGCTGATGAAGACTTTGGTTTTCCCTTCCCATTGGGAAGGAAGGATATTAGCTCCAGGTCGGTTTCTCCAAGAGTAGAATCCTTCCTCTCCTGGCTTCTTTCTGCTCCAGGCAGACGTCTGCATGCTTGACTACTTTCAATAGTAAGCCAGTCCCTACCAAAGGCTAGAAGCATTTGAGAAGATGGAAGTATACTTGAGGCAGATTTAGAATTAGGATTGTTGCTTTAAGTTCAGTATCAAGGTACATGATGAATCATAGATTTCTCATGAACCAAGTCTAGTGGATTTTCTCACTAGTTATGATTATTGCTTTGTCTTGATTACATATTAAAACAATTCCTTTGTTGGATCTACATTATTATTCCAAATGTTTTTGATTGATGTGCTGATAAAGTGCCTAGTACGTTTTGGTCTCATATTCCAGTGGCTGGAGTCTGCTCTAAAATAAAATGATTGTTCACATGGCCATCCTTGTCTATCTCCACCAATCTGATAAATGTTTCAGTATTAACATAAGTTCCATTTAAGCTTGAATTTGTTTTTATTTGGGTAATAGATCTATAACTAAATGTAATTTACCTTTCCCCAGGCTGGCCCAATGCTGTATCTTCTTTTTCTCACACCATCAACAGTTACCAAGACACCAGCTTTCCTTGAGGCTCAAACTGTTTTAAGTATCATACTTAAGGGCTCCATAAGCTATATCTTCATTGCCCCGGTCATAATATTTTTTATTATGGAAAAATACATTCTAAACATTATTTCCTATTGTAAGAACTTCAGCTGTATCTTTGTAACAAAAATGAAGTGGAAACTTGCCAAATGCTACGGTAGAGAAAGAAGGTAAAATCATTGCTCTGAATTACTCATAAAATCACGAAATTTAGGGACAAACTCCAAACAAGGAAGCATTACTCAATGGCCTGAAACTGATAAATTTTCTTGAGTTTCTCATGTAATTTGAAACATATTGCAATTCACACTCTCCCTGTTATAAACATATGGATGGTTCTCTTTTAGTGAAAAGCACCCAATAGAATTGTTAGACAAATAAGATGAGCTTTTCTCCTCTTCCCATCTCTAAAAGCAATTTTCACACCAACATGTCTACAAATGTATGTTTTAATAGACCTAATCTCTCTATGATGTCATTTTCCCCCAGAACACCAGAACATATATTTATTCCTCTAGAATTATTTAGCTCTCAGGTGCTGAGTTACTTTTTCCCTGGAGTTGCATTGCCCAAAGTAATGTGGACATTTTTCTCATTTTAACTTTCACCTCATATGGTCCCTTGGTTTGTAACATTTTGCAGCTGCTTTTATTTCTTTTCCTCTCTGTGGAAATTCTTTGCAAAGTCAGGAGAAAAGTGTTGATGTTTTTACCTTATTCAGAAATTACCGTAGATGAAAACAAAATCCGATTAGGGGACCCCGCTGCAGACTGTCCCAACCTTTTACCAAGATGAACATGAGGGCACTGTAAAGGTGAGAACTCAGGCCACTGAAAATTTAGAATGTAGGTCAGCATTGTGCTACAGTTTAAGGAAAGCATCGATAATGTAGGGAATTTGTGGTGGCTTTGTGAAAAGCAACAATTAGAAGCAAAAACGTCATGCTTCTTTTTATGCTTTTTCTTCTGCAAAGAAAAGACCTTCTTAAATTAAGTAGAGAAGTCCTTTATATTTCCCTTGTAATGGTTTCCCGACAAAACGTAAGAACCTATGTCAGTAAGAAAACTATGTAGATGTATCTCTGTTCTTCTAGTGCTGGTCTTAACACAGAGAGGACTTGTCTTCTTTGCTATTCCTCTAACCTCTGTGTTATCAGCAAAACATATACTGATAAAATATAGTTATCAGCAAAATATATACTGATAAAATATAGTAAACCAGCATGGACTGCTAACTCCCCAACCAGGATCCAGATCTAAGATGCCACACAAGTGAAGGGATTATGTTTGCATCAGAAGAGTGAATGTGGAAACTGTGAGGGAGTCTTTGAGCTCTGATATCTAGAAGAAATGACAGTTGGAGGCTGATGACCTCTTATCACTTACACTATTTCTCACCTAGGAGTATGCAATAAGCACCTTGCTGGTCTCACTGCTTCTAGCTTTGCACTGCAGTCTCTACTTGAGTAGAGTAGATAGAGTGATCTTGTGAAAATATAAAGCTTAAAAACACTCTTCTGCTATCAATGGCTTCCCATCCAGAAAAAAAATTCAAAGTTCTTGCCAAGCTTACAAGCCTGTACACGATCCTGTCCCTCAACTGCCTCTCTGACAAAATCTTCAACCTCCCCATTGCTCACTCCTGTCAGTCATACCAATGTCTTTGCTGTTGTTTTAAAGTAAGTGAAGCATGATTCCAATTCAGGGTCTTTATCCTTACTATTTTCTCTGCATGCCTTGCTGAATGCCTTGGGCATTCCACATGGCTTACTTCCTTACTTCCCTCAAGGTCTTCACTCATATGCCAGTTTAATACAGAAATATTGACTCACTAAAATTGCACACACATCCTTAGTTTCTTCTTTTACTTCTAACATCCTTGCAGCATTTATTGCTATTATTCACTAGTTCATCTTTTGCCACTAAAATGTAAGTTCAATGTGAAGAGAATTATTTTTTATTGTAAGAAACACAGCATGAAATCTACCCTCTTAAATATTATTAAAGTGTATATAACAGTATTGTCAACTATTTGCATGTGTTGTACAGCTTATCGCTAGAACTTATCTTCTTAACTGAAACTCTATACCCACTGAACAGCATTTCTCTCTCCTGCTGGCCCCTGGCAAACAACATCTTACTTTTTATGTCTATGTGTTTGACTAATTCAGAGACCTCATTTAAGTTGCGTTGTGTAGCATATCAAAAGATTTTTTCTAAATCTGAATAATACTCTATTGTATGGATATAACACATTTTCTTTATTCTTTTATCTGTTAATGGACATGTAGATGGTTTCTATCTCTTGGTTATTGTGAATAATGCTGCAGTGAACCTGGGAGTGCAATACTGTTTGGAATTTTCAGTACTTTCGGATACTCACAAGTGGGATTGTCGGGTCATACATTAGTTCTATTTTTAATTTTTGTAGGAACCTGTATGCTGTTTTCTATAGCTGCTGTGCCATTTGACATTTCCACCAACAGTGCACAAGAGTTCCTCTTTACCCGCATTCTTACTAACATTTGTTATTTTCTGGGATTTTTTTTTTGGTTTGGTTTTTGTTTTTAAGATAATGCCCATTCTAACAGGTGTGATATGATATCTCATTCTGGTTTTGATTTGCATTTCTCTGATGATTAGTGAACAGCATTTTTTCATGTGTCTGTGGCTATTTGTATGTCTTTGGAGAAATGACTTTTCATGTCTTTGCCCATATTTAATTTGTTTATGTGTGTCTGTATGTATATATGTATAAATCTATTTTAGAAATTGAGTTTGTGTTCCTTTATATATTTTGAAGAACTACACCTTGTCATATATGTAGGTTGCAATTATTTTCTTACATTCCATAGTTTGCCTTTTTACTCTGTTGATTGTTACCTTTATTGCACAGTAGCTTTTTATTTTCATGTAATCCCTTTGTCTCTTTTTATTTTGTTGCCTGTGCTTTTGATGTTATATCCAAAAAATCTTTGCCATGACCAATGTTATGAAGATTTCTGCTTGTTTTGTTCTAGAGGTTTTATAGTTTTGGGTCCTCTGTTTAAGTCTTTATTCCATTTTGAGTTGATTGTCATCTGTGGTATAAGGGTCCAATTTCATTCTTCTGCATGTGGATGTACAGTTTTCCCAACACAATTTGTTGAAAAAAATATCCTTTATTGTGTAGTCTTGGCAGCCTGGTTGAAGATCAGCTGACCATATATGAGGGGGTTTATTTCTGGACTCTGTTCTGTTCCATTGGTGAGAGTGTGTGTGTATATGTATACTCTCTTTATGCAGCTGCCACACTTCTTTGATTACTATAGGTTTGTGGTATGTTTTCAAGTCGAGGAGTATGAGCCTTTTAAGGAATATTTTGGATTTTTTAGGGTTCTTTGTGGTTCCATATGAATTTTAGGACGAGTTTTTCCATTTCTGCAAAAAAGTCATTGAAATTTTGATAGGGGTTGTATTGAGTCTGTGGGTCATTTGGATAGTATAGACATTTTAACAGTATTCAGTCTTCCAATCTATGAATGTGGCATGTCATTCCATTTATTTGTGTCTTCTGTTGTTTCTTCAGCAATCTTTTTTTTTAATTTTTAAGGTTTTATTTATTTTTGTGAGAGAGAGAGGCAGGGGGGAGGGAGGGAGGGAGGAACAGAGAGAGGGAAACACAGAATCTGAAGCAGGCTCCAGGCTCTGAGCTGTCAGCACAGAGCCCAACACAGGGCTTGGACTCGTGAACTGTGAGTTCATGACCTAAGCTGAAGTCGGACGCTTAACCAACTGAGCCACACAGCCGCCCCTCTTTCGGGCGCATTTTATGTTTCATTGTACAAGTCCTTCACCTTGATTGAGTTTATTCCTAAGTATTTTGTTCTTTTGGGTACTACTGTAAATGGGATTGTGTTCTTATTTTCCTTTTCAGATTGTTCATTGTTAGTACATGGATGTGCAACTGCTTTTAGTATTGTTGATTTTGTATCCTGTGACTTTGCCAAATGTGTTTATTAGTTCTAGCAGGTGGTGTGTGTGTGTGTGTGTGTGTGTGTGTGTGTGTGTGTGTGTG
>NW_024412415.1:13247976-13355320 GCF_014898765.1 Herpailurus yagouaroundi | reverse complement strand
GTGTGTGTGTGTGTGTGTGTGTGTGTGTGTGTGTGTGTGTGTGAAATCTTAGGGTTTCTACATGCAGATCATGTCATCTGCAAATAAAGATACTTTTACTTCTTCCTTTCTGATTTGAATGCCTTTCCTTTTTCTTGGCTATTTTTTTCTCCCTTTCAGTAATAAGGACTTCCATATTTTGTAACATCTTATCTTTCATTTATGATTTCATATATTTGAGTCTTTTTTTTTCCTTAATCTAGCTGGAAGTTTGTTAATTTTGTTGATCTTTTAGAAGTCTACTTTTTGTTTCATTTTTTTCTATTTTCTATGTAATTTATTCCTTTTCTAATCTTATTTCCTTCCTTTTGCTGTGGGTTTAGTTTGTTCTTTGTTTTCTAGTTAGTTGAGGTAGAAATTTAGATTCATTATTTGAGAGGTCTTCTTTTTTTAATCTACTTTAGAGAGAGAGAGAGAGAGAGAGAGAGAGAGAACAAGAGCATGAGCAGAGGAGAGGGGCAGAGTGTGAGAGAGAGAATCATAAGCAGCGTTCACTCTCAGCACGGAACCCAGTGCAGGACTCAGTCCTACAACCATAGGATCATGACCTGAGCCGAAATCAAGAGTCAAACATTCAACTGACTGAGCCCCCCAGGTGCCCCTCTTCTTTTAAATGTAGGTATTTATCACTAACAATTTCTCTCTTAGTACTGTTTTTTCTGCATCCCTTAGGTTTTGGTATGTTTTCATTTTTATTTTTCTGAATATATTTTCTAATTTCCCTTTTCATTTCTTCTTTAACTCATTGGTTATTCCAGTTTTTATGGTTTCTTTTCCACATATTTGTGAATTTTCTAGTTTTCCTGCTGCTGCTGATTTCTAGTTTCTTTCCATTGTGGTCAGAAAAGTTACTTGTAATTTCAATCATAAATTTGTTAAGACTTCTTTTGTAACCTACCATGTGGTGTATCCTGGAGGATGTTACACTAGAAAGAATGTGTATTCTGCAGCTCTTTTGTGGAATTTGCATACATATCTTTTAGCTCTATTTGGTCTATAGTGTTCAAGTCCTCTCATATTGTCCTTTGCTTAGATATTCTATACATTTTGAAAGTGGGGTATTAAAATTTCCTACTATTATTATGTTTCTGTCTATCTCCCTTCAGTCTGTCAAGGTTTAATTCATATATTTGGGTGCTCTGATGTTGGGTGCATATATATTTATATAGTTTTTATTCTCCTGGTTAATTGACTCTTTTATTATTATATAATGTTTTTCCTTGTCTCTTGTGACAGTTCTTGGCTTAAAGTCTGTTTTGTCTAATAGAAGTATGTCTATCTTTGCTCTTTTGGGTTAGCATTTGAATAGAATATCTTTTTCCATCCTTTTCCTTTCAGCCTATATGTGTCCTTAAATCTATAATGAGTTCCTCATAGACAGCATGTAATTGGATCTTGTTGTTTTTGTTTGTTTGTTTTGTTTGTGTCTGTGTGTTTACCATTCAACATTCCGTGTCTTATGGTTGGACTGTTTATTTCATTTACTTTTAAAATAATTACTGGTAAATGCCTTACTCTTGCTATTTCATTAAATGTTTTTTTTTATCTATCTTGAGGGTTCTTTTTTTGTAGTGATATGTTTTGATTTCTTGTTTCCTTTTATGTACTTTCTATAGGTTCTTCTTTTTCTTTAATGGTTAACATGCAATTTGCATAAAACATCCTAGAGTTATAAAAATCTGTTTTAGGGGCGCCTGGGTGGCGCAGTCGGTTAAGCGTCCGACTTCAGCCAGGTCACGATCTCGCGGTCCGTGAGTTCGAGCCCCGCGTCAGGCTTTGAGCTGATGGTTCAGAGCCTGGAGCCTGTTTCCGATTCTGTGTCTCCCTCTCTCTCTGCCCCTCCCCCGTTCATGCTCTGTCTCTCTCTGTCCCAAAAATAAATAAACGTTGAAAAAAAAATTAAAAAAAAAAATAAAAATCTGTTTTAAGCTGATAACTTTAATTGAATACAAAAGTTCTAATTTTTGGCCTCTCCCCTATTTACAAACTTTATGTTATTGGTGCTACAAATTACCTCTTCTTTATATTGTGTATCCATTAACAAATTTTTGTAGTGATAGCTATATTTTATATTTTTGTCTTTTAAATAACAGAATGAAAACTGATTTATGTCACACTGTTGATTTCTTACAGCATTCTGTATTTACCTGTATATTTACCTTGACCTTGACCTTTACACTTTCGTATGCTTTTAAGTTGATGCCAAGTGTCCTATTGTTTCAGCAGCTTGAAGTTCTCCCTTTAACATTTCTTTTTTTTTTAAATTTTTTAAATGTTTTTTTTAAATTTATTTTTGACAGAGAGAGAGAGAGAGACAGAGACAGAGCATGAGTGGGGGAGGGGCAGAGAGAGAGGGAGACAATCTGATGCAGGCTCCAGGCTCTGAGCTGTCAGCACAGAGCCGACGCGGGGCTAGAACTCATGAACTATGAGATCATGACCTGAGCCGAAGTCTGATGCTTCACCAACTGAGCCACCCAGGTGCTCCTATCCCTTTAACATTTCTTGTAAGATTGGTCTAGTGGTGATAAATTCCTTCAACTTTAGTTTTTCTTATAAAGTATTTATTTTTTCCTTTATATTTGAAGGGAAGATTTTGTCTGATACAGTATTTTTGGTGATTATTTTTATCCCTTATCACTTTGAATATATTATACCACTTGTCCTGGGCATCAGGTTTTCTGCTGAGAAATATGCTGTCTATATAGATGATCACTTGTATGTGGCAAGTCACTGTTCTGCTGCTGCTTTGGAAATTCTTTGTTTTTGACTTTTGACAATTTATAATATAATGTGTATCTTCATTTGGACTTCTTTGGTTTCTTTCTAATTGGAGCATGTTGGGCTTCTTGAATCTTGATGTTCATTTCCTTCCCCAGATTTAAGTCTTCTGCCATTATTTCTTCAAATAAACTTTAGCCCCTTTCTCTCTCTCTCCGTCTTTTGGGAGTACCGTAATGCATTTATTGTTCCTCTGATAGGGTCCTGTAATCCCTACTCTTTCTTCATTCTTTTGCATTCTGTGCCTTTTTGTTCCTCTGACTGAATAATTTCAAATGATCTATACTCGAGTTCACTGATTCTTTCTTCTGATTGATCAAATCTGATGTTGAACCCTTTTAATGAATTTTTCAATTCAGTTGTATTCTTCAGCTTCAAAATGTTTCTTTTTTATATTTTGTACCTCTTTTTTGATATTTGCATTTTCTTCCTCACTTTCCTGAGTTCCTTGAGCACCTTTGTGACAGTTACTTTTAATTCTTTTTTAGGCAATTCTTATACTTCATTTTCTTTAGGGTTGATTTTTGGAGATTCATTTCATCTTTTGGTTGGGGATGTTTCTCTGTTTCTTCAAATTCTTTATAACTTTGTGTTGGTATCAAAGCATCTGAAAAAAAACTGCACTTCTCCCGGGTCTGTACAGACTGGCTTTGTACAGACTGGGAAAGCTCTTTGCCATTTTGGCTAGAGATTCTGGGGACCTCTCAAACCTTTTCTGTGGATGCAGTTTCTGATTTATGCATTTTAATTTCAGAGTAAGGGATTTGCCAGTTCCTTTTGTCAGGAGTTTATAATCTCTTGCACCCTCTGGTGTCTGTTTGCAGTATTGCAAATTCTCTGAAACTGCTCTTCTCACCTCTCTTTGTTCTCATTGGCTCCCTGGGCTTGTAGAGTATGCTGTGCCCCACCAGTGCTCCAAGTCAGGTGAAACAGAAAACAGTCTGGAGGCAGTTCCCACAAAAGCCTGAAAGTTGGATGAATGCTCTATTCTTTAGTCCTTTAGGGGATAGGCTGCTGAGCTGTATCAGCCTCTGTTTGTTATACTGTGGACCCTTTGGAGCAGTAGAAAGCCATCCTACTTCTTTTGTTTTCATTGGCTGCCAAGCATCTAGAATATGCCAGGTCTCATCAGTGGTCTGAGACAGGAAAGACAGAAACTAGTCTCTTAGGTAGTCCCTGAAAAAGGTGGAACTTTGGACACACGTACAACTCTTTTCCATCCCAGAGATAATCCAGGATTTAGGAGTTTTCTTCTACTCCACACTGATTCAGAGGTAGGGACTACAGTAAGGGAATGCTCCAAACCATCACCTTTGTTTTCAGTGGTCCCCCACCTTACGCTTTTTCCTGTCAGCATTTAGATGCAGGCGAGACAGAAGGCAGTCACTTGGGAAGGTCCCTCCAGAAAAGTCAGATTGTTGATATTGATCCATATGATCATATGATCCATATTTGTCTTTTTCTCCTGAAAGAGAAGCTAGGAATTGGGAGCTCCTTCCAACTGTATTGTGCTGGCCTGGGGGAAGGAGTGTGACTAATGGTTGCTGTAATTTTTCTTACCAGCTTTGATGCAGCTGGTTTAGAACTTGCCTCGGTTGCAGGAGCTAACTGATTTCTGGATTTTTCACAAAGAGAATTAGTCTGTGTTGGTGTTGAGTCAGTGGTCAGTGTCTCCATGAGGGTTTTTGTGTTCCTCCATCTTGCTGATGTCTGGACAGGAATCTTTAACCTGGCCCTCCTCTACTCATTGTTGGAGAATAGACCCTGATAGATAATAGACACCCATGAAATATTTGTTGGGGGAGTTATTATTTGTCATTGATTTACAAACATTAAAATTTTTTGTTATGGGAAATAATTTTTTGATTACTAGTGAAAGTTGTTGAAGCACTAATTCATTATTTTGAAAAGGGAGGAAATCAAGCATTTATCATGTTTTTTTCTGTTCAAACTTGGGGTAACCAGTAAATATTAGGGAGAAATTTTTTTTAGAATGATACCCACTAATAAAGAGCAAATGAGACAGTTTACTACCCTTATATAATATTTCGTAAAATAATTGTCAGTCAAGTTTCACAATGAAAACTAAAACCATTAGGTGAAAGGTTGATGGAGAATTGTATTGTGGTGGAATTTAGCTGATGTTAATTCTCCGAATTAGACCATTGAGACTTTAGGACCTCTTTGAATTTAAAAGGGCTTTTTAGTCTAAGTTTCTTTTTTACTTTCATGTGAATAAAGATACATGTAAGATCAACTATTAACTAATAGTCTTTATTTCCCCTCTGGTGAGAGACTGTAAGTTTTGCTTTTTGTATGAATATCATCTCTACTCTGTCAGAAGAAATCTTATTTCAGATAAGCTCTAGGTCCATCTTTCAGTTTTCACTTTGAACATCTTTTTTCATCATTTGTTTTATCAGCGTTTGGTTTATTTTTAATTTAAAATAGATTGAAAGTCAATAGTCAGTGAGTTAACTCAGGGAGCAAGTTTTATCTAGAAATATAAAAATGTCCTGGATGAATGTGAGTTACACTTTGTTTTAGAACTCTAATCTATAAATTCTAAAGTAAAATTTAAGCAATTTTCTTGATTCCTGAATAATTCTACCAAAATAAGCAAAAATTTTTGGAACATTTTTAGATAATGAATAACTAGAGAAAGCTTTTAAAAATGTTAGCAGTTCTATTTAAATAAAGAGAATCTACCAAAATTAATACATTCTTTTTATGACAACATTTTACATTAAAGATACTTAGTATTATTTGGGCACCTGGATGGCTTAGTCGTTCAAGTGTCTGGCTCTTGATTTCAGCTCAGGTCATGATCTCACAATTCGTGAGGTCCAGCCCCATGTCGTGCTCTGCACTGTCAGTGCAGTGCTAGGGATTCTCTGTCTCCCTCTCTGCCCCTTCTCTACTTGTGAGCGTGCTCACATACTCTCCCTCAAAATAAATAAATACACATAAAAAAATTAAAAAACATTAAGTCACTTAGTATTCTTCATTTGCAGTCTTTTAAAATATCTGTATCTGTTAATGATTTTATATGCCAACAGAATGGATAAGGCACTGCAGGATCAAATAAACGTGGTAACTCAGTATTTATTTTCATATTTTATAGCAATAAGCTTTTAAAAAATCCTTTTAACTTTTATCAGACTACTCATTGGAATAGCTAAAACATTTCCATTTCCATGATGATAAACAAATCCTTTCTTTCGGTAGAATAGCATGGGCAAAATCTCTCTCCCATATGTTGTGATTTTAATAGCTTAAGGTTTTCTCCCTCTATTCTGTGGTGAATTTTAATTATCTTCTATTGAGCCTCATTTTAGTTACTATCGAACATTCAGTTCCATCCAACTTTGTACAATGCAGAGCTCATATTGACCTTTCTGCCATAATAGTTTCTACCTTCTTCTACAGTCTAGTTCTTATGAGAATGAAACAGTCACATGGTTTTTAAACTAAAGAAGAATTTTCAGGCCATTTCCAGTGTAGAGACTAAAAATGTAAGTAAGTTAAGTGTAAGGTGAAGATGCTAGTTAAAGGAGAACCATTTGAAGATGGATGTTCGAGGATACAACTGCTGTGTTGGAGTTAAATCTGGTTATGGGTGATATTAATTATTGCTATGTGGTTTGAAGAGACAGAGTAACGGGTCATATCTTCCTGGAAGGAAATCAGACTGAAAACATGGTGGTGAAATGTGAGTCCTAATCGAGAGATTTATGTGGAGGAGATGGACTAATCCATAATAAATATTACTTGAAGTAGTAAAATCACATATTTTACTTATTTAGAAAACATGCAATTAGGTTTCTTAAATTTATACATATATACTTTTTGTATAAATCATATATGAGTGCTTGATTAATATAGATCTATAAATTCTTTAAGCTCTAAAATAGAATTATGTTCACTTAAGAGAGAAGCTTCTAGTTAGTTTCTCTGACATGTATCCCTTTCATTCCATCATTGATTCTGGAAAGAGTAATTTATAATATGACTTTAGTCATTACATCTTTTTATCAGAAACCTACACTTTTCTTCTCTTTATATTTAAATTCTTCATTGCTTTAATCTTTCTCTATTCTCTGGTCCTGCAGTATTTAACTAAGTTGGGTTTTTTTTTTTGTTTGTTTTGTTTAAATTTTAAATTTCCAACTTTGCTCTCAAGCACACTGACAGTTTTTTTTTTTTTTCTGTCCTTCCCATTTGTTCTCCTTATGTCAAACCCACCACTTCTTTCTTGTGTTTTTGCCAAAATGTTCTTTCTTCTCCATCCTGCCATATAACTATTAGCCATCCTTCACTGACTGGCTTAATTAACTTCTTTCCTTACCTATTATCTCCTTGATCATTGTCATTTCAGAGTTTCTTCACAGTACTTGTAACCTATCTCCTAAAAGGCAAGACTTAATTGTATACTCTTGTGATTTTATTTTTAATATTATTCTTTTGTTTTAGTTTTTGAATAATAGTCAGTGGGAAGGGGACAAGCAGGCAGTCAACGGCATTCTTTATTTTTGCCAGAAATTATTGCAAGTCAAACTTACCTTGTATTATGGCTATAACTACATGATCTCAGAGGACTGAAAATTTCTATCACTGAGTTACAGTCTTTCTTTGTATATTTAATGTACCTTTTTTCTTGTTTAACATCATATTTTCAACATCATGAAAATACCCTTTGGCCTAAGATATCTCTATTTCAGTAGTATATATAGAAGCTCAGACCCGGTGACTTCCCAGCTTGCTCAGGAAGTAGGGGAAGTCAGGGCACCCAGATGAGAAATCATCCTTTTGTGTATTCTTATATTCTTATATTCTTATATTCTCACTAAAGACAGTGTCAAATCTGCCTCTTTCCTAGTAGGCACTCATTACCACATCATGAAGGCAAGAAATAGTCATTTATGAAAACTGAAATAGCTACAGTAGTTACCTGGTATTCCTTTTTTTCTTTTATGTTTAATTGAAATAACATTTTACAAAGGATCTTTATAAAAACTCAAACAGTCCAGGTGTGGATATAAGTTGAAATCTCCCTGTCTTCGCTAGCCCACTTGCCAACTTTTTCCTCTGTTAGAAAACACTGATAAAAATTTAGATTATGTCCCCAATACTTAAATGTACCTCTTAAAAATGATTATACCAATTGTGATTTATAGTCAAAACTTTGTTAAAGATATATTAAACATGTTACCATTATTATTATTGTTGTTTTAGAGAGAGAGAGAGAGAGAGAGAGAGAGAGAGAGAGAGAGAGAGAGCACAAGTGGGGGAGAGTGGCAGAGGGAGAGAGAATCTTAAGTAGGCTTCATGTTCAGCACAGAGCCTAATGCAGGGCTCATTTCCATCACCCGGGAATGATGACCTGAGCTGAAATCAAGAGTTGGATGTTCAACTGACTAAGCCACCCAGGTGCCCCTTGCCATGATTTTTAAATCACTGTAAAGTGTTAATTTTTACCTGCATTTAAATAAACCATAATTGGTGAAAATTTAGGGCATTTCCATTTTTTTTTCTGTTTTATAAACTATTGTATAATGGACAGCCTTTTACATACTGGTCATATATTTGTTTAGTTATTTAATGAGGGTCCAGTTTGAGAAGACAAATGAGAGTTATTGACTGTTTTTCAGGACCACTTCTTAAGAGTACTTGGGGAAGTGTAGGTCATATTTGGTTTTATTCAGTGACAGGATATGACTAGCATTTACCAAGTAGAGGTTAGAGATGCTATGCATCCTGCATTGGACCTGATAGTCCTACTTAAGGGAGGATGGTTTAGTCTGAAGGTCCAATTATAGCCTTTGGAGAAACACGACAGTATGAAGTATTTCACTATTTTAAGAAATTTTGCACTATTTTCCTATTTTCCAGTTAACATGTATTACTTATAATTGCAAAGCAATATATTCCTTTTTAAGGATTTAACCTTTCCTCACACCAATCAATAGAAGTTTAACGTAAATCAAGGGTAGGTTTATTTGAAAAGACAAATACATTAGGCAATAAAAAGAAAATATAGATTTATACATCAAGAAGAATGAGAAATAGGATGATTTAAGATTTTTGAAAGAATGCAATGTGTAAATTTTGGCAAATGTTAAAATGTATAAAGAGATTAATTTTTAAGAAAATTTATAAAATTTAATCTAGAGGAATGAAACCAACAATACAGAAGAAATGGGAATGGTTGTAAATTCACATCACCCCTGTGAAAGTAGAGGCAAAACTAGAGATAAAACTCAGGAAGGTTGGTTGGTAGTGTGTTTGTAATGCCATGCCCATTCCACCAAGTCTTGTGAGTGCGTCCTATACCTCCTGGCAGAAAAATATTGTCCTCTGAAGAGGTCAAAAAGGGAATCTCAGGATGGGAGATATCAACTTTGTTGGTTATATATAAAATAAGGGCTAAAACAAACTAACTGCTGAAACATAAGATCTCTTCTTTACTGATCTCTAGGAGACTGTCAGAATCCACTTTGAAGAACATGATTAGCCCCAAAGAATAGGCTATAGGGTATGTTATGAAGCACTTTCCCAAGGAAATCATCCATGTAGATTATTCCATAGTGAAGCCACAATTGGAAATTATTACTCATGAACTTAGAGGCTACTATCAAAATTTATTACATTGTTCTTGAACATAAACAGATAACTAAGAACTGTGAATATCTTGGGATAACCAGTAAAATGAAATACAGAGACAAAAATAAAACATTAGAAGTAAATAGAATTTATACAGGGAGGAAAGAAGATTATCATTAATGTTCTCAGAGATAAAATAATATATCCATACCAACCTTATAAGAAAAGTTTAAGGGACTTGTGTAAGTGGAAAAGAAAATGTCATAACTAGCAATAAGAAATTTGTTAAAGATTTCACTGATAAAAGCAAATATATACTAAAGGTAGTAGATCAATCACATACATTTGGTATGAAGATTAAAAACAAAAGTAGTAAAATCACATATATTTATAATTAGTTAAGCGATACACCAAATAAAAAGATGTTAGATATGATATCAAACAATAAAGCATTGAGAGGAATATTAAAATGTAGTAGTGCTTTTAATATGTGTTTGAACTTAAGTGACCATCAACTTAGAATAGATCACTGTATACATAGGGTGTTATATGTGAACCTCAAGGTAACCACAAATCAAAGACCTATTATAGATACACAAAAATAAAGAGAGGGGAATATAAGCATAACACTAAAATAAGTAATCAAATCACAAGAGAAGAGAGGAAGAGAAGAAGAAAGGAACAGAAGAGCACTACTGAAACAACCAGAAGACAACAAAATGGCAAAAAATACATGCCTATCAATAATTACTTTAAATGTAAATGGACTAGGGGCGCCTGAGTGGCTTGGGCGGTTAAGAGTCTGACTTCAGCTCAGGTCATGATCTCACAGTCCGTGAGTTCGAGCCCCGCGTCGGGCTCTGTGCTGACAGCTCAGAGCCTGGAGCCTGTTTCAGATTCTGTGTCTCCCTCTCTCTCTGCCCCTCCCCTGTTCATGCTCTGTCTCTCTCTGTCTCAAAAATAAATAAATGTTAAAAAAAATAAAAAAATATTTAAATGTAAATGGACTAAATGTTTCAATCAAAAGGCTTAGGGTGACTGAATGGATAAAATAAAACAAGACCCATTCATATGCTACCTCCAGGAGACTTTCATCAGACCTACAGACTATAAGTAAAGGGATAGAAAAATATTCCATACAAAAGGACATTTAAAAAAAAAGCTAGGATAACAATACTTATAGCAGATAAATAAACTTCAAAACAAAAACTGTAATAAGAGAAAAAGAAGGGCATTACATAATTATAAAGGAATCAATAAAATGAGAAATAACAATTGTAAATATCTATGCACCCAGTACAGGAACACTTAAATAAATTAAGCAAATACTAACAGATGTACAATGAGATATTGACATTAATATAATAGTATTAAAGAACTTTAACACCCCACTTAAATCAATGAACACATCATCCAGACACAAAATAAATACAGAATGGACTAAACAGATATTTACAGAACGTTTTATCCCAAAACAGCAGAATGAACTTTCTTTTCAAGTGCACAGTGAACATTCTCCAGGATAGATCATATGTTAGGTTACAAAACAAGTCTCAATAAAATTAAGATGATTGAATCCTTTGGAAACATTTTTTCCAACCATAATGGTATGAAACTAGAAATTGATTATGTGAAAAAACCACAAATACATGGTGGCTAAACAACATGCTACTCAACAATCAATGGGTCAATAAAGAAGTCAAAGAGGAAATAAACAATACCTTGAGAGAAATGAAAAGTGGATTCCAAATCTTTGGGATGCAGCAAAAGCAGTTCTAAGAGGAAAATTTATAGTGACATAGGCCTACCTTCAGAAATAAGAGCAATCACACATAAACAATCTAAACTTACACCTATAGGAAGTAGAAAAAGATCAAAGAAAATTCAAAGTTAGTAGAAGGAAGGAAATAGGATCAGAGTGGAAATAAATGAAATAGAAATTTAAAAAAATAGGAAAGATTGGTGAGACCAAGAGCTGGTTCTTTGAAAAGATAAACAAAATTGATAAACTTTAGCTAGACTTATCAAAAAAAAAGAAAAAAGAGAGAGAAGACAAATAAAATCAACGATGAAAGAGAAGTTACAGTCTATACCACAGAAACAAAGGATTATGAGAGAACTACAAAAAATTTTACACCAACAAATTGGACAACATAGAAGAAATGAATCAATTCCCAAAAATATACAATCTACTAAGACTAAATTAGAAAGAAAGGGAAACTCTGAACAGACTGACTACTGGTTCAATAACTACTGACTACTGGTTCAATAACAAAATTGAACCAGTAATAAAGTCCCAAAAAACAAAAGTCAAGGACCAGATGGCTTCATAGGGAATTCTACAAGACATTTGAAGAAGTGTTAGTACTTATCCTTTTCAAACTATTCCAAAAAATTGAAGAGGATGGAAAGCTTCCAGGTTCATTCTACAAAGCCAGCATTACCTGATACTGAAATCAGACAAAGACACTACAAATAAATAGAACTGCAGGCCAATACTCCTTTGGAAATGGATGCAAAAATCCTCTACAAAATATCAGCAAGCCAAATTTATCAATATATTTAAAGGCTCATTCACCAGGATCAAGTGAGATTTATTCTAGGGATGCAAGTGTGGTTCAATATCTGCAAGTCAATTAATATGATATGCCACATTAACAAAAAAGATAAAAATCATAGGGTCATCTCAATAGACACAGAAAAGGCATTTGACAAAATTCAACATCCATTCATGATAGAAATTCTCAGCAAAGTAGGCATAGAGGGAATATACCTCAACATAATAAAGGCTATATAAGACAGAATTAGAGCTAACATCATAGTCAGTGGTAAAGAGCTGAAAACTTTTCCTCAAAGATCAAAAACAGAACACAGATGCCAGTTTCATTTGGCCTAGTACTGGAAGTCTTAGCCTCAGCTACCAGACAAGAAAAATAAGTAACAGGTATCCAGATTGGTAAGGATATTGGTCACTATTTGCAGATGACACGATACTATGTAGAGAAAACCCTAAAGACACCACCTAAAAACTCTGAACACTAATAAACAAATTCAGTAAAATTGCAGAATATAAAATTAATATACAGAAATCTGTTTTGTTCCTATACACTAATAAGCAGAAAGAGAAATTAAGAAAATAATCCTATATATAATTGTATCAAAAAGAATAAAATACCTAGAAATACACTTGGTTACTCCTTGGTTAAAGCAGGTAAAAGACCTATATTCTGTAAACTATAAGACACTGAGGAAAGTGATTGAAGATAACACAACCAATGGAAATATGTACCATGTTAATGAATTGGAAAATTAATATTAAAATTTCCATACTATCCAAAGCAATCTACAGATACAGTGCCCTCATTCCCAAAGTACTTATAGCATTTTGCACAGGACTAGAACAAATAATCCTAGAGTTTGTATGGAACTACAAAAGACCCTGAATAGTGAAAACAATCTTGAGAAAGAACAAAACTGGAGGCATCACACTCCCAGATTTCAAACTTTACTACAAAGTTACTGTAGTCAAATCAGGGTAGTAGTGGCACAAATATAGACACATAGATCATTGCAACGGAACAAAGAGTTGAGAATTAACTTCACACTTCTATGGTCAATTAGTCTATGACAAAACAGCAAGATATAGGGGAAAAGACAGTCTCCTCAATAAATGGTGTTGGGAGAACTGGGTAGCTACATGCAAAAGAATGGAACTAGACTGCTTTTTATACCTTACACAAAAATAAACTCAAAATGGGTTAAAGACCTAAATGTGAGAACTGAAATAATAAAACTTCTAAAAGAAAACATAGGCAATAAATGCTTAGATATCAGTCTTAGCGATATTTTTTCATTTGTCACCTTATGGAAGAGTAACAAAAGCATAAACAACTGAGACTCCTTTAAGAGCTTTTGCACAGCGAAGAAAACCATCAACAAAATGAAAATGCCACCTACTGAATGACAGAAGATATTTGCAAATGACATGCATTAACATGCAAATTATATGAAGAACTCCTACAACTGAATGCCAAAAAACAAAAATTTGAGTAAAAAATGAACAGAGAGCCTGAATGGACATTTTTCAAAAGAAGACACACAGATAGCCAACAGGCACATGATAAGATGCTCAGCATCAGTAACCATAAGGCAAATGCAAATGAAGACCGCAGTGAGATGTCACTTCAAACCTGTCAGAATGGCTAGTATCAAAAGAGAATAAATAACATGTTGGCGAGGACGTGGAGAAATGGGAACCATTGTGCATTGTTGGTAGGAATATAAATTGGTGCAACCACTATGGAAAAGAGCAGGGAGTTTCCTCAAAATTATAAATACCATATAATTCCGCAATTCTACTTTTTCTGGGTATTTACCTGAATAAGTACACTAATTCAAGAAGCTTTATGCACCCTTATTTTTATTACAGCATTATTTGCAATAACCAGTATGAGGAAGCAGTGTAAGTATCCATCAGTAGATGAACGGATAAAGATGACATTACACACACATGCACATGCACTCACACTCATGCACACATGCACACAGTAGGATACTATTGAGCCATAAAAAGAAAGAAATCTTGCCATTTTCAACAACATAGGTGGAACTCGAAGATAAAAGTGAAGCTAAGTGAAATAAATCAGAAACAAAACAAATGAACAGAATATAACAAAATTTTAAATCCAGAGAACAAATTAGTGGCTGCCAGTATGGAGATGGGTGGGGGAGATGGACAAGATTGGTGAAGGAGATTAGAGTTTTAAAGTTTATAAAGTCATGCAGATATATAGTACAACATAGGGAATATAGTTAATGATATTGTCATGACTTTGTATGGTGACAGATGGTAACTACACTTACAATGGTGAGCATTTGATAATTATATAATTGTTGAATTAGTGTTTTACATCTGAAACTAATATGATATTGTATGTGAACTATACTTCAGTTGAAATAAAAAGTAATACACTTACACAATAAGATATGAATTATACAAAATTTTAATAGAATTCTTGATAACTAAAAATTTTATTGCAAAAATGTGTAACTTAACAGTTGATTTGAAGATAAAGTCAACTGCATTTCCAGGAAAGTGAGTAAAAATAAGGTAGTTTGAAATTAGGAAAGAAAAGTTTAATGAAATAAATGATCAGTCCAATAGTACCAACAGCTAACATATAGAATGAAAGAAATCTGTAATGAAAGAACGATACAATGACATATGATATACATAAATAATTTTTAAAAAGGGGTAAAAATTAAAGTTCATGAGTTTTGAAATTGAATGTATTTGTCATGGTTCAACCTAGTGGATGAAAATAGACCTATACCAACACCAAAAAACTAATGAAGAAAATCAGTACACTGAGATAAAACAGGATAATTCTAGCTTTCTGAGAGGAAAAACAAAAATAGGTTATAATAAGATAAAAAATCTAAATCTTATAAACTGTAAGAAATTATTTCCAATGTAAAAACTATCAGTTTCTACAGTTGCCTAGAGAAACTATCAGTTTACATATGAGAAACTAATAAAAGGCATTTAACATGCAATTATCCAAAATGATACTACCAATGCATAGTATCTCAGTAAGTTACTGAAGAATGTTCCACTAAATTGAATAGTAAATGGGAGGGAGAAGGACATAAGGCATAGGAATCTACAGGTATTTAAGGAAGTGAGCATGTGTAAATGCCAATCATTGTAAATCAGAACTGAAGAAGGAATTCTTCAAGATGATAAAAACTGATAAAATACCTAATGCTTCTGAATGGTTTGATAGATTCATTAGACAATTGGAGTAGAGTTTGGAGCTCATATTTTGATACATATATAGACAAGTAAAAAAATTACCAACTCAAGAAGGGAAAATATTTATAGGAAAGAAATCCAGTCATTTATGCCAAATGGGTCAATTGTGAGTATCAATAGTCACAATAATATGAATGCTAACTGTTGATCAAAACATAACTAAGATATAATTATGTAGGGAAGGAGTGTTACATCCTAAGCTGTCAGAGTGGTAACTCAGTAGAAAATGCTTGCTGATGAATAATAATCAAGTTTCAGTATTAGACTATTATTTTAGAGAGAAGTAAAATTCAAAAGCAATGATATATTAATTGAAAGTAATATCTTCAGAGGAGGGACAAGACAAAGATGATGGAAAGGATTGGATATTGCCATATTATATAACAAGATTTGAGGAAGGATTTCATTCTTTAACTTATGTATGTGTATAACATCTTAAAAACAATGCTGAGAAGAAAGAATTGATGAATGGTCTTCAGGTGATAGAGAGTAAAATTTATACAGGACCTATGGCTCAAAGAATTGTATAGTAACTATCAGTGGGCATTAAGGGTTTTTTTGTTTTGTTTTGTTTTGTTTGTTTTTTTTAGTGTTTCTTTTGAGTATAAATAAGATTATTGAAAATAATTTATGGTGCGCCTGGGTGGCATGGTCGGTTAAGCATCCAACTTTGGCTTAGGTCATGATCTCATGGTCTGTGAGTTTGAGCCCTGTGTTGGGTTCAGTGCTGACAGCTCAGAGCCTGGAGCCTGCTTCAGATTCTCTGTTTCCCTCTCTCTCTGTCCCTCCTGTTTGCACACTCTCTCTCTCTTTCTCTCTCAAAATTAATAAACATTTAAAAAATTAAAAAAAGTGATATATTTCATATTAATGTGCAACATATTAAAAAACAGTGCACTCAAATTCAGAGTTGAAATATAAAATCTTAGTCTATGAAAGTAGCACATTTAAAAATAATTTCTAGGGGCGCCTGGGTGGCGCAGTCGGTTGGGCGTCCGACTTCAGCCAGGTCACGATCTCGCGGTCCGGGAGTTCGAGCCCCGCGTCAGGCTCTGGGCTGATGGCTCGGAGCCTGGAGCCTGTTTCCGATTCTGTGTCTCCCTCTCTCTCTGCCCCTCCCCCGTTCATGCTCTGTCTCTCTCTGTCCCAAAAATAAATAAACGTTGAAAAAAAAAATTAAAAAAAAAATTTCTATTTTTTTTTGACACTTCTTCAATTGTGAGAGACAAAGAAAGAGAGTGAGTGGGGTAGGGGCAAAGAGAGAGCGAGGTACAGAATCTAAAGCAGGCACCAGGCTCTGAGCTGTCAGTACAGAGCCTGACACAGGGCTTGAACTCAGGAACCATGAGATAACCTGAGTTGAAATTTTCTTTCCCCTTTTTTCTTTCTTCTCCTTCTGAAATCCATATAATGAGAATGCTATTACACTCACTGTTAATAGCGGAGTTCCGTAAGTCTATTTTCATCTTATTTTTTCCCTTCTCCCCTGTTTAGTTTGATTACTTTCCATTACTTTGTTTTCCAGGTCACTGATATGTTCTTCTGCTTCTTCTAGTCTATTGTTTATTCACTCTAGTATATTTTTAATTTCATTTATTGAGTTCTTCATCTTTGGTTCTTTTTTTATGTTTTCTATCACTAATTGAGAGTCTTAGCTGAGATTTTCCACTTTTTTGTCAAGTCCCATGAGTATCTTTAGGACCATTACTTTAAATTTTCTCTCTGGCATATTACTTTTATCTGTTTCTCTTAGGTCTCTTGTTGTAATTTTGTCCTGTTCTTTCCTTTGGGACATATTTGTCTGCCTCCTCATTTTGTGTAGCCCTCTGTGTCTGTGTGTTAGGAAAGTCACCTACATCTATTCTTGAAATGTGGCTTTATGAAGAAGTTCTCTAGTGCCCTATAGTGCAGTGCCCCCTGTTCACCAGAACCTGGTGCTTCAGGGGTGTTTCCTATGTGTGGTGTGTGTACCCTGCTGTTGTGGCTCAGCCACTTTGCCTCCTGTCCAGTCAGCAGTGGCTCTTTGCCTGTTTGGGGCAGTGTTTGCTCCCTGTGTTGTTAGTGGGCTAGTCTGGGGCTGCCTTGGGCTTGAGCTGAGTCAGACCTGTTTGCCAGAGATACAGTTGCACCAAATTGTAGAGTGCTTTTCCTGTGTTGTCCCTGAAAACCTTTCATTGGTGGGTGAGCCTACAATCAGACCAGGTTTCTGCCATTAGCCCACTGCTGGGGCTGCAGTCTCATTGTTCTGTGTGGCTATCTTCCTGGGGCAGAAGTCACTTTGGAGCGGTGCTGACCCCTGTTAAGAGCTGCTTGCTCAATGCCAGGCTTGTAGCAACACTTTGGATGGGCTCTGACCAAGAGCTAACACCGCTAAAGTATGATTATTATAGTTTTGATTTACATCACCTCTGTACCATTTAAAAAAAAAAGTTTTCCAGGTTAAAAAAAAAAGAAAAGAAAAGAAAAAAGAAAGAATGATATGAAAATGACTGTGCTCTCTTAAGTGAATGGGGTTATCAGTCTGAGTGAATTGTAACTACTTTCCCAAGTTTTTTTTTTTTTACTTGACACACCTTTTGATTAGAAAAGGAGATCTAGAGCTGCAGGTATTCAAGGTGATTTTTTAAAATTAATATGATGGAAAAGTTGGCACTTTTATAGAGTTATGGTAATAAATGGTGGCTTCCAATCCATGAACTCTAAATGACATAGGTATGCAACTCATAGTCACTGGATTCACATTACTTATACCTCATTCACATTACCTTATAGTCAGCCTGATTTTGATAACTCATCTCCCTGTCCAAATTGTTTAAGCACTGGATTGGGTTAAAAAAATCAATTTATTATATAATTCTTTTCAGCGTCCTTTTTATATTCTTAGTAGTTGGTGTAATCATAACTTTTATAGGTATTTAAATGACATAGAAAATGTTCAGGGAATATAAAGCTTAATTTATGCTGCCTGTTGACATAGTTTACTCTGCTTTATCTACTTTACCATTTTAACAAATAACATAGGTAAAAATGGGCCCATTCATAGGTAATAATCAAAAAGATACTACCATTGGGCCTGTGCAAATTTTTCTTCAAGTTAAATAGAGAAAAGCAGCAGGGCAACATAACAGAAGTTAGACAAGAATACATACCACATTAATTACCATTAGGTTGCAAGCTAATGAAAAAATACACTGTCCCTTAAAATCAAAACAAGCAACTTCCCAAACAATAGGACTCCTATGATATAAATAATCAAAAGCAAAATAATAGTAGGGCTTAAGGTAGATATACAATAAATGAAATATACGAAAAGTGAGCTTAGGAAAAAATGAAGAAATAGATATCTTTAATTTGAAAGCAACTATTACAGTAGCAAAATGGAGAAGACATTTTCAAAATTTACTTAAGTGGAGTAGAAGCAGGAAAAAAATCAAGCAAACAAAATGGAAAAGAATAGATAACAAGTATAAAAAATATTTAGAGTTATTTCAAGACAGACAAAACTGGCCCAACATACGTTGTTGTACATATTTTATCTAGTTTGTAATTTTCTTTATGGCCAGAGAGTGATATTGGTAATTGTTATTTCATTGTGTCTGCAAATGTAAGTCTCAAAGCCCATACCCTTTATTTCTTGTATCCTTATAAATCCTATTATATATTTTCTTCTTCTTCTTCCCTTCCTCCTCCCATTTGTCCTCCTCCTCCTCCTTCTATATTTTCATAATATATGTTACATATTGAATAACACAGCCAATGAAAAAATGTAAAATGTTAACAAAATAATCTCAAAGGAATGATAACATTTTTTTTAACTGAAGCAGGAATTCATGAATTGAAAATATAATGAGAAGGTAACAAATAAACCCAGGAATTGGTTCTTTCAGTAAAATAAAAAAAAAAAACAATTTATAACAGTAAAATAATTCTTCAGAGTTCCAATCTAGATAAACAAGCAATAAATCCATAGTAAACATTGAAGAGAAATGGAAAAATAATCATAAATATTGATCAAATTAACTCATTACACAAGATCACTTTCTTAACTTTTGTAAATACAGATTGACCCTCAAACAACATGGGTTTGAACAGTGCAGCTCCACCTATATGTGGATATATTTAGATAAGTACAGTGCAGTACTGTAAATGTACTTTTTCTTTATTATTTTCTTAATAACATTTTCTTTTGTCTAGCTTCCATTATTTTAAGAATATATAACACATATATAAATGATGTGTCAATTGAATGTTTATATTACTGTTTAGAATTCCAGTCAGCTGTAGGCAAGTTTAGGTTAAGTTTTTGGGTAGGTAAAAGTTATACATAGGTTTTCAACTGTGTGGGGGGTTGGTACCCCTTAACCCCCATGCTGTTCAAGGGTCTATTGGAAACCCTGGATGATAAGATTGTTTTTTCTTAGTAAGACATAAATGACCAACATTTCCAGAAGAGTTAGAAAATCAACATCTTATTAACACAGAGTTATAAACGTATTTATATTCTCCTCTCAACAAACAGATGAACAAAAATCCAAACAAAGCAGCATACACAGATATTTTTAGGTAGAAATATGTTAAGACATGAAGGTACTGACAACTCAGTGTCATTTAAAGTTTTCTACTTCTAGGGGAGCCTGGGTCGCTCATTCAGTTAAGCATCTGACTCTTGGTTTTGGCTTAGGTCATGATCTTGTGGTTCTTGAGTTTGAGCCCTGCATCAAGCTCTGTGCTAACAGTGTGCAGCCTACTTGGGGTTCCCTCTCTCTCTCTCTCCCTCTGTCTCTCTCTCTCCCTCTGTCTCTCTCTCTCTCTTTCTCTCAAAATAAAGAAATAAACTTTGAAAAAAATAAAGTTTTTTCACTTACAAGTCCAGCTATGACAAAAAAAAAATTGTATCAAACCGTTATACTTGGCAAGAGCAATTATGAAAGTTGGATAAAATTAATTAAAAGTAAGTGACTATTTAAAGGCCTCAGATACTAATTGTAGCAGTCAGAAATGAATGTCCATATTCCCAGAGATGAAAGAAACACATTGAAGTGATCCCAGCATTCTTCTCCCCTTTTCATTTGATAACATTTGCTGAGCAGATAGGCAAGAAGAAAGTGGCTCAAAAGCTGTAAAAATCTCATAGATGTACATGGACAAAAATGGAATGCTTGACTACCAAGGTAGATAGAGGGTAACGAGCCAATAGAAGGGGAATTGCTAGGACATTCTGTATGGCTTCTTCCCTCAAAACTTTTTATCATTCCCTAGTTCCAGAGGGTGAGAGACGGAGAAACAAAATGACATTTAATTGACTAAAATAAAAAAGTAAACAAAAGGATAGGCAAAATTTAGAATTTAGGGGCCACCAAGGAAGAGGGCCTAGGCATCATCCTAGGAACTGAGAGTTCTGGAAAGCTAATCCCTAGAAAAGAACCAGCAAACTAGAAAGGAGAATCATCCCCTTAAAAGGATGGAAATCAAACCTCGCACATTTCATGTTGGTCTCTGGACCAAGATCATCTGCCTCCAAGCCAAAAGAAAATTACAACTTCTTTGGAAGGAGGTATCTAATTTTTTATTTCAGTATCTGGCTTTTGATGAAAAAAACAATGTATCAGTTAGCAGGACTAAATGACAGAGAAAGAGAGACAGAGAGAGAGAGAGAGAGAGAGAGAGAGAGAGAGAGAAATCCCTAGCCTTCAATGTTTCTAAGCACAGAAAATGAAAATACTTCCAAAACTATTTATGAATGATTATTGCTTTGACACCAAAACTGATAATTGAATATACGTTCTCTTCCCACTCCCCACACAGAATAAATTGCAGGATTGTCTCACTTATGAATATTAATGCAAATATTCTAATGATCAATTTTTCAATGAAAAGTCCAAAGCACATTAATATCATACTTCATTATCAAGTGGAAGTCATCAGTAGTGAGAATGGTGACTATTCGGAAATACTTTAGTGTAATTCACCATGTTAATAGGTCAAAGGAAAGCAACAATGGTCATCTTCAGAAACTTCAGCCCTCATAACCAATTAAATGATCTTAGCAGAATGGCAACAGATAATAAATAGATAATAAAATAGAAAATAAAAATAATAAAACAAGTAATTTAACCCAAAATTCAGAACCATTTTTAAACAGGAGAAGAATTTCATTAAATTCAGGAAAAAAAAGTTAAGGTTGTGAATTCTAAACATACTATTTTTTGCATGTTATATCATTGCATATTATTTAGTATTATGCAAAATGGGCACAATAATAAAACATGGAAGATATAAGAAATAGGCAATTTGGAAAGAGGCAAGATTTATATTATTTATAAATATTTTAAATTTATTTTAAAACCTATCATAATTGAACATCCATAATCAAATTTAAAATGTGACTGGTGATGAAATTAACATAGGGACATCAATAATTTCTCTTTCTATTAACAATAACTAGGAAAAACTAAGGAAAAACATAAGTGAAAAGTATGTATAAGAAGAAAATCTAAAATCCTTTTGATGGGCAAAAATGATAAAGAAGATTCAATAATAGAAGTTTTTAGAAAGTCTCCCTAAATTAATCAAAAAACTCAATCTGTCACAGGTTTTCATTTAGAAATCAGACAACCTGTTTATGAAGCACATGTGGAAAAAATAAATAAGCAAGACACTTTCGGCCATACCTTCACTTTAGTATGAGAGTTATCTATGGAAATGCAAATTTAATCATATTATTTACCTTTACTTCAGTCTCCTAAAACCTTTCAGTAGTTCACAACTGACTATAGGATGAAATCTACACAGTTCAGCATGCATTACAACTTCCTACTGCAATCACTCTCTTGCCTGATGGCCATTTTCCCCTTGTCTTTTTCTCATATTCCTTCCAGAGTTAACTCCTCCCTGAATCTTTGTATGTGCCCTTATTCACCATACCATCTCTATGTTGAACTTGGGACTTTTTTTTCCTTGTCATTTTGTCATATGTCATTTTTACTTCTATTTATATATAGTTTTTGGATGATTGGATTATATGCTGGTCTCCCTAGTTACACTGATAGTTCACTCTCCTTTGCATCCATGGTGCCTAGCATATGGATAGTGCTATTTGATTCCTACATACAAGAGATCTGTGTGTGTGTTCCTATGTGTGTATATATGTATTCATGCTATAAATACAGTTTCTATGTGTAGATGGCATGTATCTTAAGTAAAACCTAATTGTCAGTGTCTCAGAATCATTTGACGTATTTGATCTGGGAGAAGTACTATTCTTAAAGGCAAAACAAAAGCAACAGTTGCCGTAATTTAATAGCATGAATTTACGAATCAGTGAATATCATCCTGGAAAGCATGTTGGCGAATCTAATATTACAGAAAACAATTTTTTCCCATGGGTTATAAAGTGGCACCAGCTTTTGTAGCCTCACAAATTTTGAAGCTCTTATGTTGTTTTTCAAATGACTGTACTATAGGTTACTCATATTTCATCATTAGTGCTTAAACATAATACATATCAAGTAAGGTGATTTTTTTTTCTATTTTACTGTTGGCCTTGAACAACATGCATTTGAACTGTGCAGATCCTCTTATATGGGTGGTTTTTTTTAGGTAAATATAGTACAATGCTGTATTTTCTCTTCCATAGGATTTTCTTAATAACGTTATAAGAATACAGTATATGATACAAATAGCATACAAAATATGTGTTAATTGTTTATGCTATTGGTAAGACTTCCAATCAAGAGTATGGTATTAGTAAAGTTTTGGGGGAGGCAAAATTTGTATTCAATTTTCCAGGGGCTGGAACCCCTGGACCCACCACCATTCATGGGTCAAGTGTACTTTTTTTCCTCCAGTGGATATCTCACTTGCAAACATTTTAGGAATTTTTTGTTCATTACTTTATTTAAAAAAAAATTAAGTTTATTTTGAGAGAGAGAACAAGTGGAGGAGGGCCAGAGAATGAGAGAGAGAGAGAGAGAGAGAGAGAATGAATGCCAAGTAGGCTCCACACTGACAGAGCAGAGCAGAGCCTGAAGTGGGGCTTGAACTCATGACCAATGAGATCATGACCTGAGCTGAAACCAAGAGTCATAACCAACTGAGCCACCCAGGCACCCCTCATGACTTTATTTTTGACTCCATGAGGAAATGTTGCTGCCAAATATAATGCCCAGATATCCTAGAATCCTAGAAAGAAGATGTCCTGAAATCCTGGAAAATTCCAGAGGCACCAGAAATTCCAGAAAGAGTGCAGAATAAAGTAGTAACATGTACTGATTACCATGCATTACTCATTAAAATGTAGACACAGAACCAGGAAATTATTACAAATTATCTTTAATCACTGAATCATTACTAATTCTCAATTCACAATTGAGAATAGAAAAAAATATATTTTTTTAAATGTTTATTTAGGAGAGAGAGAGAGCACAAGCAGGGGAGGGTCAGAGAGATAGGGAAATTCAGAATCTGAAACAGGCTTCAGGCTCTGAACTGTCAGCACAGAGCCTGATGCAGGGACCTACCCACAAACCATGAGATCATGACCTGGGCCGAAGTCAGATGCTTAACCAACTAAGCCACCCAGGTGCCCCGAGAATAGAAAAAATCTTTAGGGATTAGTTCACAGCAAAAAGTATATGTTCTTGAATTGAATAACATGGTATGTAGATCTGGGCATTGGGAATATAAGGATAAGCCGTGTAAACATATTCCTGGCTCTGAAGAAGACCAAATGTCAAAGGTTTCCAACCTTTTCATTGAATCCCTATGAGTAAAAGCATTTTATGCAAACTGAGCATATATAACTTACAAGTGTACATGTGCTCCATGGAAATATAAACGTAATATGAAAATTAAGTGATAATGAAGCAATAATAATTTTAAGTGTATTTAATTTCCTTTTCTATCATTTCTGTCATTTCATCTATCATTAAGGAAATTTATGGGAATAAATCCATTTAAAGATTTTCTTGATAATTAAAATAATTTTGGCTAACTTTTGTCAGATAGGTTTAGATTGTCAGTGTTGACCCTAGAAATAAGGCTGACAAAGACTTGGCTTATTTGAAAAGGAGGGCAAACAACAGTTTTGCCCTTTTTTTCTTCTTTTTGCGTAACTAAAATTATGTTAAATATCTTTTCAAAAATCTTAATTTACTTGATTATGTTATCAAGGTTGATTAGTTACAACTATTTAATTGAGTACACATCAGTTGCAATAGATCATGATGTGCTGAAAGATAACAAATAAGAAAAAGAAACTATTGCCCTCCCCTTTGCAAGGTAGAAGTCCCATCGTCCTCAGGATTGGTTAGTTGCTGTGGATAAAACACAAATTTTCGATGTATCAACTAATTGGGGACAATGTGTTTATATATGGTAATATATATTGGGGACAATGTGATTATATATGGTAATGTTAGGAAAGCTTATTCTCCTTCCCAATTTTTAGATTTAAAAGTAAATGTAAATAAAATTTTTACAATATTTTTTCAGCACCCAATTAGATAATCTTTTCTATCCCTGGAGTACATCCATCCATCCCATTGAAGAAGCCACTGTTCTAGCTAGTAAACAGTGGAATTAAGATACCATCACAGACTTGGCTGGCTCAATTCCTCCCACCAATCCTATAGTGTGACCTGATTGAATGATCATTCTCTGATATTTGCCCCAGGGAGTTTTTTTTATAAAATTGAGGCCATTAAAAATATGTAAAGACTTTCTCACTCGATTGCAAGAACAGGACACAGGTAAAATTCAGGTACAATATAAAACATCCCAAAGCATAGAAAACATGATAAAATCCAAGCAAATATTAGGGAAGATGACAATTATAAATGGTTTTATTACCATACCAGAAGGCAAAGAATACCATAATGAATTAGTAAAAAGCAATCTCTTGCCCTATGATGCTTATGAAAATAATCTTAAAATCCAGTGAAATAAGACAAGTATTTGTCAGGGGGTAAGGAGCTAAAGATGGACAAAGACATACCCATTTAATGGAAAGAAGAATCAAATCAGATGAGCTATATTAATTTCAGACTAGAATTCAAGACTAAAATCTTTACAAACTGAATGTGCACAAATTTACCCATATTATCTTTCTTATACATATGTCAGTAAATATCCCTGAAATAACAATTACATAGAAAAATTCAAACTGTATAGTATTCATCCTTTTTTTCAAGTTTATTTTTGAGAGAAAGAGATTGCCAGCAGGGTGGGGGGGGGGGTGCAGAGAGAGAGACACACACAGGATCTGAAGCAGGCTTCAGGCTCTGAGCTTTTGGGGCAGAGCCCAACATGGGGCTCAAACCCATGACCTGAGCAGAAATCAGATGCTCAGCTGACTGAGCCACCCAAACACCCCATATGGTATTCTTTATTTATAACAAAATATTCCCAAACTGGAAATAAGTATCCACAATTTAGGTAAGAAAAACTAAAAACATCTCAAGATTAAGGACTAATATAATCATGCCAAATATCAATAAATTCAGAGTTAAGAACTTAAAAATTATAGGTAATCTAGAAAATCAAAAAAGTGAGAGCACTATGTAAGACCATTGACTGGGTGAGATCTTCAAAAGGGAAGTTCAAAAAAGAATAGAGGTAATTTAGGAAATTTCTAACACTTTGCATCAGGATTTGGGGGATAAGATCATAGCTCAGCTCAGAATTTTGTACATAGTATTAAATGCTTGAAATGAATAAAGAAGAGAATCAATATCAAAGAAAATAATTCATACCAAAAACCTCAAATTAGAATGTTAAAGAATCCCTTTGAAAAGTAAAATAAAAATGACTTTATTAATTAAAAATATATTGATATAACATAAAACTGAAAAAAATGAAATATTGATAAATCTAATCACAGAATTTTTTGGGGGGGTAATGTGAACAGCACATTCCTTATTAATAATGTATTTATTTTTTAATTTACATCCAAGCTAGTTAACAGATGGTGCAACAATGATTTCAGGAATAGATTCCTTAATGCCCCTTATTCATTTAGCCCATCTCCATTCCCACAACCCTTCCAGCAGCCCTCTGTTCTGTATATTTAAGAGTCTCTTATGTTTTGTCCTCCTCCCTGTTTTTATATTATTTTTGCTTCCCTTCACTTACGTTCATCTGTTTTTTCTCTTAAAGTCCTCATGTGAGTGAAGTCAATGATATTTGTCTTTCTCTGACTAATTTCACTTAGCATAGTACCCTCCAGTTCCATTCCACATAGATGCAAATGGCAAGAGTTCATTCTTTTTGATTGCCAAGTAATACTACGTTTTATATATACACCACATCTTCTTTATCCATTCGTCCATTGATGGACATTTAGGCTCTTTCCATGCTTTGGCTACCGTTGATAGTGCTGCTATAATATTGGGGTTCATGTGCCCCTTCGAAACGGCATACCTGAATCCCTTGGATAAATACCTAGTAGTGTAATTGCTGGGTCATAGGGTAATTCTATTTTTAATTTTTTGAGGAACCTCCATACTGTTTTCCAGAGTGGCTGCACCAGTTTGGATTCTTACCAGCAGTGCAAAAGAGATCCTCTTTCTCTGTATCCTCGCCAATATGTGTTGTTGCCTGAGTTGTTAATGTTAGCCACTCTGACAGGTGTGAGGTGGTATTTCATTGTGGTTTTGATTTGTATTTCCCAGATGATGAGTGATGTTGAGCATTTTTTCATGTGTTGGTTGGCTATCTGGATGTCCACCTTCTTTGAAGAAGTGTCTATTCATGTCTTTTGCCCATTTCTTCACTGGATTATTTGTTTTTTGGGTTTTGAGTTTGATAAGTTCTCTATAGATTTTGGATACTAACCCTTTATCTGATATGTCATTTGCAAATGTCTTCTCCCATTCCATCAGTTGCCTTTTAGTTTTTCTGATTGTTCCCTTCATTGTGCAGAAACTTTTTATTTTGGTGAGGTCCCAGTAGTTCCATTTTGCCTCCAGAGATGTGTGGAAAAAGAAGTTCCTGTGGCCGAGGTTAAAGAGGTTTTTGGCTGCTTTCTCCTCGAGGATTTTGATGGCTTCCTGTCTTGCACTTAGGTCTTTGGGTTTATTTTTGTGTATGGTGTGAGAACGTGGTCCAGGTTCATTCTTCTGCATGTCGCTGTTCAGTTTTCCCAGCACCACTGGCTGAAGAGACTGTCTTTATTCCATTGGATATTCTTTCCTGCTTTGTCAGAGATTAGTTGGCCCTACATTTGTGGGTCCATTTCGGGTCCTCTATTCTGTTCCATTCATCTGGGTGTCTGTTTTTGTGCCACCGAATTTTTTTAGTAACAGTGACAGAACATCTGATTTTTTTCTTTCAACCTAACACCCAAACAAGTACCAATAAAAGCATAAAGAATTAGATATATAAGTGAAGACTCACAATATAATTAGAGAAAATCAAAGAAATATATCCTAACGAAATTATCAGAGATTTATTAAAAAAGGTATGGTAAAACTCTCATTGGAGTACTATTCGCAAATCTAAAAAGTTAAAAACAATAATGAGGTTATGGTTATGTTGATTGTGGTGTATTCATATATTTGAACTTGATAATTTTTGAAGTTTATAAGGCATTTTTAGTAAATTAGAAAATTATTTTGATTGTCAAATTAAAAACTCTGAATACTAAATTACATATAAAGTAGAATTTCAACTATTTTCTAAAAAATGCATGGTACAAGACTGAAAGTAAATGCAGCAACTACTCATCATAGAATTTTATTGTAATGAAGTAATGAAGCAAGTCCTGTGAATTTTTATGTTCTCACACATTTTATTTTTATCAATAAGTTCAATATTCCTGTCTTAACCCAAGTACTTTCTAGTAGGCATTGTGGCTTTGTCATCATTCCATTCACTGGGCTATCGGTAGTGTGTCTGCATGTCTCAGCTTATGACTGTTGTCTTGGCGTAATTATTAATAATGCTTTTTTCACTTTCATAGTGCCATAGTTTGAACAATAAATTATAAGGTTATCCAAGATATGAGAAATCTGATTCTCATCCTGCTTTTCCATTGATAACCTACAAAACTCTGGATAAATAATGTATCCATGGAAGACTTTCATACCTCCTCTAAAATAGAAGTAGTCTCTCTGCTGGCTGACTTCATAGGAATGCTGTGAGGATTAATGTTGGAAAATACTTTGAGCTCCTCAGAGAAAAGTGCTATGATATTGTCACTATTATATTTCTCTACTAGCTTGCCATATGGAAAGTCAGGGGAAATCAAGATTTTGCAAGTATCAGCAACGAAACCAAATCAATCATGCATGTTCTGGCAGCACATTTTATGCAAGTGCCCAGAGTACAAAATCTAGTGAACCTAGAATTCCCCCAAACATATAAATTACTAGAGACATATAAACTAAATTTTAACTCGAAATTGGCTATTCAATTAGGAGTTATGAGTACATGTATTGAACTTCCCTTTCTGGGTGAAATTATTGTGCTCTATCAAGTATTAACCATAAGGAGTGTTTGGAAGCTGAACAGAGACTGTTCATTCAGCTTGAAAGATATAGATCTGAGTTAGCCAACACTTTGTAACCTGGCATCAGTCCTCTAAACCAAACCTATTACTTGAGAGGCCAATTAACTTCTTCAGTAACTCAGTGGAAAGGATGCATCTTCACAAAATATTTCCAGTACCTGAAAAATTGGGTACCTTCATTTAGTACCAAAGATCTTTTTTGAAATTCTTACAAATCAAAATCAAAATCAATCAATCCAGTTCCTAGGAAAGAAAGAAACCGATGAAAGGCAAGAATGAAGCAGATTATTAAAGTTCTTGCAATGATTCTCCAAATAGAATAGAGCCTTCATTTGATTAACACACAGAGCAAACACCTAGAAGAAGTGCAGCCAAGTCTTGTTCTTGGGCCTTGGTTCCCCCAAAAATCCACATCCATTGTTTTAACTATAGTATAGTACTTGATACTTTGAAGTTGAGACATAATGCTTTATTTTTTCTGACATTGAAAGTGCATTACATATCACCAAGTTGTTTCTCTTTTCACAAGAGAAGCTGTTCCCCTATCTAAAATTCATGCCTGACCTTACATGTCTGTCTTCTAGAACAAATCATCTTTCTCCCCTGTCCATCAAGTTGGTCTCTCTCTTTGCTGTATACCGGAGGCAAAGAAAGCATATCTGTTATCATTTGCCTATTTGTCATAATGAAACAGTTGTTCTTTGAGAATGTTGGGCAGTTTGCTTTGCAAAGATGAACTAGTTATTTAGTAGGAGTAAAATGCTGAAAAGTGTCGTTTCTTAAAAATTAATTTTCTTCAGGGGTGCCTGGGTGGCTCAGTCGGTTGGGCGGCCGACTTTGGCTCAGGTCATGATCTCACGGTCTGTGAATTCGAGCCCTGTCGGCACAGAGCCCGGAGCCTGTTTCAGATTCTGTGTCTCCCTCTCTCTCTGACCCTCCCCTGTTCATGCTCTGTCTCTCTCTGTCTCAAAAATAAATAAACGTTAAAAAAAATTTAAAAATTAATTTTCTTCAATTTCATTCAAATAAAAATAAAGTGTACAATTTTTAGTAGTTCAACAGAGAATAAAAATATAATTGAGTCCTGAAGACTATTTACATCTTAGAATTACATTTCTGATTGTATGGCAGTCCATTGAGCAAAGTTTTTCTAGATATTAGTATTTCCAAATAAGAATTCCACAGATATGTCTAAATTTAAAAAAAAAATCAGTAGTGAGAAGATATAAACTTGAGAGAACATTCTAATTGTGAAAAACTATTGTTTGGTGCTATCATTTCAATGACTTCCAAATTACATTTTAGAAATTCTTGTCTTTACTGTGTGTGTGTGTGTGTGTGTGTGTGTGTGTGTGTGTGTGTGTGTGTGTGTGTTTTGGACTCTTTCTATGTACTGTTTAAAAAATTCAGTAAAAGATAGTCTTAGAGATTCTCCAGAGAAAGGGTTGCATGCTCTTTCACTGACGGTTACTTACATTGGGACAACTAGGGATATTAAATTTTGAGTTCATGGGATTTATGACGTTCCCCTCACAGGTTGAGCATTGTGGCTGTGCATACTGACTTAAATAATCAGTACTATTTGGAATTTTGTGGAAATATATGCTTATAATGCACTTTCCCTGATAAGAGGCCACTTTGGCTTTAGATTGTTTTGCCTGCATTTATAAAACACTGATCTAGTAAAGTCAAGCGTTAGACTAGCGTGTTGATTTGTGCATTAGGCATGTGATTACCTATGAATTGCTTTTCTCTATGATATTCTCAGATCTAAAGCCTTGAAGGAGATAATGTGGTCAGACTCTTATATGATTTTCTTTGATGATTATTTGGCCTCTATTTCTCAATTTCAGTTGGCATCACTTATGGAAGACTATAGCGGTGAGAGCTCTTATAACTGCTATCTTGTGACCTTTCTATGTGACAATTATAGATTGGGTTGTATTGGGTTGCACTGGGTTGTATGGGAAGTGGGAAGGGATTACTGCTACTCAATAACATAAGCTCTCATTTTGGTCACAGTGCTTTTGCACAAGTAAAATGACACAGCTTCAGTGGAGGTCCTAAGTCTTGCTGAGTGGATGACAGCGGAGTTGATGGTTATAGCTTTATACTAAAATCTGATTACTAGTTCATTCACAATAAGCATTTTTGGAAATGACTCTATAGTACAAGATACTGTGCCAGAGTATGGTATTAAAATATGTGTAAGTTATGACCTCAACACTCAAGGAACTATTTGTGCGTATTATGTATTTTGAGGGAGGAGTTAGGTAATGGAGGATGAAGAAGGAGAGCAAGATTTGGGAAGAACACAAACATGTAGCTAATTTATGATGAGTTCACTGAATAGTCTGCACCTATGAAATGCCAATACACCGATCTGATTCATTCACAACTGAATTTGAATCATTTTAGGTGGTAGTGGAGCATGTAAGATTTTTTTTTCTTTTATATTTGGGAATATGTTCCAACAATATTTGTTGGTTATGCTACTTGAACTCACAAAGCACTATTTACCAATCTAAAAATAGATGAGATACTCTGTTTTATATGCTTTTCTTGTAAGATTATTGTCATAATTAGGAAGTAAATGTGGATACACAGCGATGCATAATATATGGTAGGTACTAAATAAGTTGCTACAGCTATTCCTCTTTTTGTTATTTTCATCATAATGTGTGCATATGTTTCATCTAAGTGATTTTTGTGGTTACTTCTGAATACTAACTACATGATTATTATTTAAAAATTTTTGAACAATATCAAAAATGTACATAGGAGAAACAAGTTACCCAAAATTGCCAGAAAGAACTAGTGTTGAGTTGGCAAAATTCATTTTGGGTGATTTTTTTTGTTTCTTCTTTGTACTTTTTGGTATTATTATTTAAAAATAGTAAGCATGTACTTTTATTGTAAAAACCATAACAAAGTTACATGTGTTTCAAATTTCGTACATCCAGAAAGTCTGAATAGATTGGTATATATGTATATAGATGGAAGATGGATATAGAGAGAGTGCAGAGTAGATAATAAAAATAATTTTATAATAAAAGAGATTATGCTATTGTAAGTAAAAGTACTACATTTACTTCTTTATTTCCTAAAAGATCACACTTTTAAGAAAAAAATAGGAAAACAGTTGGTGATTGAGTCCTTATAATTTCCTTGTCAGATTTTAATTACGTTTGTATCTATGTGTTATTCACACATATATGTATATAAGTGTATATATAAGGCCAAAACATAAAGGTGCATGAAATTTATATAGCTCAAGGAATTATCACAAAACAAACACTTCAGCAACTGCCACTTAGTTGAAGAAATATTTTCTGCAAAATAGATCACCACTTCTTTCTTTGTCTTCAAAGACATGCACTATTTGTAATATACTTTTCTTTTGAAATTTACATACCCACTCAGTGGTAGGCTGATAATGGTCTGCAAAGATATGTCCAAATCTTAATCCCTGTAAGTGTTACCTCATTTGAAAAAAGTATTGGCAGATGTGATTAAGTTAATGATTTTGAAATGAGATTATCCTGGGTTTATGTGGCGGGGCCCTACATGTCATCACGTGTCTTTATCAAAGAGAAGGCAGAAGGCAAAGGGACAGTGGAAGCAAAGAGATCTGAAGGTGTGATGCTGCAGTTTGGAAAATGGAATAAGGGTCCATGAGCCAAGGAATACAGTTTGAGTCTGGGAAAGTTAGTGAACAGATTATCTTCAGGAGTCTCCAAAGATAGTGCAGCTCTGAAACTGGGCTAAGGAAACTGATGTTGGACCTCCGGCATCTTGAATTGTGAGAGAATACATTTCTGTTGTTTCAGGTCACTAAATTTGTGGTAATTTGTTAGAATAGACACAGGAAACTAATGGACATTCTTTTCGTTTGTTTGTTTAACATTATGCATGTGAGATTGATGTTGGTACATATAGTTCTAATTTGTTCATTTTCACTGCTGTGTAATGTTCAATATACCACTTTTATATTCATTCCCCTTTTTCTCTTTTTACAAGTAATGCTGCTGTGAACATTCTTGCATATGTATTACAGTGTAAATTTGTAAACGGATAGCTTTACCCACTCATTTTCTCTCTGGCAGGGTATGAGAATTCTCGTTGTTGTATATCTTCATCAATAATTGTTACTGTTAGTATTTTTAATGTTGGAGAATCTGGTGTATGTACAGTGGTATCTCCTTACAGTTGAATTTGAAATTCCCTAATGAATAATGATCAGCTTTGCATATTTATTAGATTTTTCAGGCGAGTCAAGAGAGGCACCAAGAGGCACCTTGGATACACAGTTTATTTTTTTAAATTTTTTTTCAACGTTTTTTATTTTATTTTTGGGACAGAGAGAGACAGAGTATGAACGGGGGAGGGGCAGAGAGAGAGGGAGACACAGAATCGGAAGCAGGCTCCAGGCTCCGAGCCATCAGCCCAGAGCCCGACGCGGGGCTCGAACTCACGGACCGCGAGATCGTGACCTGGCTGAAGTCGGACGCTTAACCGACTGCGCCACCCAGGCGCCCCTTGGATACACAGTTTAAAGATGAGCTTATTCCCTTTCCTTCTCTTCTTATTTTTAGTTATTTTTTATTTTTCTATTAGGGACAGAGAGCATGCAAGCCTGGGAGAGGGCAGAGAGAGAGAGAGAGAGGGGGAGGGAGGGAAGGAGGGAGGGAGGGAGGGGGAGAGATAAAGAGAGAAAGAAAAGAAAGAGAGTAAGAAAAGAAAAGAAAAAGAAAGTCTTAAACAGGCTCCATGCTTAGCCTGGAACCTGACATGGGGCTCAATTTCACAACCCTGGGATCATAACTCAGTTGAAATCAAGAGTCAGACACTCAACTGACTGAACCACCCAGGTGCCACTCTTCTTGTTTTTGATAAATTATTTTTACTTTGTCAAGCAAACAGTGCATAATGTTTAACACATATTATTCTCTCACCCTTGTCCCTAACTTGTTGTAGCTTTAGATCTACAATGAAATATATATGTATATTAAATACATATATGTATATTATGTGTAGAAATAGGAAGAGTTTATCAAAATTTGCAAAATATGATACTTGAAAAGACCAATATATAACCTTTTAGCAAATTCAAGGAAAAATTAGAAGAAAATCTTTAAAATTGAAAAAGGTACTATAACTATAGATTCTGAAGAAATTTTAAAACTTCATGACCTTATTAATTATACTGACAAAGACAGTGATTTAGAAGCCTACACTAAGAATATACCAAAATAAATTCTAGATATATGTGAAAGACTACTATAACAATTTTTAATGTATAAAAAGAAAATATAGAGTAATATTTTAATAATGTAGGAAACAGGAGACTGTGTAAATAATAAAAAGAAGTACTTATAGGAAGAGTATATTTGAATATATTAAGAAAACACTCCTTTGAACTATGAGAGCAATCATAAGCAAAGTTAATGACATGGTATAGATTAGTAGAAACTACCTGCAAAGTACTAACAGGAAAATCTTATTTGTAGTGCATTTTGGCAATACTCTATTTTATTGATGTCATTAGTTATAAGACAAACTTATATTTTATGTACCAAGAACAAAGACTACAATACTAGCAATTAGCTATGATATAATACTTTCTTATCACATTGGGTTTTTGTTTTACATTCTTTAAATTTGCCTAATTATATGTTTTTAAATTATATATTACTATGCATATATTAAAAAGAAGGTACATTTAAAAGTTTCCCTTGAACTTCTAAACAATCTAAATCTAACAATCTAAAAATTCTAAATACTTTTTGAGTCAGAGTCATCTTTGTTTCTCTTCATCCACTCATCATTACTCACCCTACTACCATCATGGCAATTAATCATTTCTCATAAACGGCACTCCGGTCCTGTCATCAGGACTTTCTTTCATGCCATTCTGCAAGTTTTGGTCCTAGTCCCTGTTTGATCTTGTGCTAGTGGAAGGCTTGCAGATAACAAACAGCAAATAACAAGTAGCTCGTTGTCAGAAAACTAAGCAGGTTGTGTTTGTCTAGTCATGCCACCAAGAACTACAACCAAATTTACGTGCATAAGCAGTGACAACCATATAATATTGCTGCCTCACCTCAGTGGTGATGATATAGGATCCTCTAGAAGATACGTTATAGTTTCAAATGTGTTAAAATGTAAAAAGTACAGTCATTAAATATGATAATTGTCTGAACTTGTAATGCATAAATTCTTTGACTCAGCATTTTTCATCTCTAGGAGGTAGTTTTAGTTGTCTGGCAGGATCAGTAACCATGCCTTGGCAAATCATATGGGATCCTGAAGCAAAAGGAAAAATCAGTAATACTGATTCTACCTTTATTTAAAATGTTGACATGTTGCTCATCATGGATTTTTTGCATTACTTTTGACTTAACGAAATACTGCATTATAATACTATTTAACTAGATTACTGAGGTTTTTTTGGCACCTCTTACGTTTTGCACCTGAGACAAGCTTCTCGCCTGCTTCACCCTAGATGAGGGCCTGCACACAAGACCTAGAAATTTTACAGTTATATCCACTTAGCATTTTTTTAATACATATTTTTTTTTCAACGTTTATTTATTTTTGGGACAGAGAGAGACAGAGCATGAACGGGGGAGGGGCAGAGAGAGAGGGAGACACAGAATTGGAAGCAGGCTCCAGGCTCTGAGCCATCAGCCCAGAGCCTGACGCGGGGCTCAAACTCCCGGACCGCGAGATCGTGACCTGGCTGAAGTCGGACGCTTAACCGACTGCGCCACCCAGGCGCCCCTCCACTTAGCATTTAATAGCTAGATGAGACCTTGTTTCTGTGTTTCTCTGTAACTTACTCCAAAGAGCTGGTAAGAGATATTTGGAGAGGGCTCCATTCTTTTGTTGTTAGTTCCAGAAAAATAGCTATATGCCACTGACTACAGAGTTTGGAGATTCCTTGCTTCGCTGTTTTTTTGTTTGTTTGTTTTACTGTTTCTCTTCTATAGCTTCTATAGCTTCCAGAAAGCCAGATAATTGGCAAATAAGGGGAGAAATTCCACCTATGTGACCTTGGATGAATTACTTTACTTGTCTGCGTCTCAACTTTCTTGCCTGTAAAATGGGGGTCATTTTCAATATATAAAGTTCTTGTGTGAAAAAATGCCACGTACAGAAAATCCCATGCCTAGTCTACAGCATGCACTTAATAAATACCAATTTTATTTTCTTTTTCTTCTCTTGAACTTTCTTCGACTTGATACCAAAGAGCTAATACGCTACATGGTACATATAGTGTAGTAGTCAGTTCTGTGATGTAGAACTAAAAAAAATTTTTTTGCAATGCTTCTATGTGTTTTTAATTGCTATAGTCACGTGTTACATAGACATCAATGATAGAGTTTCTTCTTTTGAAGTTGACCCAGTTATGTTTCAGAACAGTTTCATACTTCAAACATAGTGAAAGGAAGGAGGTCTTTGGTTACTTATTATAGGAGGAAGTAGTAACCGAGAGGATTATTAAACTCTGATTCCTGATCTAAACTCAGTATTCAGTTAAATTGTTATTATGGTACATACAATTTCAGAAATTCATATAAGCCTCAGTTTTTCAATTGTTATGAAATCATACAAGCATTTGTTTAAAATGTTAATGAACAGGGTTGCCTGTGTGGCTCAGTTGGTTAAGCATCTGACTCTCGATGTTGGCTCAAGTCACAGTCTCAGGGTTTGTGAGATTGAGCCCTGTGTTGGAGTCTTCTTCAGATTTTCTCTCTTCCTCTCTCTCTCTGCCCCTCCCTTGATCTGTCTTTCAAAATAAATAAATAAACTTAAGTTAAAAAATATAAAATTTTAATGAACAAAAACCGTTTTTCAAATGATTACTATAATTAGTATCAGATAATCAAATTTGACAGATTCTCAGATATCTGAAAAAGGAACTCAACCTTATAAGTGAGACAATTTACTGGTCATTATTAAGTTTGATTAAAAAAAATAAAACAACCATATCTGGAAAATAATTACTAACAGAAAGCAACTAATGACATCTGAATTAAGAATTAAGATTTAAGGGCAAATGTGTTAAAATCTTTGCTTTAAAAGAAAAAAAAAACAGATAACATTAGAGACTTCATGGTTTTCTCTATATTACATCAGACTTATTTACAATAGAATATAAAAATCCTTACGTGGATAGGCAAGTCAGAATTATGTGATTTATCATTTTAATTGATTGTGTTTAAATTACATCAGTTTAGAACAAACCATATAATTAAAACCAATAAATTCAGGTATCCTTCTATAGTTGTTACCCTTTTTAAAAAATGATAAATAGCAGACCTGTCCATTGGGGCTTGTAAGCACTATTTAATGTTTTAACAACAGCAACAAAGTGTTTCTACATTAAAGAATTTGAAGATGTCTTATTTAAGTTAGTGTTTCTTGAATAATAACTCAAGGAACAGTTCCTTTTTCAGTTAGATTTGTATTTTTCATTTACTGAGAGATTTTGAGATCAGATTCGGTTGTAAAAAACAAAAACCACAAAACATTAGTCTCAAGTAGTGGCGGAAAGTTACCTCCTTGGTGACTATAGTAGACAAGATTGCATATGGTTCAATTTCTAATCTTTCACTTCTCTCCAGCAAGAGAAAGTACCCTTCATAGGCAAGAAAAGACATTGTATGGCTTTAGATAACAATGGCCAATAAAAGTGTCTCTGAAAATGGTGACAAGGATGAAAAATGGGAAAGCTCAATTCTTAATTAGATGTAATGGTTTTCTTGGAGGGGTGAGAAGAATAACAAGAATGGAACCTGAGGTATCAGTCTCTGATGCCAGTTTGTGATACAGATTCTCCCAAATTGATTTGAGGTTAACAAACAGGACCTGAGGCTATATTTGAAGATTTTGGTTCGGTTTCCAAATAATATATCTATATTTTCCATCATTCCCTCCCCTACCAGCTCCCCAGAATTACAAGCATAATCAAAAGAAGAATTTAGAGTTAAAAAAAATCCTAATACAAATGAAGTTAAAATGCCAAGTGTACCCACATTCTCAAGGTTTTACTGAGAATAAAATTTATACCTGGAGAGGATTTTAATACAAGCAGTGAGAAGCTCTTGGAAAACAAAAAGGAGAGGGATGGCTAATAGACATAGTATAGCAGAATTTCATATAAATTAAATATAAGGGTCAGAGATGTTATCAATATCATCTTTCCCCCCAGATATTCCATGTTTTCACAATATTGTGAGGTATTTTTTAACCTTCCCGAAAATCACTATCCCTTTATGTTCTAATCTCAATCGGAAATCTTGTCTGGTTTTCTATTGCCTCCATAACACATTACAGCAAACTTAATGGCTTGAGCAACATAAATTATTACTTCACAATTCCCTAGGATAGAGGTCTCACAGAATCCAAATCAAGGTGTCAGCCAGAGGGGTTTTTATTAGAAAGCTTTGGGGAAAAACCTGCTTTTAAGTTCATTCAAGTTGTTTACGGGGTTTTCTTACTTTCTTGTGCAGTTGTAGATTGCTGATTCCTTGCTGGCATCTGCTGGAGGCAGCTTTTAGTTCCAAGAAGCCCCACCCCTGTCCCATGTGAACTCCTACTTCTCAGAGTTATCTATGGTACATTGACTCCTTCTCACCTGGAAGCTCCAATTTCTCCTTCTGCCATATTTCTTTTGTTCCAGTTGGAGAAAGTTCTCAGCTTCTAATTATGTGATTAGATTGGGCCCATCTGGGTAATCGAGGGTACTATTCCTGTCTTAAGGTTTGTAGCCTTAATTACAGCTAACCTTAATAAACTTAATTACAGCTACCCTTGATTACAGCTTTTTTTCATATTCACAGCTTCCAGTAATTAGGAAGTGGGCTTTTGTTTTCTTTTTTGAGTGAGAGAGGAGGGGAGGGGGAGGGAGAGGGAGAGGAGGGAGAGGGAGAGGGAGAGGAGGGAGAGGGAGAGGAGGGAGAGGGAGAGGAGGGAGAGGAGGCAGCGGGCTGAGGAAGAAGAAGAGAGAGAATCTTAAGCAGGCTCCATGCCTAACTCAGAGCCTGACACGGACAGATCCTGACATGGGGCTCAATCTCATATTAAGAGAGGAAGAATAATTTAAGAAATCATTGTTTTTTGAGACTAACCTGTGGAGTTTTACTTTCCCAGGTTTTTAGATACTGTTTTCCCCCCTTCTTTTTAATTGTGCTACACTTTAGGTACAGGGAAATACAAAAACCATTGTTCAATGACTTTTGACAAAAGCATAGATATGAGTAACCCATGCCCTAGTCGAGATAAAGAACATCTTCATTACCTCAGAAATATCTCATGCCACATTCTAACCAATTCCCATCATCCCTCAACCATTGTTCTGATTTCTGTCACTTTGCCCATTCGTCAGTTGATTGATTTTGCCCTTTCTAAACTTTATATGATACTATTATCATAGGGTATGTACTTTGTGTGTGTGTGTTTGTCAGAGTATTTTGCAGATTCTCTCTTGTTGTCTGTATTAATAGCTCGTTACTTTCCATTGCTCTAGTATTTATAAGTACTTTTCAGTTTTTTGGTTATATCATTTTTATTTTTAAATTATCTCACTTTGGGGCATTTGACTCCTTTTTAATTTTTGGTTTTGGGAACAGAGATACTATTATCTTCATTACTGCTGGGCTTGATAACATTTCATAGTCATTTTTTCTTAGATTAATGCTCAATTTATTTATTTAAGCAGTCCTATTGAATTTAGATTACCTACCTAGAAACATTAGCTACCAATTGTGGTCCTGCTTTTATTTTGATAGGTATATGCACATACACACTTGTGGTTAGTTATTCAGAAAGATAAAAACATAATAAATGTGATTGATATAACTTAAAGAACTACTGTCATTCTCATAATTTCTAGATTCTCCAGTTTATAAACTTGGTGATATTGCTGTATAGATACTGAAAAACAGTCCTCATTATATATTATTTATATAGATAAGTATTTGAAACTGATAAACACTTTTCTAAGATGTTCTCATATTTTTATGTGACCACATGTAGAGATATAAACTCAGGGGTACTAACACACCCAAGAGGGCAAGGTTAATGTTGATATACACCAACCTATGTGCCAGTGTGGTTGTTTCCATTTATCCCTTACTGCCACTTATGAACCATCTCTCATATATTTTACTTACACATATGTTATATGCTCCACAATATATTATTATTTTTATTTGTGATTTGTTTTTTTTTAATTATGAAACAAAATATTTTTTTATTTATCCACACTTTGCCCATTTCTGGCATTCTATGTCTTCAGTAGATTTGACTTGACATTTTGTATCACCACCCTTCTGCCTCAAAGACCTCCTTTGAACATTTCTTCTGGTGCTGTTCTATTGGTAACAAATTCTCTCATCTTTTACTACAAAATTGTTCATTTTGCCTTTGCATTTGAAGGTTATTTTCACTGGTTTTATAATTCTGGAATGATTTTTTATTTCTTTTCAGTACTTAAAATATTTTTCCAGGTGTCATCTGGCTTAAATTTGTTCTCATGTAAGGTTAACAGCATTCTTTATCATCATTCCCTTTTATGTTCTGTGTCTTCCATGCCAGCTACATTTAAGATGTGAAAATTTTTATTTCTCTGCTGATATTCCCTATATCCTCTTTCTCTTCCATCTTTTCCTTTAAATATTTGATATGTTTTAATATCTAGTATGTGCTTTTCTGCTTTTAACAACCTCCTGGTTATCTGTAGGTCTTTTTCTAATCCTTGTTTGTTCTGTGTCACAGTTTCCTGCTTTTTTGTTGCATTTTAAATAATTATTTTATTTTTTTGATTTTTATTTCCCATACCAACTTGAGAAGTTAGATTTTTGTCTTCTATAAAATTGTGTTGAATTTTGTTCTCAGCAGGCAGTTAATTTCTTGTCAGGTCAGTTTGATTCATTTGCTTGGTTTTAAGCTTTTTATGGTTGCTTTTAGAACATTACTTGTGATGAGGCTAGATTATCCCTAATTCAGAGGCATTACTGTTCTGAGTTCTTAATAAAATATCTGGGCATGCTGAGTGAGGTCTTCTATAATTTGGTTAGTTGAAACTGTAATGCCTTCCAACATTATACAATCAGTGGAATCTCCATTCAGCTCATTGGTGCTCAGCAACTGTTTTCAATCTGGCCATGTGAAATCTCACATTGTATATGTACAATTGAGCATTCAGTCAAAATTTGAAGAAGATTCATATGTAGGATGTTGGATCTCCTTCTCATTGCAACTTTCCCTCTTTGGGACCTTCCTCATAAAGTCTAGCCATCTTAGCTTCATCCTACAATCTGTTCCTCTGTCCAGAAAAATTACTACTATCTGTTTGGGTTTCTCCTTCCTTCCCTGCACTTTTAAAAGTAGATGTATATAGACGTCCAACCTTAAATATTGGGCTCATTTTAAGGATCACAGCTCTATAATGCTTGTTGGGTACAATGCTTAGAAACTGTTAGATAATGTATTTTTTCTAGTTTTATAGTTGTTTATTGTAAGAGAATAAGCCTCAAGTCTATTATTTTGTTATGACCAGAACCTGGAATCAAACACTCTGATTTTAAAAGAGCATGTATTATATACCTGCTACCTGCTGTGCACCATACAAAATATTTTCAAATATATAATCAAGCCAGCCTTTGCTATTTGCTGTTCTCCAAGTAAGACTTACATTTTGTTATCTTTGGGGAGGAAGAAGCTTAGGGCAGACTTTTGTTGATTAGTGTGCATTTGGTCATGTTGAGTATCTCTGGTATATCCTTTGCATACTGCCTACATTCTGTTTATCTTATGAAATTTATGGCACCTCTATTGTGCATTTTTTTCCTAATTCATCTCCCAAGCCAAACTGACTTTTTCAACTTTATTTTTTCATAGGATACTTTTAAATTCACCTCTATTATAGCATTTACCATGTTGATTTATAGCTATTTCTTAATTTGCCAGAAACCCTGGTGAAAGTTTAGGCTCCAGTTTCCTCTTTCTCATGTTTCAGTCTCTGCTTGTCCCTGTGTTGCACACATTAGGTTACCTTTAAGGCTTGCTGTATTGAATAGGTACCATCTAATTTAACTCACATTATGACCTTGATAGATAGATAGTACAATAATCATTATTTTTGATAAGAGAGCTAAGACTTAGGTAAGTTAGTTTTTTTTTTTTTTTTAATTCCATGTTACTAGAGTCTGTGATAGAAGTGGATTTCAAGCCCCAAGTTTCCAACTCTGAATCTGGTGTCACTTTACCATGTTCATCAGGCATTGTCTTCACTCCTGTTAGCCCAACCGATATGAAAATAATACTGTGATCTTTAAATATCAGTATAATTTTGAACAATTACAGAACATCAGAACTGAAAGGGTCAATAAAGCCTAATTAGTCTAACTCCCCATTCAGTCCAAATGTCCTCTACAGCATCTCTAACAACAAAACTGCCATGACTCTTCTATTTCTATCCTTGGCCCCTTAACACAATCAATGTCTAACTATTATCATTAATTCCTTATAGTAGTTCAAATTTGCAATCCTAAAACTTCTAGCCATCATTTCTTTCTTTCCCCATTATGACAGTATAAAACTTGTCTTTGTGGTCATCTACTGACAAGCTTTCAAATATTTTTAGTTCTTTCTTTGAAGCTAAACATCTCTAGTTACTTTATCTGCTTCTCATGTTACCTGGTTCTTACTCCTTACATCAAATATTCTGTAGTTGTTGTAGCCCAGTCTTTTAAGGAATCTACAACTATAAAATTCATCCTATGTGATCACATAGATTACTATGAGAATATTATCTTGGGTGTTATTACAAAGTTCGTACTTTTCCTTTCAAGATAAACAACATAACAACATAAATAAGGGGTTTTCCTTCTGGTTACTGAAAGAGTAAGAGTAGTTATGATTTACAGATGAAAGCCTGAGAAACAGAGTCTTCCTTTAGTACATTAGACTACCTTTTCAAGAGGAGGATAACATAGTATTCTCCAATTATCTGTCCTCTTCCTTCAGTCCTGTTGTTTTCTTATGTTGCCTTGACTGGGGAACAAAAAGAAGAGGCAGTGAATGAGTTATATGTGAAACATGCTCCATCTTTTTTCTGACCACTGGTCTAGATGAATAAGCAATGAAATACCGAGGTGAAGATGGATTTTATGAGTCTCTAAAGTTAGAAAATACATGTTCAAAAATTAATTCTACAATCTTAAAAATGGCTTTCAGGGGCGCCTGGGTGGCGCAGTCGGTTGAGCGTCCGACTTCAGCCAGGTCACGATCTCGCGGTCCGTGAGTTCGAGCCCCGCGTCAGGCTCTGGGATGATGGCTCAGAGCCTGGAGCCTGTTTCCGATTCTGTGTCTCCCTCTCTCTCTGCCCCTCCCCCGTTCATGCTCTGTCTCTCTCTGTCCCAAAAATAAATAAAAACGTTGGAAAAAAAAATGGCTTTCACTGTAAATCAAGAGCTGATGAGTGAGAGTTGGGCAATATGGAGAAAATGCACACCAGAAGAGATTAGGTATTATATAGAGGAATTATATATATTATATTACCTCTGGAGGAATTATAGAGAATAGGCATTTTAGAGGAGCTACATTTTAATTGGGTAGATGAAGTAAACTCTTGGCTGGATTGAAAGGTTAGATTCTGGTTGATTGTGGTTCCTCTTAAGTTACAGAAATATGCCAAATCCCAATTTAGAACAAAGATCCAAATTCACAAAAGAGGAAGGCACCTCCTTTCCTACCCAGTGGAAGAAATTAACATACTCATGAGACCATCCATAATGCCATAATTTTGAGATTTTACTCATAATAAGCAGTGAACCTTCAACAATATCTTATCTAATTCTTTGTGTTTATTAGAAATCTGTATTCTTTCTCTGAGATGTAGAATTAGCTCATGAACCAATATTTCCAAGTATATTAACGTAGGGTCACATATTTCTGAGCAGGCTGTGTTTGCTACTGCTTTTCCAGGACCCTGGAAATTTCCTTTCTCATGTAAGTACAGACATGTACATATATATATATACACACACATATACATATATACATATATACACACACACACATATATACATATATATACATATATATACATATATATATGCATGCACACACATGTGCACACACACAAAGAATGCAACAGTTTTTGGCTTTATCTCACTGTATTGACCCAAATCTCCATTTACCTTCAGATTTAGCCTCAGACTTGGGAGATCAAATTAGACAAACCCAATACACTATCATTTCTGGCATCCTTGAACTTGAATGAGATCACTGATCGTGAAATCCTTTAGATTTATAATAAATATATGAATATTTACTTTCAAAAATTGATTTGTCCAGGTGAAATCTTAAAATCTTCAGCTAAAGACATACTATGTGATGTGCCTGCAATTTTGGAACTGTTTTAACATGAACCTATACAAGATCAGTCGGCAACAATTGCATGTTAAAATGTCTGGAACAAACCTTAATAGCAATACTTTGTATAACAAGACTTACTGATATCCAATGATTGTTTGCAAAGAAATTAGGTTGTTTGCTAGAATTTTCTGAGGAAATAATAAGATATTCCCTTAGAATGCACACATTGCTTATGGGATACCTGTGAGAAGACCTTCTTGTCATCCTAAACTGGGGAAGTTGCTGAAATTAGTGTGCATGATGAAAGTTGAGATGTAGCTGAAAAGTTAGAGACAGTTATCTTGAAAGCCAATTTCATTCTTCCATTGCCACATTTTAAAAGCTAAGACAGGGGCGCCTGGGTGGCGCAGTCGGTTAAGCGTCCGACTTCAGCCAGGTCACGATCTCGCGGTCCGTGAGTTCGAGCCCCGCGTCGGGCTCTGGGCTGATGGCTCAGAGCCTGGAGCCTGTTTCCAATTCTGTGTCTCCCTCTCTCTCTGCCCCTCCCCCGTTCATGCTCTGTCTCTCTCTGTCCCAAAAATAAATAAACGTTGAAAAAAAAAATTAAAAGCTAAGACATATAGACATATATTCTCAAGTGATTTTATGGAGCAACTAGGGCAGGCAAATATAGAAAAAAAAAAGATGTAAATCAGGTTAACAATCCTAATTCTGCTTCTGAAAATATTGTCAGTGTGCAAAACTTTGGCTGGTGGGATTGCCCCAGTGAAGCTGTGTTATCACCATCAACCACATTTTCAAGATCCAGAACTGTCAAATGTGTACCTTAGATCTTTAATATAGAAGGAGAAAATTTAATAATTTGGTGGAACCATGTCTGTAAGTATGATAATAGAGAAGGTAGGTAAGTTAGTATCTCCCTATGCGATGGTGATCACAGGAGCAATTTAGCAGCTGACAGTGTTAAGAGATTATTGTCCAGAACTATAATATCAAGCTTTAAAATTATGTTTTAAAATTTCAGTAACAAAATTCCAGTCACAACTGAATTTGATAAAAGTTCGGATTCATTCTATGATAGTACTGTTAACTTCAGGTGAATTATGAGTGACACTCATCCTTTTGGCATTTGACCAAACATTTATTTGGTGCATTTCTACTTTATGCATATTTACAAATTTAAAAGTAAATTGTCATTTTTTTGGTAATAATCCTCATAACTGACACATACTCATACATAGACGCATAATATGATGGAAAACAAACATGTGTATATAAGAGAAATACATTATAGGAACATGTTAAGGAAATTCAACCATTCAAAGCAGAGATCATTACAGAAGACACAACTCAAACTAGACATATCTTCACTGTTATATATAAGTGAAATAAAATTAACAATTAAAGAAGAAACTCCTATTAGGCAAGGAAAAATGTGTTGGTTATTTTGTTTCTTCTACTCGGGTTCCTTCTCTAACCTTTGCTGCTGCTTTCTGTGTTCCAGGACACAAACTCTTAAGAATCTATCATTTGGTTCCCCCACCAGCTGGCTTTTAGTCAAATTGCATTAATTCAAGGTACTGGCAGCAGGTCAGTGGGCACACAGAGAGAATAGAATCATGGCATTTCTTCCCTATTTCCTTCCTGATTCTGTATGAGTATATTCTACCAGATAACAACTTTCTATACCACCAGCTCTTTAAATAATGCTATTTATATCCCTTGTATATTCAGATCTTGGGATGTTAACAGCTTTTCACTGTTACTGGTCTCTTAGACTGGGGCATCCTTTTTTGAGTCCCCCAAACCTACTTACTTTGAAGTAAATAATACTTTCACTAAAGTCTCTGTGGTGGATCATTGAAGCAGAATTCTGTTTCTTGCAAGGATCCTGACTCATATAGTAGCTATGACAAAATGAAGTATATAAGAAAATCCCTCTTTAGGGGTACCTGGGTGGCTCACTAAGCTGGGCGTCTGACTTCTCAGGCTTGTGAGTTTGAGCTCTGCGTTGGGCTCTTTGCTGACAGCTCAGAGCCTGCAGCTTGCTTCAGATTCTGTGTCTCCCTCTCTCTCTGACCCTCCGCCACTCATGCTCTGTCTCTCAAAAATGAATAAACACTAAAAAAAAAATCCCCTGTAAAGAGAATGCCAAGCAACTGTACCTTGTACTGCCCACCATGCAGAAAGAGCACATTGCAGCCGGTCCAGTCAGTCCTATGAGCTTTTCTGCCTTGTAGGTGCATTTGGACTCAGTAGATTTTGTGGTACTTGAAATCTCTGTGGCTGACAGTGATGGTTTGAAGTTTCTGGCTTGCCCCTAGAAAAGAATTGCAGTTTACTCACCTAGGATTTTGGAGCAAAACCACACTCCCTTCTGCTTGATATCTTATTTGAGAAGCAGTTTCTGGTTTGCCATTGGGCCCAGGAAGGAATACAATACTTTTTTTTAAACTTTATTTATATTTATTTTGAGTGAAAGAGAGCAATCAGGAGGGGGGCAGAGAGAGAGAGTGAGGCAGAATCCCAAACAGGATCTGCGCTGTCAGCACAGAGCCCAATGTGGGGCTTGAACTCATGAACTGTGAGATCATGACCTGAGCTGAAATCAAGAGTTGTATGCTTCACTGAGCCACCCAGGCACCTCAGGAATAAAATACTTGAGAATGCGACACCAGGTACCTATGTGATTTGAACTGTCATACTAACTGGGTGCTGAGTTAACAAATCTTAAATTTGTACATGCACGTTAGCATTATAAGTTATATGTAATGGAAATTATATATATGAGACTGAGTGTGAACAGGAATGGGAATCACAAGTACATTGAATGAGCAGGAGAGTCAGACTCCTATAACATACTCCTCTTTTTTTGCCAAATCTCTTCCAACTCACATGTGTATTCACTGGAGAAATCCTCTGACAAGAAGGTGCTCAATAATCAGGTGGGTCAAGTGTATGACTTCTCCCATGGAATGATGTCTGTAAACCTCTTCTCCAAGTGACCCTGGTGCTTACTTAATGGACCATGTTAAAAATAATCATGGTGGCATGAATGGTGAATATGCATTATCAACAAAATGGACTGCTCTTTAGCAAGCTTGATCTAGCCACTATGACTAAGTGTCCAGTCATCCAATACCAGGGGCATTGCTGAGCTCCTAATATGACACCATTCCATATTGACTCCAGCCTGGTGGCACGGTGATTACTCCGAACTATTTATATTATGGGATGAATGATGGTTTGTCCACATAAACACAAATAGGCATTCTAGAAATGGCTTCCTCTTACCCTGCCCTCAAGGCTTCTACCAGTATCATCACACATGGCCTCATACAAAGCCTTATTCATTGCCATAATGTCAATACTACATTGTCTTTGATGAAGAAACTCATTTTACAGCAAAGGTATTATCATAGTAGATTCCTGGCAATGGAATTAATGTTTCCTTCACCAATAAACAGCTGGCCTGATAGAATGATAAAATGGCTTCCTGTAGTCTCCATTACAGTGCCAATTAGCTGATAGATAATATTGTTTGAAATGGTGGTGCTGGCCTAATAACTTACAACTAATTTCTAATAGATAGAAGCCAATCTATGGTACTGTATTCCCCAAAGCCAGAATATGCAGGTTCAGGAACTAAGATGTAGAATTGAGAGAAATCTTTCTCGTTATTTTACTTAATAATCCTATTTACAGTATTCTTTTCATTTGAAGTACTTTACTAATTTTGTCTTCCCTTAGTGGCTTTGGAGGTTTTGCTTTCCAAGGGAGAAATAGGTCTGCCAAGAAATATAGGGGTCTTTGTTAAATTGTGAAAATGCATTTAAAAATGCACCCTTTCCATTTTTTTGCTTGTAATACCATTGACCGAACTGGCAACAATGAAGTTTACTCTATTGGCTAGGGTGATTAATTTTTTTTTTTTAAAGTTTACTTATTTAGTTTGAGAGATGGGGTCAAGGGGAGTGCAAGCTGGAGAGGGGCAGAGAGAGAGGGAGAGAGAGAGAGAATCCCAAGCAGGCTCCATGCTGTCAGCGCAGAGCTTCATGTGGGGTTCAAACTCATGAACCGTGAGGTCATGACCTCAGCCAAAATCAATAGTCTGGGACTTAACTGACTGAGCCACCCAAGCACCCCAGGGGGGTGATTAATTCTGATTAACAAGGGAAAATCTGGCTAGAAGGTCTGGAATCCTGGAGATGCATTGTGGAACCTTTTAGCACTTGTGCTATGTCCTGTAAAAAGAGTCAGTAAAATAGTGTGGCCACCAAATAAAGGCAAATCAGCAAGGACTCCAGTGCTATGAAATGAAGATTTGTGTCATTTCATGAGACAAACATTTCTATTCTGCGTAAGTTTGGAAACGTGTAGTTTGAACATGGAATGGATGCTAGAAAAAGGAGATAATGATGATCAAATTTGACCTCATGACCAAAGTTAAGAACAGTGGCAACTAATTAACATTTGTTATTAACTAATTTATATTAATTGAGTATTTCTTTCCTCCCACTCTCCTTGCTGTCTGGTGTGGGAAGTACTGATGGTAGGTAACATTAAAACTTATGTTCTAGTTGGGAGTTGACTGAATTACTGATACACCACCACAATATAAGTCATAATAGGACTGTGGTTTCCTCTGTGCTGGGGAGGCAAATTTCTTAATCTTAGCAAAATCGAAGAATGGAAGCTGCGTTGGTATAGTGTTTTTTGATACATTTCTCTTTGCTTTCTGGGTCTATTTTCTTTGCTTCTCTAACTTGCTCTAGGGTCATGGATGCAATCTACATCATCTGAGTTTCTGTCGGCTGGGTTGGCACAGAATATACTCAGTGTGAGGTTCCTTCAGGGTTCAAGCTAGGTGGGGAGAGAGATAACTGGGTATTACCTCCTGTTTTCTCCTTTGGTGCTGTGCCTCTTGTTGCATTTCTCCATATATGGCTCCTTTCCTCATAGCTCCCGTACTCACTTGGCTCTGGTGACATTCTTGACATTCTCCATCTTTTTGTTCCTTCATGGCTTCCTGTAGTTGGTTATGTCTCCTTGTTATTGGGCATCTCTCTCTTTCTCTTACTATTTTTAACCCTAGCTATGTCTTTGTAAACAGGTTCTTTATTAAGTTCTCTGCAGTTGATGCTCTGGGAAGAATTGGGATTCCTTTCAGGATTTTATCTGGTAACAATGCCAATGATTTATCGTATACGAGAAACATAGATAATAAAAATTAAGTCAAAAAGCTTGAAAGTGAAGCTTTCGGCAAAGGTATGGAAGGCAAATTAAAACTAAGAAAAAACAAGGATTACAATATTAATAAAAAGTAAATTTCATTTGTGGTTGGTAAAAAATTTAAATATGACAAAGAGAGACAGTATATATTAATATAGAGGATAATATCTATATAATATAAATACTTATAAATAATAATTATTAAATACCCTGCTTATAAAATTTATAAATTAAGAAATTCATTAATTAGAAACATATTTTTAAAAGAAATTTTTCAGTGCTCTTTCCTCAGCTGATGAAAGATATAATGGGCAAAACAGAAGTGAGATTAAAGAAGACATAACTAATGGGAGAGAAGTAATACATGGATGTTCATTTAAATGCTCATGGAATGAGTTAAGGTAGACCAAGTATTGAGCCTCAAGGAAGGCCTCAAAGTATTTGAAAAAGGAAAAGTAATATAGATCTTAGTCTATGATGACAAGGAAATAAAACTAGTAATTATTAATAATAATTATAAGCAGAAAATCCATGCCACCTGGTGTAAAATCTTAGTCCTGTCCTTGGGACAAAGAATAAATCAAAATTAAAATTGTAGCCTAACTAGGAAATAATAATGAAGTACCATGCTTTTAAACATTGAATATGGCTATAGTAGCACTCAGAGGCTGGTTACTTTAAATACATAATTTGACATAAAAAATAAAAATATAAGATTAATAAATTGAGCATTCAAGTAAGGATTAAAACTATAACAATGAGTTTATCTTTGAAAGGATAAATGAAGAATAAAAATATAAATAGGGGTGTGTGTGTGTGGGTGTGTGGGTGTGTGTGGTATAGATAGTTAAGTGTCTAGCTCTTGATTTCAGCTCAGGTTGTGATCTCACAGTTCATGAGATCGAGCCCCACACTGGGCTGTATGCTGGCAGCAGGGAACCTGCTTGGGAATCTCTGTCTCCCTCTCTCTCCGGCCCTCTCCCACTCATGTTCTCTCCTTCTCTCAAAATAAGTAAATATTAAAAAATAGAAATAGAAATGAGTGACTTAGAATATAGAAAACTATAATTTGAATCAATCCAATATTCTATTTTTTTTCTCTTAAACATGACTTTTTGGCATCTTTTATTTTTTTTTTATTTATTTAAATTGAAGTTAGTTAACATGTAGTGTAGTATTGGTTTCAGCAATAGAATTTAGTGATTCATCACTTATAATACTCAGTGCTCATCCCAGTAAGTGTCCTCCTTAATGCCCAGCCCCCATTTACCCATCCCACTACCCACTTCTCCTTTAGCAACCCCCAGTTTGTTCTCTATATTTAAACCTCTTATGGTTTGCCTTCCTTTTTCATTTTATCTTATTTTTCCTTCCCTTCCCCTGTGTTCATCTGTTGTGCTGCATTTCATAAATTCCACATATGAGTGAAATATGGTATTTGTTTTTCTCTGAGTGACTTATTTCTCTTTGCATAATACACTCTAGTTCCATCCATGTTGTTGCAAATGGCAACATTTCATTCTTTTTGACTGCTGAGTATTATTCTATTGTGTATATGTACCATACCTTTGTTATCCGTTTATCAGTTGATGGACATTTGGGCTCTTTGCATATTGAAGAGTTATTGTTAAAAACTAAACTGAAATAAAAAGAGAGACTATTATTTAAGCTCTTAAAACAAAAGAGACAGGCCTAAAGTAAACACACAAAATTATGAAACAGAAATCTCTTTATTTATTTTATTTGTTCAAGCCAGTATCAGTTTAATATCTATTCAGATGGATGGGTGGATGGACAGATAGATAGATACATTGATTTAAAACAAAAACTCCATAACTGAAATAGAAATTATTTCTGGGTACTAATGTTGCCTGCAATTTTAAATTTCTACATTTTGTTTATAATTATTTTCTATTTTGCTGAATAAACAGTATACATTGTTCAAATATTCAAAATATCCAAATTCTACAAAAGTTAATATATAATTTAAAAATACTCAGAAAAAAGTAAGCAGTTGTACCATAGAAGTTTTTCCAGTTCGGCAAACATATCCATTGTACTAATAGCCACAGAATTTTATAATTAAATCTTAAAAGTAAGGTAAGATGTGCCATCAATATTGGCTGGATGATGCACAGATTTAGTTACAAGAGTCCTATTTATTACCTATCCTGATGTGTACATGTGTAGTAATTTTATGTTCAGAAACTTTGATCCTTTTAAAAATTACTTTTATTACAAAAGCACTATGTATGAATGCATTGTAACAAAGTTAGAAAATATAGAGGAATAAAATATGTAAAATATTCCTTCCACCTGGAGATCACCATTAATACATTTTCTTCTAGCCTTCCTTACATGTTGTATTTTACCAAATGCAGACTTCCTATGTTACTGTTTTTTATCCTGCTCTGTCAACAATCTTCACATTTATATTTTTGTATATTTTCATTACACATAATATCCAGAAGTAGTTTATTCTTTCTAAATATGTGAGCTATTCTTGGTCTCTAGCATTTTCATCTAAAGTTTAGAGGTGTTGTGTCAATTTTTGAAAATAAATAAGACTACTAGAACTATGATTATTATTGTAATCAATAGATTAATTTAGGAAAATTACTGCATTTATCAATTTGAGTTTTAAATCTATGAACATATTTTATCTCTCCATTTATTTAGGTTTGATTCAATTTTACTCAATGCTATGTAGTTTTATAGAGATTTTACATATATTTGATTATATTTATTTCAGTATTTTGATGTTTTGATAATCTAAGTGTATCATTTTTATATTTTAATCTATTTGCTGTAGAAATACAAAATTTTAATACTGGCTTTATATTAGAAACCATACTAAACTGTGTTATTTCTTTTTTTTTTAATCTGTGTTATTTATAATAATTTAGTAGAAAGAAAATTCTCTTTGACATTACATGGACCCAAACATATGGTCTGAAAATGAGAATTGCATTTTACCCTTTCTTACCATTACTCTTTTTTTTTTTTTCAACGTTTATTTATTTTTGGGACAGAGAGAGACAGAGCATGAACGGGGGAGGGACGGAGAGAGAGGGAGACACAGAATCGGAAACAGGCTCCAGGCTCTGAGCCATCAGCCCAGAGCCTGACGCGGGGCTCGAACTCACGGACCGCGAGATGGTGACCTGGCTGAAGTCGCCACCCAGGCGCCCCAATTACCATTACTCTTTTACTCATTACTTTACTGCATTAGAGTTGAATAAAATAGGATGAAATGGATTGAAAATGATGAAAGTAAGTAATCTAGGAGGGACATTTTTTTCCCTTTCACTTTTACTTTGGAGGGAAAAATTTTAACATTTCACATTAAGAAGGATTTTTGCTGAAAATTATGTTCATATTTTTGAAGATGATTTTATCAAATTAAAAACTTTGCTTCTGAAGTTTGCTAAGGCTTTCCCTAACTTGGTTTTGATTTCTAGTCTATGTCATTCTTCATAGACTTTAGAATGCCATCAGATTTGTCTTTTCATTCACTAGATTATTCTGAATGATTTTCAAGTATATTTTTGGCATATTTGATGGTCAAGGGTAACGTTTCAAAATTACAGAGAAGTTACAAGAAAAATTCAAAAACGCCAGTTCAGAGGGATACATGTACCCCGATTTTTACAGAAGCATCATCTACAATAGCCAAGTTATGGAAACAGCCCAAGTGTCCATTCATTGATGAATTGATAAAGAAGATTTTATATATATAATGGAATATTACTTAGCCATAAACATAACAAAATCTTGTTATTTACAATGATATGGACGGAGCTAGAGAGTATTATGCTAAGTGAAGTAAGTCAGAGAAAGACAAAGAGAGAAAGACTGTGTGATTTCACACATTTGTTGAATTTAGGAAACAAAGCAAAGGAGCTAAAGGAAAAAAGAGAGAGATGCAAGCCAAGAAACAGACTCTTAACTATGGAGAAGAAACTGATAGATACCAGAGGGGAAGTGGATGGGAGAATGGGTTAAACAGGTGATGGGGATTAAGGAGTGCACTTATGATGAGCAAAAGGTTTTGTATGGAAGTGTTGAATCACTATATTGTACACCTGAAATTGATATTACATTGTATGTTAGCTAACTGGAATTTATTTATTTATAATTTTTTAATGTTTATTTTTGAGAGAGAGAGAGACAGAGAGCCTTCGAGAGTGATCATGAGCAGGGGAGGGGCAGAGAGAGAGGAGAAGGAGATACCAAATCCTAAGCAGGATTCAGGCTCTGAGCTGTCAGCACAGAGTCAGACACGGGGCTTGAATTCAAGAACTACGAGATCATGACCTGAGCCAAAGTCAGATGCTTAACTGCTTGAGCCACCCAGGCGCCCCCTAACTGGAATTTAAATAAAAACTTAAAAAAAAGTTCAAGTTTGCCAAATGTTTACATTTGCCCATTTGTTTGTGATTCTCCCTGTCTCTCTTACTGAATCATTTAACACTAATTTGCCACATTTATGCCTTCATCCCTAAATTAATCAGCTTGATTTCCTGAAAGCAAAGGGCATCTGCCTATACCCATAGCACAGTGATCAGAACCAGAGTTTACTTATTGATGTTTTAGCAAAACATCCTTACATTTGTAAAATAAAGATAAATCTTTTAGGCTATATTAAATTTTTTATATGTTGCTGGATTTGTTTTGCAAATATTTGTGTAGGATTTTTGCATCAAGTTTTATAAGACCGGATTGTGTTTTTCTTTCATACAGTATCCTATCAGATATTCTATCCAGATACTATTGGCTTCATAAAATGTGTTGGAAAGGGTTTTTGCAGTTTCTGTTCTCTGTAAATGTTAGTCTAGAATTATTACTTTATTATATCTTTTAAAAAAAAGTTGCAGATGAATTCTGGCTAGGAGTATTCCAAAATTGAATATAGTAAATACTTAATTTTATTAATATATATGAGTACTCAGATTTTCAGTTTTTCTTGTGTTTATTTTAGTATTATATTTTTTCTTAGAACTTATTCTAAATTTTTAAATTATTGCCATAAAGTAGTTCATAAGACCATCTTCATAAATTTTTTAAAATCACATTTATTTATTAGAAAACATTTTTTGAAGTTATTTATTTATTTTGAGAGAGATAGCACAAGCCAGGGAGGGGCAGAGAGGAGGAGAGAAAGAATCCCAAGCAGGCTCTGTGCCATCAGCACAGAGCCCAACATGGGGCTCGAACTCACAAACTGTGAGATGATGACCTGAGCCAAGATCCAGAGTCAGACGCTTAACCAACTGCACCACCCAGGCACCCCAAAAATCACATTTATTAATGTATTGTCTACATGCATTAAAACTCACTGGTTTAAGGTATATCATTTCTGTGATTGTTGACAAATACATGCTATAGGTAGCCACCATCAAAATAAAAATGTAGAAGATATCTGTCATCCCAATGAGTTCCTTCATGTTCCTTTGTACTAAATCCCCAAACCCTACCTATAGACCCTGGCAGCCACTGATCTGTCTCTATAGTTCTGCCTTTTCCAGAATATCATAACATGAAATGAAACAGTTATCCTTTTTGTGTGTTTTAGGAACTTAATTTATACTTGTGCATAGATTTGAAATTTGTCCTTTTAAAATGACTAATATTAATTTTGTATATGTTACAATTTATGTACATTTTAGGTTGTTTGCTGATGTACATTTTAGGTTGTTTCCTGTTTTAGGGTATTATGAATAATGATGCTATAAATATTTGCATAATGGTATTTACTTGGGCTTCTCTCCACCCCCCTTTTTGGGGTAAATTCTTAGGAGAGGCATTTCTAGGTTATGTGTTAAATGTATATATGTTTCAAGTTATAAGAAACTGCCAAATGGTTTTCCAAAGTGACTGCATTCCCACTAGCAAGGTAGGAGAGTTCTATTGCTCTAAATCCTTATTAGACCTGGTGTTTTCAGCCTTATTTAATTTTCAAGTTTTAGTCAACTATGTATAGTGGCACCTTATTGCGGTTTTATTGCATTTCTTTAAATGAATAATGTTGCTAATGATCTTTTCATGTTTATGGGCCATTTTTATATCTTGGTGAAGTGTTCCAATTTTTTCTCACTTTTAAATTCTTAAATTAAAAATATTAAATGTATTTCATATTCTGCCAATGTTTTACATCTTTAGTTTGTTAAACACTGAAAGGGTTAATTCAAAACAATGGGTAGAATCTGTAGTATTTTATAATCTATGTATTACTAATAACTTGTGCAGAGTTGTGATTACTGATTACAAAAAGTCTGAGAAAGAATAAGAAACAAGCACTTTTGAGCCATTAGAGAAAATTTTTCATTTTCCTGGACTAGATTTACAAACCAAAATTAATTCTTCACTACATGTTTTTGATTATGCTCAAAGAAAAACATTGTCAGGAGGTAATTCCAAATGTACTGAAAAGTATTAACATTTATTTCTAATCTACTTCTGCCCTTTTACATTTGTCCCTACTTTCCACACACTTATTCCAGGCAATTTCTTTGTGTTTCCTTAATCCGTTTTCAAGTCAGGATCTTAAGCTTTTTCCCCTTCCATGGAGTTCTTGAACTGATGGTATCTGTGAGGATTATTCTTTGAAAACCAAAACACAAAGCCAAAGTCAAAAATTTGATGAGCCATGAGCACTACCATGGCAAATGTTAGGACACCGTACTGCAGTAGGCTTCTGTAGTATGCTTTGCAGATCTAATGAAATCAAACATATGACACTCAGACAACAGAAAATTAGAGACTGACTTCTTAAATATGTTTTGACTTAAGATTTTGTCAGCTTCCAAGTAAGAGGCTGTATCGAATTTCTTTTTAGCTCTTTCTCTAATAAGATTTTATCTTTATCAGGGAGAAATCATATATATATATATGGTTAAAAACTACCATATACATACATATATATGTATAATACATACATATACATATATATACACACATATACACACATACATATATGTGTGTGTGTGTGTATATATATATATATATATATATATATAATAGTTAAAAAGAGGTAAGAAATGAACAGGCCTCTTCTGCAACAATTACTTCTAACTTCACTGTAAGTCATATCAATGCTAATCATCCGGGAAAGACCAAGGGAGGGCCTTATCATTGCACACAGTGCACTCTATAGTGTGTAATATGGCTTACTCTTTTTGGACATAACAATCTGAATTAAAATGCTACTATTTCATTAATAAATACGATATTTAAATCAGCACATTAAAAATCACCACTATGTGTTGAAATTCCCTCTGATGACACTTCAATATGCAGAACACAGTAATTACTTTGAGAAATCAGCTATTCCAAGGTAACTGGGCAGTTACAATATTTTATCAAGTAATTTACCAGTCACCATCAACATTCATCAAGGACTCATTTGGATTTTATTACAGGTTGACATTTACTTATTTGCCCAATTTTTAAAATTACAACTGTTGCACGATTGCCCCAGGGCGCAACTGTAGAAAATTAGCACACTAATCACATTAATTACCATAAATAAAAGGTTGTAAAAGAGCAGGAAGTAATAGCATAGATTTTTTTTTAAAGCAACTTAGGGCGTCCCTAATAATACTTTAAATTTATATGCTGCATTGAAATTGTCAGGACTCCTTTCCTTCTGTAGTTTCTAACTTTAACAACTCTGACATAGGAATGTTATTATCGATACCACTTCAGGAATGAAGAAGTAGAATCCTTAAAACGGCTCTTTGGCTGACCTAAGGTCATGCATCTAGATAGATTTAAAGTCAAATCAAGAACTAAGTCTCCTGACCTACCAATACTCCATTCCTCGCCCCCCCCCCATATGTCTGTATTTCGCTTACAGTGATCGAGAGTAGAATATCATTTACCTTTTATGCTCCAGTCTATGAACATATTCAGTGAATTAAAGATCCAGAATATATCTTGATCCACTTGGCTCTTTCCAGCTTCATTGGTACCAACTCAGTTTAAGCAAACACCATCTCTTGTCTGGACTACTTACTATGATAACTCACTTCCTTCTAGCCCTTAAAAGAGACATGTTCTACAGAGTAACTAAATGATTTTTTAACAATATGAGATCATACCATTTTTATGCTTAAAATGATCTATGAATCCCTATAATCTGATCCCCTCCAATTTTATTTCTTATCACTCTCTATCTCTTCCTTACTCTGTTCTCGCTTTTCTGAGTGCTGGGCATGCCAAGATCCTGCCTCAGGGTCTTGGTTCTTATATTTTGCTTTGTTTGGAATGTTCTACTCCCAGATTTTTACAGAACTTATTTGAAGTTCTTCTTCAGAGAGATTTTATTTGATAACTGAACCTAACCTGGTTTCTTCCCTTTTCCTTTCCCCCCTTATCCTATCCTCCAGTCTTTATCACATGATTATGTTTTGTTTGGATAGCATGTGTCTTTTGCTCTCAGAAATGGCCTCATCCATGTGTTTGTTTATTTGGTAATTGTACCTCAATTCCCATGCACAGTCAGATTCATAAGAGCAGAGATATTGCATATCTTGTTCACTTCCTGTAACAAATGCTATTCATTCTCCACTCATGCCCCTTAAAGCCATCCTGGAAATCATATGCCCCTTTAGTTGTCAGTCTCTATATATCCTAAAGACCTTTCTACCTAAACACTTTCCTGCCTGAGGTCATTCTCTGGGCATTCTTCCTGGCAGGCAAGAAATGCCAGAAAGTTAACTCCTCTAGGGTACAGCCGTAGGTAAGAAAATAAAATTGGAAAATCAGTAAGTACACGTTTTACTCACTCCTCAGGTAGACAGTTTATAAGGTCAAAATTATGAGATATGTTTTACATCTTTCAGTGTCTCTAGTGTAACTGAGTCCTCAATGCACATAGAAGTAACCAGCTCATTCATGTACATTCCATTAGCATTCATTTCTCTTTCTTATTTGTAGTTATTAAATGAGAGAAAAAAAACACATTTATAAGATCATGCCTATTTCCATGTCCCCAGTGCCTCATTGGATTCATTATCAATTATACTATGCCCTTCTCTTCTCTTTGTTTCTGTCTTCCTTATTTTTTTCTGTCCTTGCTTATCTTGTCCCTTCTAATGATTTTTCTTTGTAATTTTCTTTCTTGGTCAATATTACTTTATCTTGCACCCATATGATGTTTAACCTTCATTTGCAGGTTTGAGGGTAATGTGAGCCCTGAGAAACCTAGTGCTGTGTCAACAATTCACATAGAGTACTATCTAGATTAACATAGTCATGAATTCCTTGTGACATTCTTTTCTAGTGCAGAGGAACAAATTGTTCATGATGAGTACTTTCTGAGTCACTCCAAATGATTTTTTTTCCTTCTGGAGGTGGCTAGTTGTTTTCAATATTCATGTTTCCCTCTTCCATTGTTGAGCTTGTGGTCACTCAAAATAAAGACTATATTTCTTATGCTCCCTTGCAAAAAGGTGTGGATAAGTTCTGGATAAAAGGATAAGAGCAAAGGAGATGGGGGTCATTCTATTTCATGCCTTTGAAGGGAATGCATGTGTTTTTCTCATTTCATTTATCTTTCTTTCTGATTATAATGAGGATGTGGTGCTGCAACACTCTTGGGCAACGTGTAATAAAAAGTTGCGTCTTTGCAACAATGACAGAACTCTGGAGTGGTCCCATTTCTAATGGCTTTTTGAAGCAGGTTGCCATACCACTGTGGACTTCATGTGGAGGAGATAAAAGCTATCTTATTTAAGCTAATCTTGTTTTGTTTGCATCTTTGTTCCATGGAGCTAACCCATGGATGGTCCTAATGACTAGAGCTGTCCAGCAGACTTACATTCTGATGTGTGCTTTCTCTGGCTATGTATGTATGTTTATATATGCGTGTATTCGCATACCTACATACATGTATCTTTCTACAGTAAAGTGATAAAGACCTATAAAAAGCAAACATATTTAAGCAGAACATTTGGTATATAAAACAGCATGTTATATTCTTAAGACAAAGATAGAATATTAGAATAGCATCTCCTCGAATCAAATAATGTGATGTATTTATTCTCTTTGGGGTTGTCTATGAGGTGTATGCATAGGTATAATAGCATATGGGGAAAATAGCAATGACACATTCTATACTAGTGTTCTCCCATTATAATCTTGGGGTCCTCCGTTTTATTCTTTTGACAGATGTTAATGTAGGATTTGAATTATGAGTAGTCTAACAATGGTTGAAAGATAGTAGCATTTGACATTTGTATTAACATATCACTGGAGAAATTATAAGGTATAAAATTTAAAATTTACTCTGCTTTTTTGGTGGTTACTTCTAAAGCTAGCTAATTATATAGTTCAGCCAACTTCACCCTTGGGTATTCTAATTCTGTTTTTAAAATTGTAATAAAGAAACTACATGTTTGTGTGACTTATATATAAGAAAGACAGCATTGTGATACCGAGTAGACCACCTTAGGATTTTGTAGCCTGCTTCCACTTCTAAATCATTTCATGAGTAGGTCAAAGTGAAGCAAATGGAGTGTATGAACATACTAGAATACGAGGGTAGTGGTTTTTCTGCTGTTATGGAATACTGTAAAGTGGAAAATAGAGGGCGCTTGATTTTGAGGCGGTTACTCGGGTCTCCCAGCCCAAGAAGAACTCACTGTTGTTCTAATGTTGGTTATCTTTCCATTGGCCCTCTGGCATTTTCTTTCCATCCTTGTTCAGACACTTAGTCCCTTAGGAAGCTGCTGCTATCAAGCACATCAATGTGCTTCCTTGTCTTCTGGCTTCTGGTGGATGTTATCAGTGGTGAGCAAAGAAGGAGATAAATGATCTCTCTCCTTTTGGGGTGGCCACAGGATGGGTCTTACTGAAACGAAAGTCCCTGCTTTTAAAGGTATCTATCTCCATACAACACTTTTGTGTCCAGGTTTGAATAACTTCTGCTCTTCTCTGCCACTTCAGGCCTAGAGATGGGACCAGCTGCAAGGTACGTATAGAATTATTCCTTTTGGTTTATCTGTGTACTACCTGCGACTTTGAAATAGCTCATTTTATTGTACTCCATTTAAATTACCCATTTAAATGTATCTTATATTTCTTCTCAGTACCCTCATTACTACAGGTTGCAAATTAAGGCTTTGGTGAATATTCCAAGACGGATTTCTTCCGTCTTTTTTCTTACGATATTTTTCACTTTTTCTTGCACTTAACAATTGCAGCAGATTCCGTAGTTAGGGCCAAAGAGATGCAGGACTGAAAATCCTTGTGCCAGATTGGAAAAGCACATTATGCTGAAGTCTGTAAATATAGTCCTATTACTTTGCTATGCACTAAAGTCATAAGAACCACAATGATTTTTATCTATTTCTGCTTTTTCTTTTTTGATTTACAGAGAAGCTACTCTTTTCCAGATATCTGCTTTTTTTCTTCAGAAGTCTTAATTTTGTTCTAGCTGAAGCACCTCTGCTAGGGCTTCTCTTTTGGAGGCAAACCTCCTCTTTAGCATGAAATTTTTTTTCTCTTATTTACCTGTCTTCAACTTTATTATATTTACTGAGGTGTTCTATTTATACAGTGAAATACAGACATCTCAAATGTTTATGCCTTAGGTAACCCACACCTGAATCAGGACATTCAACGTTTCTATCATCTCATAAAATTTATTCATGCTTTGTTCCAGGAAAGAATCCCCAAGCCTAAGGCAAGCAGTGATTTGACTTCTAAGATCTCCAACTGGTTCTGCCAATTCTTGAATGTGATATAAATGGAACCATAGCATATGTAGTTTTTTTATGTCTGACTTCTTTCAGTCCAGATGATGTTTTTGGAATTCATTATATTTCTGTGTGTATTGATAGTTTGCTCGTTTTTATTGCTGAATACTATTCCATTCTGTGATATACTACAATTTGCTGCAATTTGTAGTACAATTTCTTTTGATGGACGTTTGGTTAATTTCAGTTTTGCTTCTCCTCTTTTGAGGGCACATTTCTTTTTTATGATGGTAAAAAGTCTATGGCAATTAACTGATAAATTGGGTTCTTCCTCTTATTATTCCTTTCAATCCTTGCTTCTAGCTTGGAACTCCAGGCTAATGTCTAAGTAGACTTAGAATTTGACTTAGAAGAATATAATTATTTTGATCCAAAACAAGATTCATTGAATATTGCTAAACTACTGGGGCACCTGGGTGGCTTGGTCAGGTAAGTGTCTGACTCTTGGTTTTGGCTCACGTCCCAAGCGCACTGTTTTGTGAGTTCAAGCCCCAAGCCAGGCTCTGCCCTGGGAACATGGAGCCTGCTTGGGATTCTCACTCTCCCTCTCTCTGCCCCTCTCCCACTCGCACTGTTTCTGTCTCTCTCAAAATAAATGAAGAAACTTTAAAAATATTGATAAACTACTTAACAGAATAATTATAAATTGACACAATTAATATATTTCATTACAAGTAAGAGCCCGGAAGAGTAATCTTTAGATTTGGGGAAACTAGAGTTTATTTTAAAGGGGCACCTGCCTGGCTCAGTGGGTTAAGCATCCAACTTTTGATTTCAGCTCAGGTCATGATCTCATGGTAGTGAGATTAAGCCCCCGTGGAACGTGCTCAAGATTCTCTGTCTCTCTCTCTCTCAAAACAAATATTAAAACAAAAAATCATTTGGGATAGCCACATGCCCTTTCAAAGGTACTACCCTTTCAAAAGCAAATTCTTACAATGAATATCATATTTTCATAAAGAATCATAAAAGCATATTTACATATCGTGACTCTTTTTTTAATTCCTGAAAATTTAATGGAAAACAGTAATTGCAAAACTTTTTTCAATTTTATGCATTTTTTAAGTTTGTTTATCTATTTTGAGAGAGAGACATGAGTGAATGGTGAAGGAGCAGAGAGAGAGGAAGAGAGAATCCCAAGCAAGCTCTGCACTGTCAGCCCAGAGCCGAACACAGGGCTTGAACTCACGAGCCGTGAGATCATGACCTGATCTGTACAATTTTAAGTTTTAAAGAGGTTATGACATGAATTTATTTTTGAGGTTTTACTTCTTAGTAAAAACATTGCAAATATATGATTATTTAATTATACAAATGTAAAACAAGTATCCATCAATTATTCCTGGGAAAAGCTTGAGTTAACTTAAGAATTCTTTATTTTTAAACACATTTTTCTTGGGGTGCCTGAGTGGCTCTGTAGGTTGAGTGTCCAACTCTCGATTTCAGCCCAGGTCATGATCTCATAGTTTCATGAGATCGAGCTATGTGTTGGGCTCTGTGCTGACAAACTGGATCCTGCCTGGGATTCTGTCTCCCTCTCTCTCTTTGCCCCTACCCTACTCACACACTCTCTCTTTCTCTCAAGATAAATAAACTTAAAAAATAAACACACTTTTCTCAGTGTCACTAAGTGTCAAAACTTTAGATTATTTTAAAATGTTGACACATTTTCCCTGGATTTCAGAAGAAAAATAAATTTACTTCCTACAAATCAGTGACAAAAATGAGAAATTGAGCTTGTTAGGACCAGTGAATAGAAAGTTTAATACCAGGGAAGCAAGTATTCTCATTAGTGCATGTGAGTGGTGGTCTGTCTAGGCAGATATTCTGCTTTGCAGTGAGTTTGTGGTTTCTTCTTAATGTTAAGGGTTTAGATTTTACCATCCCTGGAAATCATTACTTAATCTTGGTCAGAATGTTTGTTTTTTATTTTGTCCAACAAGTTATTTTACTAAATTAGCAACAAATGCCACACAGATGGGGGGGGGGGGGAGGCATGCAAGCCTGATTTTTATCCTGCAACAGTGAGAATATAGTAAAAAGGAGACTAGACTGGGCAACCAAAACTCAACTTGGACTAGCTGGGTGGTGTCCCAAATGTGACTGCATACCCATTCTTAGGGAAGATGTTCATATTGTGCAGTTGTATGCTGCTGGGATTATTCCATTGACACTCATCAAGCAGCTTCACTCCAGGAAGTGGAGATGAGTATCTTCTGAGAGCTTTGAAAATGCCAACCATACATGGTTCTTAAAAGATGGAACACAACATGAGGACTGGAAAGATGAATTGTGGGCTCTGGCCATGAGGTGCTTTCTTTTCCTTTCTGAAGTTTGTGCCTATTGGCCTTGGAATCAGTGTAGTATGGAAAGAATACATCATGGTAACAAAGTAACTTACCTTCTGCTTCAGGGGAGCATTTGGGGAATCAGGCAAGTGACATTCTACTTGAAATTTCTAAGAATAGTTGTAGGTCTAAATCTGTGTGTGTGCTTGTAGTGAAGTGCAGCACTTCCCTCTGTGTGCTATATGTACATTCTTTTATACTTGAAATTACTAAATCTTTTTTAAGTAGTGCAGCATTGTCTCAGCTATCACTGTTAAGATTAAGGGAAGTGTTTGTTCCCACATATGGAACAATGTAAGTCCACATTAGCACCGGTGTAAGTGCTTCAGGAACTGTGAAGGGCAGTATAGCCAACCAACTGGATGCCTGAACTACAAGGGCATCATAATATGTGGAATGTATATGCCTAATTTTAGGGAATAAAGAAAGTATTTGGGGAAGTGAGACTAATGAACAAATCAACAAAACTAAAAAATTAAAAATGCACTTACTGCAGAGTAGTGGGATGGGATGATGAGTTATTATAATTTTAGGACTAACAAATAACAAGATCTTGTTTTGTGTTATAAGCTGGTGGAACCTTGTCATATATAACTATTTTCCTTTAGTTCTGTAAATTTGCAGGAGATAGCCAATAGAGTTGGTTTCTCCATTCTTGGATGGCGATATAACTGAAAGTAGACATGTACTAGAGAGCAGTGTTGATTAGAATAAAGGAAACTGCTTCTGCCAAGCTTACTAGCCTTTTCACAGTACCCACCAGGGTGGGGGCTGAAGGATAGGGGTGGAAATACAAGTTTCTAAAAATTCGTATTACATTATTTTCTATGTCCATTTATTTATAGATGTGAAATCTAGTTAAAACAAACATAAAGGGAAGCTTCCCAGGAGAAAAGAATCATAAGGGCTCTCAAGAATGGGCAATTTATAGGCAAGAGGTAATCATCATCATCATCCATTTATAATAATTGTTACAATTTATGAAGCACTCTTTGCCAATATGCTTTGCATGTATTATCTCAAATCTTTTTTACAACAATGTGAATAAAGTGTTATAAATCCTATTTACTGATGACCAAGCTAAGGCTCAGAGATGTTAAGTGATTTGCTAAAGATAGCACAGCTAATAAGTGACTGTGTCAAGATTCAAACCGAGTTTGGACTGACTCCAATGTCAGTGAGTTCAGTAAGCCAGGGTACTGCCATACGGTTTTGTTTAGGTTACATTATCTGTAAGTTACTTGGTTCTTTTTCTTTTTTTTTTTTTCTTTTCATTTTTATTTCGTAAAGTAGCCAAGCTATCTTCTTTCCATAGTAATGATAGGTCTGATCTGTTATTACATAAAGATATGGCTCTGGAAGTTATCCCATGATTTCCATTGGATAACTAGTCTCTTTCTTGATTTCAATGAGCAGAAGGCTAGAGGCTCTTTGACTAATATCACATCACTTGCTACATCAGTTCCTAAACTACTCAAATTGTTTGCTTTATGCATCTCTACTCACAGCTAATCAGAAATTGACTAGAGTTAGGATCAATGAGAGTCAAATTAAATCAAATTATACCTTTATTTAAATCATTAGTCAGAAAGATTTGATTTATGTCTTTCCTTCCCCTATTCCACGAGAAGGGTTTACTACTTGACATACCTAAACCATAATACATAATTTTCACAACTCAGGCAAGAATGTCAATTTAATTTTTAGAAGCTACCCAGTGTACATTTGCAATGATTTATAATGTTATTTTATCAGATTAATTCTACAGTTGCATCAGAAAACTGCACATCTAGATTTGCACGTCTAGACAGTTTTACATTCATCATCTTCAAAGTAGTTTCTTCCAGAAAGGAACATTTTTCACAAGGGTTAGTTTGAGCTATTTCTTAGGTGAGCTGTTTGAATTTTATATAAGTTCAGTCCACTAAGACATTATGAAACAGAAAGGTCACTTTTTGGTTGTTCTGCCAGGGTAGGTTTTGTTTCATACAATCTTGTCATTAAAATGCAAATGAATGAAGGCTTAATACGTACAGATTCATATAGCTGATTACTTAAAATTCTTATCTGCTAGTATGATGTTGATCAATTTGCCTCCACAGTTTTATTAATTCTTGTACCCACATTCATAGGAAGGTTTTATTATCCTTATTTTATTCATAAAAGCAAAACTATACAGAAGGATGTAAGAGGGAATGTGTCAAAAGCCACGCTGTAAATGTGATTCAAATATATATTATTATGACTATGTGTGCATGTGTATGTGTATGTATACAAATTAGAGAGTATGAGCCGGAGAGAAGGGGAGAGAGAGAATCTCAAGCAGGCTCCATACTGAGTGTGGAACCAATGTGGGGCTCCATCCCACACTGGGATCATGACCTGAGCCAAAATCAAGAGTTGGACCCTCAACTGACTGAGGCATCCAGGTGTCTCTATATTATTATGACTCTAAAAACCATGCTGTAGCCACCATATTGTATGCTTTTGTGAGATACACTTCAGATAGAACTACTTATTGTGTCTTGATTGTTTTACTGAAATGGTCGCACTGCCTCTTTGCATCTCCCTCCTTGATTTGATCTACGTTGCTCCCAAAGGTAATTTTACTCTTTTGAAATGTAGCAATTTTTAAAGGTGCTCCAATTTGACAGGAAAGAAAAGAGGAAAAAATAAGTAAAACAAAAAGAATGTACCTATTTTATGTATGAGAAAGTTAATGTGCTGAAATATTAAATTACTTACACAGTTATCAGCAATGATGACTAGGGCCAGTAAAGGAGGTGATACCTCTCCTTTGCATTTTAATTCTTGGGAAAATATGTGTTCTCTTTGTTCCTGTGAGTGAACATTAAACTGCATGATATCAAAGATGCGTTACAAATGACAGCAGATCGTTCTTTAAAAACTTAACTGTAGAAAAGGATAAAATTGAGAGGTCACCATCCCTAAAAAGGATAAATTTTGATTTCCCAAGATTAGGATCCAAAATACAAGATGGATCATAGGATAATCACGAAGGGAAAGAAAATAGAAGCAATTACTGCTTTTTATTAAAAATCTGAAGTTACAGATAAAAGAGTTTAAAATGCATTAATGCAACAAATATTAAATATAATGGGTGGGTATAGAGAGATTTTCCAAGAAAAATTTAACAAAATGTGATAAATTAAAAGAATTCAACAAATCATTAAATCTATTTAAAAGTAGCTATGTAACTGTACCATCATAAAATTTTTAATTACCTATGAGTCCATAGTAATTGAAGTACTAAATGAAAGTACTAGCTATAATGCGAAGATCTCTGACAATTGGATAATACATGAAAACAAAATGCAATTAGCATAAATAGCATAAATCAGGGAAAAAAAGTTTAATATAGTCAGGAAATCCTGCAGTCATCTGAATAGGAAAAAAATGCCTTTCAAATAAAGAAGAATGAAGAGGAATTTAAATAATGTAACTATATAAGCAATTTTGGAAAATCTCGCATTACAAATGATGGTGTAACACTTATTAAAAGGGTACTGATGGTATTCTAAATATCTTAAAAAGTGAAGATCAAATTTAATTAGATTACAATAATCATAGTTATGGTGCCTGGGTGGCTCAGTCGGTTGAGCGTCCGACCTCGGCTCAGGTCATGATCTCACAGTTGTAGATTTGAGCCCCTCATTGGGCTCTGTGCTGACAGCTTAGAGCCTGGAGTCTGCTTCGAATTCTGTGTCTTCCTCTCTCTCTGCTCCTCCCCACTCATGCTCTGTCTCTCTCTCTCCTTCAAAAATAAATAGAAACATTAAAAAAATTGTTTAATTAAAAAAAATGTAAAATAACAGTTGTATTTTCTAGTATTTTGCTTCCTCTAATATCATAAGCTATAGAAATGTGACAACACTTACATATGACACATTATCATTCTCTTATTACCTCATTTGTAGTGAAAGTTTATTAGTCATAGATGATTTGTCCCTAACCCCTTCCACCTCCCTGAATTTGTGTTCAGCTTTATTTTTTTTTAAATTTTTTTTTAACATTTATTTATTGTTGAGAAACATAGAACATGAGCAGGGGTGAGGCAGAGAGAGAGAGAGGGAGACACAGAATCTGAAGCAGGCTCCAGGCTCTGAGCTGTCAGCATAGAGCCTGGCGTGGGGCCCAAACCCACAAACTGTGAGATCATGACCTGAGCTGAAGTCGGATGCTTAACCGACTGAGCCACCCAGGCGCCGCTGTATTCAGCTATAGAATACAAAAATACATTTACCCCACCTGTGGCTAGCTTCGGCCACTTTCTCTGTCTGCTTCATTTGGGCAGTTCAGGCAAACAAGCTAAAATTTTCTGTATTGATACCCCAAATACATAGATGAGAAAAATGAATTTCTTAATTCTATCTAAAGATATAGAGAACCAGAAATACCTTATTTTTAGTGTTGAAATACAATTTTACAAAGGTGGATACTGAGCTTCAAATTTCATATGCTACTATGAGTATCTAACTTTGTTTTCACTTATTCTTAATGCTTATTGCGTTTTCCCATACATATGGAAATGCAAAATATATAACACATAAAATATGTTATTTAATATATTTTTATATATATGTAAACTTTATATTCATATATCATATTTACAGTTTTAAAATTTCTCCTGCTCTCAACTGCCTTTTGATTAATCTCAACCCAAAGATAAACTACAGAATTTTAAAAAAGTATAAAAGTTTAAAGCTACTGGATTAAAAAATGGTTTTCATAGAGATAATTATTATCTCAGCTTCTGTATCTAAAAGACATGTTTTAACTCAAAGACATTATTTTAACTCAATTACCTGTTATAGTTTCATCTGATCCAGTGAACCTTGTGGTGCTGAACTTGGTCAGAAACTTTGGAACATTGTAGAAATAGAGGCTTCTGAAGATCTAAGAATGTCTAGAGATAAACATTATTCAAAATAGTGATTGGTCTTGGGTGACAAAGCTTTGCTTCTTTGATAAAAAGCTTGCTAACAGTGTTTTAATTGAAACTTTTAATCTGAATGTTGTCTGAATCCTGTTAAATGTTACTTTCCTGCCTCAATTCAAATTTTCTTAATCTTCATTTTCGCGTTGAATATTGTTACACTGTCTGCCTCATTATGCCAAAGAAAGATGAAGTAAGCTATTAACATTCTGAACGGCCTAGATGTTATGATATAGAATGTCATTCATTTTTATGAGTTGGCTGTCAGTGTGGGCTGCAATATAGTTATAATTCCTCACTGGAAGTATGTGATGGCTGGTGTTGCTGCAAAATCCTTATTAAAATTTCAATAATTGTAAATTAAAGCAAAAGTAAATAGGACTTTTATGAAATGGTTGTTTCTGAAAGTCAAGTGGTAGAGAACAGGACTCTACAAGATTGTCATTATTTGCTTTGTGGCTCTAAATCATCACAATCCTACTGTTACTTTCTTTATTGAAAAAAAAATGGACTCATCGTCATTCTGTACTCTGAGCTACAGAATCTGGCTTGCTTATGCTGAGAGAAAGGTGAGGTGGCAAAGTAGAATTGTTGCTTTATTATGTCTATCCTTAAATTCCTGCATGATGTCATTTGCCAGAAACCTGAAGGTTGCAATTTGAATAGGTTTTTTTTTTTTTTTAATTTAAATATTGGGAAGGAAAGGGGCTTTACATGGCATCTCATGGCCTTATTAAATGAATATGTTAATGTAGCATTCAGCTTGCAAATTTTCTTACACAAAATAGAAAACAAACTATGAGGAAGATTCTCCCAGGACAGATAATGCTGTATTATTTAAGAATATGTTACCAAAAAAATGCAAACTGTCATTCAGAACAAAGGAATTTATACTCAGAATTCTCTCGTGTGTTCATTGTTTAGCTGCCTGAAAAAAATTTGTAGTTGCAAAGATAGGAAATATTTTATTTATTTTTTTATGTTTTAGTGAGGTATAGGAAATATTTCAAAGTATGTGATACATTTCATCATAATGAATATGATTGGAAAAGAACATATAAAGGAAGACTAGTAATTTTATGTCACATATTTCATTGCATTTATTCTTATCTCTATCGTCTTACATTACAGTAGCTTGAGGTTAGAAATTTGGTACTTTTAAAGATTTGTCTAATTTTGTTGAGTGTTAGTAAGATGCCATACTTCAGAGTCAACTTGACAAATATGTAAGGGCCCATAAAGATTATTTGAATGGAAGTCTGAGGGCGGCTTGCCCTGATTCTTGAGGACTTCCATAGCAGCCTCCCTAGCAGTTACTCTCCTTTTACCCTCTGAGGTTTTAGCTTTCTCTTTCTGGTTTTCGAGAAGCATGGCACTGTTCAGGTCTTCAGTGGCCTGAACTTTGAGTAGTGCGGTAAAGATGTCCCTATCTGAGCTTCTTGCATTGGATGTATTAGAAGATGCTACACTGGGGAGCCTGGGTGGCTTAGTCAGTTAAGCGTCCGACTTCGGCTCAGGTTATGAACTCGCTATTCAGGAGTTCGAGCCCCGTGGCAGGCACTATGCTGACAGCTCAGAGTCTGGAGCCTGCTTCAGATTCTGTGTCTCCCTCTCTCTCTCTGCCCCTCCCCCTCTCGTGCTCTGTGTCTCTCTCAAAAATAAATAAAAACATACAAAATTTTTTTTTAAATGCTGCATTGCCTGTCCTAGGTTCTCTCATCCCTCTGTGTAGCTGGGAATTACTGACTGTAGTTTAAGCAGCTTTTCTGATAAATAATGACTTGTCAGTAGCTCTCCATCAGTGACAAGTTTATCATCCTTTCCCTCTGTTATACCCCAAAGATAGCAGATAGATAAAATTAATGCTTGTTCTCTGAGGCAGTTAGCTGAACCTCTCTGCCTCCCACCTGCTTTTGTCCTTTTACAAGATCAAACTGAGCTCTTCTGACTACTACTCTTATTTCTCAGTCCTCATGGTTCCTCCTTTCCTGGCTGGGACTTAACATTCTTTTGCCTCTGGGCCCAGTAGATTGAGAGAGTTCTTTGTTTTTTGGTTGGTTGTTAAGCTTAAGGATATGAAGAACCAAGGAGTTTTCTTCAACTACACATTTTTCTAAGAGTGATCCATTAAGATATTGTTTTATAGATAAGTTTATCTTTAAAAATTTGCCAATTTGAATTTTGATATAATTCTGATTGACTGAGGACATGATTTAAGGTTGCTAACATATCCCATGATAGGTGGAAATATGTCTGGTCAGTCACAAAGCCATCAAATAGTTTATATAGGAATTAGAGAAGAATCATGAGTTCTGTAGATGAGTCTCACTCACTGGTTGTGGAACATTAGGCTAGTTGGTTCACTTCTTTCATCTAAAGTGAAGATAATAAAATGCTGCAAAAGTGATTAACACAGTGCCTGGCAGTCAGGGACATTCAGTAAAATGCAATTCCCTTCATTTATCTTACCCGGCCTCCACATACTTTCCAGTTATTAACAGTTATCTCTCTTAATTAAATACATGAATTTAATTTAATACATGAATTAAATTAAATACATGTTTATTTATAATACATGTTACATGTTATAATACATGTTACATTTATATTTAATTAAATACATGAATCCGAATAAAATCACATTTTGTTAAATAGCCAAGTAGATGGTCATTTTTTAGCAGATATCCTGGCAAGAAGAAATCAGAAACACTATTCCTTTCTCTCTTCTTATCAGTTAAGATTATTACATCAAAATGGAAAGAAGTAAAAAAAAAATTCTTATCTCTATGAATTCAATGTGTCAAATTTCTAATAAGGATTGTGAATGTTTTTTTACACACTCATCATATATGTATCACACTAAAAAGGATCCTTTAAATGACTCCCCTGGAAAAAAAAGACTCCCCTGAAGAAAAAAAATAATTTGTATCACTCCCCTGGGGAAAAAAAAAAAGAAAAAGCAACTAATATTATTCCTGACATTCCCATAAGGAACAAAGAGGAGAAATAATGCACACACGTAAAACACACACAAAGTGTATGGATGTGTAAATACCACACAAAAATAAACCCTTCCAATATGTCAAATTTTCACAATGAATTTCTGCAAAACTATACTAAGACATTTTCTTATATTTATTCTATTATTAATTACTTCATGAAGGCAGAGCAAGCAAATAATGTATAAGACATGCTACTAATTTTGTTGTCCTTTTAGCTTCTCATCTTCCATAATCCATCCTGCTTACTGTTATGGGGATGTGTGAACAAACCACCACCCCTTCCTCCTTTTAGGATACTTGTTTATTATAGTAGGCTTTCATAATTTCAAAATGGATTTGAGGTTTTTGCAAATTAGATAATGTATTCTTCTTGTATCTATGAAACTCAAGGACAAATAACCCTGTATTATGTACTGTCACGATGGTCAACAAACCCATTAACATTTACTGAATAATCTAGAAGGATTAAGAAACGAAAGGGAAATTTTAGTACTTTAACTTGGAGTCATTTAGTCTTTTCCAAGTTCTGTTACGAATTTACTTCCTCAGCAACAGTGTTGACTACCAAATGTACATCCTTGTGACAGGGGCACAGGAGAGATGACAATAATATTTTATTTCCACTCTTGATATATTTGCAGTTTAATAGAAAAGTGGAAAAAAGGTTAATGTTCATGTGAGCAGGAAATACGAAAATGCAATCTCTGAGCAGATAATTCTATATTTAAGCATACAAATTAGTATTGTAAACTCGGGAAGCTTTTATCATAATATTTCCATTGCAAAAATTATTTTGGAAAGCTCATAAGATTTGTGAGGACTGTTTAATAACTATTTAAGAACTTCTTTTATTGTGTTAACACAATATGAGAGCTATCCTCCTAGCAAATAGAGTGCACGTTGCATTATTATTGACTATATGACAGTTTGCACAGATCTATAGAACTTACTCATCTTACTTAACTGAAACTTTATTCCCATTAATTTGTATCTCCTCCTATCCCTCTTCCTCTGTTCCCTTGAAACCACCATTCCAGTCTTTGATTATATGAATTTGACTACTTCAGGCATCTCATGTAAGTGGAATCATGCCGTATTTGTCTTTCTGTGACTGGCTTATTTCACTTAGCTTAATGTCCTGAAGATTTATCCATCTTGTGGTATATTGCAGAATTTCCTTTCTTTTCAAGGCTCAGTAGAGTCCCATTGCATGTTTTACAACATTTTCCTCATCTGTTTATTTACTTGTGGAGGAATATTTAGATTGTTTCCACAGCTTGGCTTATGTGAGGGATGCCGTGATGAACATGAGACTGTAATATCTCTTGGAGATGCTGATTTCAATTCTGTTGAATAAATACACAGAGCTGGGATTGCTGGATCATATGATAGCTCTATTTTTATTTTTATCTTTTTTTGAGGAAATTCCATACTATTTTCCATAAGTGGCTGCACCATTTACATTCCTGCCAAGGGTCTTCAAGTGTGTCAGTTTCTTCACATCATTACTAACACTTGCTATTTGATTATGGATAATAGTTATCCTAAAAGGTGTGTGAGATGATATCTCAATGTGGTTTTGACCAAAATTTGTCCAAAATTGGTGAGTCAGATGCTGGCTCTTTGCTCAACACTGACAAAGTTGGGCCATTGGACACAGAGACCAACACTTTGCCTCCCTAACGGGCAGCTAAGAATTGGGATTTTTCATCCATTCATTCTGAGAATGGTGGCTCTGAGCCCATGACTCCATCTTCAGAGAAGCCTCTGTCTCCATTTACTACTGGTTTGCTGGACTTTTCCAGACCTATCAGAGCTCTAAGATTGCCAACATAGAAGCCAGTTCTTTGGGGACTCCTCTCAGTAAAGTTGGGGCACTAGGTCCATGAACTTTCCTTCCTCCCCTGGAGGAAACTGGATGCTAAGTGGTCTTCTTCTGATTGTATGGTGTTGTGCCAGAGGCAGGAACTCCAGTAAAAAAGTGTCCCTATCTCCATACAGGCTTCAGTTGATCTGGTTTTGTATTCACTTTGGGTGCAGGAACCTTTCAATTAGTTTCTAGGTTTTCACAAAGGAATTAATCTGTGAATTGTTGCTGATTCTCTGTGTGTTGGCAGAAGGAGGGTAGAGGGCTTCCTTCTTGTCATCTTGCAGATGTCACTATTTACTTTTTACTTATAACTTACTTTTATCGAATTATGCAGCTTGAAAACCCACATTATTTAGCAGAATTACATTTGAATAACTGTGGCTGCCTCCAAATTTCCAATATACCATCAAAAATGTTTAGCAATATTGAAGACATGTCAAAGAATGTCTCTATAAGGTAAGATGTCTTCATGTTCTGGTGTCACTTCTCACCATTTTCTTCTATAGGTTCAATGCAATTCCAACCAAATACCTCATCCACTTTAAAAAATAGATATTGACAAACTGATTCCAAAATTAGTATGGAAAGTGGAATAATCAAAATAATTTTGTAAGTCTTAAATTAGGCAAGGACTTTTATATGTAACACAAAAGCATGATTCAAAAAAATGATATATTGAAATTTATCAACATTAAAATTTTGTTCAATGAAAGACACTGTAAAGAAAATAAAAATGCATGACACAGACCAAGAGAAAATATTTGCCTAAAACCTTTCTGACTAAGAATTTGTATTGAGAATATATTTTAAAACTCCCAAAAGTCAGGGGCGCCTGGGTGGCGCAGTTGGTTAAGCGTCCGACTTCAGCCAGGTCACGATCTCGCGGTCCGTGAGTTCGAGCCCTGCGTCAGGCTCTGGGCTGATGGCTCGGAGCCTGGAGCCTGTTTCCGATTCTGTGTCTCCCTCTCTCTCTGCCCCTCCCCCGTTCATGCTCTGTCTCTCTCTGTCCCAAAAATAAATAAACGTTGCAAAAAAAAAAAAACCTCCCAAAAGTCAAATAATAAAAACTTAATATAAAGTGGTAAGAGTTGTAAACATATACCTCACGAAAAAAGATACACAGATTAGAAATAAACATGAAAAGTGACTCAGTACCATAACTCTTAGGGAAATGCGAACTAAAATCACAATGAGATGCTTCTATGTAACTATTGGAGTGACTGAAAAAACAAAAGAGGTCTGGTAATGTAAGATAAGGTCAAGGAAATTTGCAAAAATGCACGAAATTTGCATGAATGCTGAGCAAAGAGATTAAAAGTCAGAAAACATGAGATAAAAGTTAAGAGGCATGGAGAATGATTATAGTATCCCATATCTGTATCATAGGATGTCTAATAAAAGGAGTCAGAGATAGGTAAGGAAAGAAATCTAAAAGACAATAGAAGGATATTTGTTTTGGGTGAATAGAATATTCAAATTGAAAGAGTCTAACAAAGGATGAATATGATGAATGAAGAAAGACCTTGGCATACCCTGCTAATGTAGAATTCTAAAAATGAAGAGCAAATTTCAGTAACTAACAAAAAAGGAAAATAAAATATCCACAAGTAAATGAGACCCAGACTCAATTTAAAAATGATCTGTTTACATATGCTATAAATGGTGGATGAACATGTAGTTCTCTTACACTGTCCTCATATCTTCTATCCCATCCTCCAAAATTGTTAAAACACTATTTATAATCCATATAAAGGGTTTATATTCATATAATTATTCAAATGCTTTGATGCCAAGCTGGCCTGTACATTCTTTTTTCTTTTTATTTTTTATCGAGAGAGAGCTAGAGTGAATGAGCGCGAGAGAATGAGTGGGAAAGGGGCTGAGAGGGGGACAGAGGCTCTGTGCTCACAGCAGAGTGCTCCATGTGGGCCTGGAACTCAGGAACCGAACTGTGAGATCATGACCTGAGCTAAAGTAGAATGAATGCCCAACTGACTGAGCCACCAAGGCCCCCCTGGCCTGTGTATTCTAATCATAGTTCCTTACTTCAGTAGACTATGTGCTCTTTAATTTCCATTTGTCTCTTTCTCTTTTTGTTTTCTTGAAATATTTCAATTGTTCTAACATATCAATTATTTTTTAGTCCTGTGTATTGAGGGTCAGTGAGACCTGTCTGCCACTGTGTTCAGTAGGTGCTGCTTATTTCAAAACTCACTGTATTGTATCATTCTAGCAAGGATGGATTCATTGCTACTTGGAGCCAAAGATTTTCACTTTCTGTGTTTATATCTTTATTGTTACATCCTTCATGTAACTTAAAAAAAAATATGTATTTATTTTTGAGAGAGAGAGATGGAAGAGCAGAAAGAGGGGGGCAGAGGATGCGAAGCAGGCTCTGCACGGACAGCAGACAACCAGGTGTGGGGCCCAAACTCATGAACCTTGAGACCATGACCTGAGCCAAAGTCTGAGGCTTAACCAACTGGGCCACCCAGGTGCCCTCTTCATGTCACTATTTTAGAAAGATATATCAAAGCCAAATTGCTGTGCCCTTATTATGTGCTTGGAAATAACGTTTACTATGCTTTCTTTTTAACTTCTATGCCCAAGAACGGAGTATAGAATTCTAGGTTGAGGATAGTTTCTAAGGAAATATTCATTAAAAAAAAAAAAAAAAAAAGGTAGCAATATTCCTGCTGAGTGGTCTCATACCCTTCTTATTTTGTCTCTTTGTGTCTCATCTCTTCCGTTTTGGGTTTTTGGAGCATCTCTTAACTCTAATTTTCAGAAACTTTTCGCTGATGTCATGTATGTATGTTTTTATTCATTTTGCTAAACACTTGACATATCTATTCCATCTTTAGACCCAAATACATTAAAATAGCATTATTTGAGTATTGAGTCTTTGCTTTCTGGAATTCTTATCAGTTATATAATGGGCTTCCTAATTTAATCCTCTGCATTAAAACATATTTTGCTTATTTTATGAATTTTGTTCTCTCTGCGTCTTGAGAAAAGTCTTAAAATTTTTGTTTAAATTGCATCTGAGCAATGATTAAAACTCCTAAGAGCCCTCTATTAATCTCTATTGTTTTTATCCCTTTCTCTTTCTTTATTTCATTGTTTCTTTGTTTATTTCTCTCTTTATTTCTCTCCTCTTTCCCTTGCCTCCTTCCTTCTTTCTTTCTAGTTATTCGTTGTTTATCTGACATCCCAATTTATAGGCATCTTATTTATATTTTATGTACTAAATCTGGTAACCCTGCCCTCTTTTACAAAAATTTACTTAGGTCTCAAATATGTACATATACATATACATATACACACCCCTTCAAATTCATTTTTTTTGTTTTTCTTAGCATTTTGTACTTGTTTTATGGTTAAACATGAGGTCAACCCAACATTGTTTTACTGGAATTCAGTGGTTTTACACACACACACCCTGTGTAGAGGCACAGGGGCTCTTATCAATATGACAGATCACCTATATGATACTAGATGTCAGCACAGAGGAAAAATATGGAAACATTAGAAATATTAAGGTAGATCTTTATGTATTAACATGGAAAATATCTGTAAAAGGACTTGCACATTCATTATTTATTCTACAAATATTTATTGAACATCTATATTAGGCACCATTCTAGGCATTGGGAATATAGCTGTGGACAAAATAAATTCCCTACCCTTTACTTCAAATAGTAATAAAATATAAATGAAACCAGGAGGAGTATATAGAATGATGGAAGAATGATCAAGGAAAGCCTTTCTGATAGTATTTAAATATGTGATTGAAATATAGTTTTTTATTGAGTTTTTAAATTTTAATTCCATTGTAGTTAACATACAGTGTTATGTTAGTTTCATGTGTATGATATAGTGATTCAACAATTCTAGAAAAGTACTCAGTGCTCATCAAGATAAGTATACTCATTATTCCCCTTCACCTGTTTCACCCACCCACCTCCCCTCCAATAACCATCAGTTCTCTATAGTTAAGAGTCCGTTTCTTGGTTTGTTTCTCTTTTTTTCCTTTATTTTGTTTCTTAAATTCCATATATGAGTGAATCATATGATATTTATCTTTCTCTGACTTATTTAACTTAGCATTATACTCTATAGTTCCATCCATGTTGTTGCAAATGGAAAGATTTCATTATTTTTTATGGCTTAATAATATTCCATTGTGTGTGTGTGTGTGTGTGTGTGTGTGTGTGTGTGTGTGTGTGTGTGTGTATAGCATGTGTTCTTTATCCATTGATCTATCAGTGGACAGTTGGGTTTCTTCCATAGTTTGACTATTGTAAGTAATGCTGCAATAAACATAAGGATGCATGTATCCCTTCAAATTACTGTTTTTTTATTCTTTGGTTAAATACCCAGTAGCAATATTACTGGTTTGTAGGGTAGCTCCATTTTTAACTTTTGAGGAACATCCATACTGTTTTCCACAGTGGCTGTACCAGTTTACATTCTCACCTGATAGTACAAAGAGCGTTCCTCTTTCTCCAAATCCTCACCAACCCCTGTTGTTTCTTGTGTTGTTGATTCTAGCCATTCTGACAGATGTGAGGTTATATGTCATGCTAGTCTTGATTTGCATTTTCCTGATGATCAGTGATGTTGAGCATCTTTTCATGTGTCTGTTGGCCATCTGTATATCTTTGGAGAAGTGTCTGTTCATGTCTTCTACCTATTCTTTAATTGGATTATTTGTTTTTTGGACGTTGAGTTGCAAGTTCCTTATATAATTTGGATACTAACCCTTTATTGGATATGTCATTTGCAAATAACGTCTGCCATTCAGTAGTTTGCCTTTTAGTTTTATTGGTTGTTTCCTTCACTGGGCAGAAGCTTTTTATTTTGATATAGTTCCATAGTTTGCTTTTGTTTCCCTTGCCTCAGGAGATATGTCTCGACAAATGTTCCTATGGCCTATATAAGAGAGATTACTGCCTATGCTCTCTTCTAAAATATTTGTGGCTTCAGTCTTGCATTTTCGTCTTTAATCCATTTGAGTTTATTTTTGTGTGTGGTGTAAGAAAGTGGTCCAGTTTCATTCTTTTGCATGTAGCTGTCCAGTTTTCCCAGCATTATTTGTTGAGCAGACTGTCTTTTTCCCATTGTTTATTCTTTCTTCCTTGGTCAAGATTAATTGTGAGTTTATTTATCAGTTTTAGTAGTTTTTTGGTGGAGTCTTCAGGGTTTTCTATATATAGTCTCATGTCATCTGCAAATAGTGAAAGTTTTACTTCTTTCTTACCGATTTGGATGTCTTTTGTTGTTTTTTCTTGTCTGATTGCTGTACCTAGGACTTCCAGTACTGTGTTACATAAAAGTGGTGAGAGTAAACATCCTTGTCTCATTCCTGATCTTTGGGGTAAAGCTCTCAGGTTTTCCCTATTGAGTCGGATATTGCCTGTAGGATTTTCATACAAGCCCTTCATTATTTTGAGGTATGTTCCCTCTAGACCTACTTTCTTAGGGACTTTTATCAAGAATAGATGTTGGGGCGCCTGGGTGGCGCAGTCGGTTAAGCGTCCGACTTCAGCCAGGTCAGGATCTCGCGGTCCGGGAGTTCGAGCCCCGCGTCGGGCTCTGGGCTGATGGCTCAGAGCCTGGAGCCTGTTTCCGATTCTGTGTCTCCCTCTCTCTCTGCCCCTCCCCCATTCGTGCTCTGTCTCTCTCTGTCCCAAAAATAAATAAACGTTGAAAAAAAATTAAGAAAAAAGATGTTGTCCTTCCTTAGATGCTTTTTCTGCATCTATCGAAATGATTGCATGGTTTTTGTCCTTTCTCTTGTTGATGTGATATAACATGTTGATTGTTTTGCTTGCATCCCAGGAATAAATCCCACTTGATCATGGTGCATGATTTTTTAATGTATTGTTAGATTTGGCTTGCTTTTGTTCAGGATTTTGTTCAGGATGTGTTCAGGATTTTTGCATCTATATTCATCAGAGATAATGGCCTATAGTTGTCTTTTTATGTGTGGTGGCTTTATCTGGCTGTGATATCAGGGTAATGCTGGTCTCAGAATGAATTTGAAAGTTTTCCTCCCTCTTCTATTTTTTGGAATAGTTTGGGAAGAATAAGTATTAACTCTATTTTTAAATGTTTATGAGAATTCACCTATGAAGGCATCTGATTCTGCACTTTTGTTTATTGGAAGTTTTTGATTACTGATTCAGTTTCATTGCTGGTAATTGGTCCATTCAAATTTTCTATTTCCTCCTGTTTCATTTTTGGTAGGTTACATGTGTCTAGGAATTCATTCATTTCTTCTAGGTTGTCCAGTTGGTTGGCATATAATTTTTCATAGTATTCTCATATAATCCTTTGTGTTTCTGTGCTTTTGGTTGTTATTTCTTTTCTGATTTTGTTTGAATTCTTTCTCCCTTTTTTTTCTTTTTGATGAGGTTTATCAATTTTGTTGACCTTTTTAAAGAATGAGCTCTTGGTTTCATAGACCTATGTTCTCTTGTTTTGTTTCCATGTAACTTTTCATTTTTCTTTGATTTGTTTGTTGAACCATTCAAGGTTTAGTAGCATGTTATTTAACCTTGTATTTGTGCTCTTTCTAGGTGTTTTCTTGTGGTTGATTTCTAGTTTCATAGCAGTATTGTCAGAAAAGATGCATGGTGTGCCTTCAGTCATTTTGAATTTGTTGAGATTAATTTTGTGGCTTAATATGTGATATATTCTGGAGAATGTTTTATGTGCACTTGAAAAGAATATGTAATACACTGTTTTAAGATGGAATGTTCTCAAGATACCTGTTAAATCCATCTGGTCCAGTATGTCATTCAAAGATACTGTTTCCTTGTTGATTTTCTATTTGAATGATTTATCCATTAATGCAAGTGGAGTGTTAAAGTCCACTATTATTATTGTATTATTTTTTATTCCTTTATGTTTGTTATTAACTGTTTTATGTATTTTGGTGCTCCCATTTTGGGTATGTATTTGGGTATTTGGGTATGTCTCATTGCTGTTTTGATTTGCATTTTCTAGATGACTAATGATATTGAGTATTTTTTCAAGTACTTACTGATTATGTGTATATATTTCCTGGAGAAACGTCTATTAAGATCCTTTGCCCATTTCTTTATTTGTTAAGAAATCTTTTTTATTTTCTCAGTATAAGTCTCATTATAATAATTTGCAAATATTTTCTTAAGTTCTGTGGGTTGTTTCTTGATAGTGCCCTTTGAAGAGAAAAGTTTTTAATTTTGATGAAGTCCAGTTTATTTCTGTTTTCTTTGGTTGCTTGTGCTTTTATTATTGTATCTAAGAATCCATTGTCAAATCCAAGTTTATAAAGATTTACTCATAAGCTTTCTTGTAAGATTTTTATGTTTGCCTCTATTACATTTTGGTCTTTGATCCATTTGTAATACATTTTTATATATGGTGAAAGGCAAAGGTTCTGTTTCATTCCTGGGTATGTGACTTTCCTGTTGTTCTAGCAGGGTTTGTTGAGATGATTCCTTCCCATTGAATGGCATTGGCACTTAGGTAAAAAAAAATCCGTTGATTATATTTTTATTTCAATTACAGAATAGTTCTGTGGTTCTTTTTGTGGTTTCTGTCTTTTTGCTGATACTCCCTATTTGATGTGGCATTGTCATCATACTTTACTTTTTTAAATCATGATTTTCTATGAATATATTTGTAATGGATACTTTGACGGCTTTCCTTGTTAAATTGGACATCTGGATTCTTTCATAGGCAGTCTCTGATTTTTTTTCCCTGATGTCTGAGTCATACTTTCCTGTTTCTTTGTATGCCTCATAATTTTATGCTGGAAATGTGCATTTTAGATAATAATTGTAGCAACTCTGGGCACTGCTATCCTCTCCCCCCATCTCTAGAACTTGTTACTGTTATTTGCTGCTACGTTTATGACTGGCCAGATGATTTTAATGTGAAGCCTCTGATGTTGTTGCCCAAGTGGTGCAGCTTTGGTTATGCCCGCTGTACCTCAGATGACAGTGGTTTGGGTAGGGCTCTCTTTGACTTCCACTTCACCTGGCCACACAAAGCTGCTAAGTTCCATAATTGACAGCTGGTTAATTTATTGTTTTCAACAATATTCTGGGGTATAAATTATACACTAACCCACTTAAATTTCAGCTTCTTTACGGGAGCAGAATTTGAAATTTTGACATTTTTTTCTGATTCTAGGTTGATTTCTCTCATCCCCTTTGGCCTTCTCTCTCCTCCACCCCCATATCTCAGGCAAACTAGCAGGCCTACAGTTTAGCCTATACTTCTATTGAATGCACCAATCTCTGTACAATTGCCTTTGGCTTAGTATCTCAGCCATTGTTGTTTTCCAGTACCCATTATGGCACTTTGCTCTGAATGACTGAACGAAGAACAACCCGTCAGTGATGCAGCCACATTCTCTGCTGAAGCATCTTAAAATTTGAAGAACCATTCAAATAATAATAATGCACATATGGGGAATGCCCCCCCTTATCTTAGTGTTGATATATTTTTGCTTGGTTATCATCAAATATTTTATAAAACATTTAATAAGTTAATAATATGTCTATTTAGTTTCCCTATATACACATTATAAACCATTTAAGTGGAAAAAATACCAAGGTTTCACCTTGAAAAATGGTTGCCTTGTAATTTTGAATGCAACTAAAAGCCTATTCTTTCCAGTGAATTCATAATCTTAATAAAAGCCTTAGGAAAATTGGTGTATTCATTATATAGGGAATAAAATATGGGATGAAGGGGTATTGTTTTGCACTGAAGCACATGCTTTTTATTTAAAAACCACTTCCTGGTTTTTTTGTGTATATTTAGTGCTGAAGGTTTTTATTAGGTTAAAAGTGAAATGGTTGCTATGCTGGTAATGCACACATTTTCAATTAAAGTGTCTAAAACATCTAGACTCATAAAATTAATTGGAAAGATGTACCCAAAATAACAAAAAAATATAAGCACAAGTTAAACATCATGTTAATATTTGGAACATTCAAGAAAATTGTCTGCAAGCATAATACCAGTGGCATTAAGAACTAATAAAGTATTTTCACTCTCTCAGGTAATGTTTAAGTAGGCTTAACAATGACATGCAAGCTAAATGCACAATATTTGTATTATTGGCATCTGTGATTTTAAGGATGTGTGAAGAATTTTCAATAATTCAGTGGCATGTTTATTGTGAATAGAAAAGAAGCATGACACTCCTCAATATCCCTGCTGGGTCAGAGGAGGCCTGGTGGAGAATTGGGACTTTCACCATTGTCCACTGGTAACAAGGCCACTGTTACCATGTTATCAATGGAGACCAGCTGGGTAGCCAGAACCCACCTTTCTGCCCATTTGCAACAAGGAACTCCTCACCTCTAGTGTCAATAGAGGCCATGTGGAGAACTTGGACTTCTACCTCCACTGGCAGTAAAGAAACGGTCTCCACAATTCCTTTGTATGTGCAGTGCCAGAAAAAGCTATTTAAAACAGGAGATCTTAATAAGACCCAGAGTCTTATAATATGAAAATGCCCAGATTTTAATTTAAAAAAATCATTTGTTATTACAAAAACCAGGGAGATATAAATCTGCATGAGAAAAGATAATCATTGTTAACAGTGAGATGACAGAAATTGTAGAAATGACAAGCATTTTAATGCAGCTATGATAAAAACCCTTCAACAGAACACCCTTGAAACAAAGAAAAATATAGAAAGCCTCAGCAAAGAAATAGAAAGCCTCAACAAAGAAACCGACACTATGAAGAAGCAAATGGAAACCTTAGAATCACAGAGTCTAGTACCTGAAGTAAGAGTTCAAAGGATTATCTCAATAGTAAAACAATTAGTGAATTGAAAGAAAAATGAAAATTGACAATCTAAACAACAGAGAGAAAATAACAATTAAAAAATGATGAAAAATGAAAAATTTAAAAAGTGTTGTGGATCTACAATAAAAGATCTAGCATGTGTGTCTTTGAGTTTAGGAAAGAGAGGAGTACAGGGCTAAAAAAGTGCTTGAGGAAATAATGGGTGTAAACTTTCCAAATTTGCCAAGAGACAAAAAATGGTTCAAGAAGTTGAGCAAACCCGACTGGATTAACCCAAAGAAATCAGTGCAAAACACATCATAATCACAGTTTTGAAGACTATAGGTCAAGAAGAAAAAAACCTTGATAAGTTCAGAGAAAATTGCTACATTAGCTATAGGTGAAAGCATTCCGAATGACAGTAAATTTCTCATGAGAAATTATGGAAGCCCAAAAGAAGTAGTATAATATTTTTAAGGTATCGAAAGAAAAAAAAAAAGGTAAAAAAAAAATAGGTCATAAACCCAATGACAGATTTTTTAGGAATGGAGGACAGATCTAGACATTTTCAGATGAAGGAAAACTTAAGAGAATGTGTTGCCAAGAGACCTACCCTAAAAGAATGGCTAAAGGATGTTCTCTAAACTTGAAATGATAAAAGAAGGTATTTTGGAACATCAGGAAGGAAGAAAAAACATGGTCTGCAAAAACATGAATATAATAGACATTTCTTCTCTCCCTCTTTTTTACATTATGTTTGATGATTGAAGCAAAAAATTAACAACATTCTCTTATTCTAAATGTATGTAAAGGAAAATATTTATGCCAATTATTTTATAAATGAGGGAGATAAAGGGACACAAAAAGTGATTTCTATACTTCACTCAAACTGGTCAATGAAAACACCAGTAGCCTGTGGTAAATTATGTATATAATGTAATACCTAGAGCAATCACTAAAAAGTTAATATAAACAACACTCAAAACCACTATATAAGGCAAAATTAAATTCTAAAAAATATGTTCAAATTACCCACAGGATTGTGGGAAAAAGTAAGTTAAATAAAAGCAGGGAAAACAAAACAAATAAGTTGTCAGACAGCATTGACATATCAATAATTAGTTTCAACATGAATGATCTAAATATACAAATTGAAGGACAGATAATGGCACAATGGATTAAAAATGTGACCCAATGAGGGGGGCCTGGGTGGCGCAGTCGGTTAAGCGTCCGACTTCAGCCAGGTCACGATCTCGTGGTCCGTGAGTTCGAGCCCCGCGTCGGGCTTTGGGCTGATGGCTCAGAGCCTGGAGCCTGTTTCAGATTCTGTGTCTCCCTCTCTCTCTGCCCCTCCCCCGTTCACGCTCTGTCTCTCTCTCTCCCAAAAATAAATAAACGTTGAAAAAAAAATTAAAAAAAAAATGTGACCCAATGATATATATGCCTTCATATATATCAAGAAACCTACTTCAGATACAATAATATAGGTGGGTTGAAAATAAAAGAAAAAATATCATGTAAACATTAAGTAGAGGAAAGCAGCAGTGACGATATTAGCATAAGTCAACTTCAGAGAAAATTATCAGTGACATTTAATCATTATATAATGATAAAAGAGTCAGTGCACAAAGAAGACCTAATAATTCTGAATATGCAGCAAACAGAGCTGCAAAAATATGTGAGACAAAAACTGATATGATTGAAAGAAGAAATGGACAAATTACACAATTATCATTGGAGACTTCAACAGCCTTAAAATTTGGTAGAAGAACTAGACTCAAATTAAGAAGTATGTAGAACAATTCAACAATACCACCAACTGACGTGATGTAATGATATTTGTAGAACACTTCACCCTTAAACAGCAAAATATGCGTTCAAGTACTTACAGAACAAATACCAATCATGTATAGGATCATAAAACAAACTTCAACAAATTTAAAAGAGTTGATATCATACAGTGATATTATACACTGACCACAGAAGAATCAAACTAGAAATCAATGTCAGAAAGATAATATGAACCCCCAAACATTTGGAAGGAAAATAATATACTTCTAAATAGTCTGTGGGTCAAATAAGTTGTAAGGGAAATAAAAAAATAAATTATGGACTCAGTGAAAATGGATATACAACATATCAAAATATACAAGACCAACCTAAACCTGTGCTGAGAGGGAATTTTAAAGCACTAAATGCATATATCAGAAAAGAGAAAAGGCTTAAATCAGTAATTTAAGATCCTAACTCAAGAACATAAAAATTGAAGAACAAACGAAAGCCATAGGTTGCAGAAGGAATTAATAAGGAAAGGAACAGAAATTAATAATTAAAAACATAAAAATCAATGGATAAAATCAAGGAGATAAAGAACTGTTTCTATGAGAACAATAACAAAATTGACAAGCCTCTAAAAAGACTTACAAAGAACAGAGAAAACACAAATTACCAACATCAGGAATGAAAAAGGAGGTAGACTGTAGACATCAAAAGGATAAAAAGAAAATACCACAAACAACTCTACATATATAAAAATGACAACCTAGATTGCCAAGTCCTTTAAAGCAAACACCACAGCTCATCATTATGGAATAGATCATTTTAATTGCATTCTAACTGTTAAGGAGTTGAATTTGTAATTTGAAAACTAACAAAAAAGAAATCTTTCAAGCCAGATGGTTTCACTAGAGAAATCTACCAAACGTTTAAGAATAAGTGAAACAAATTCTACATAATGTCTTCTAGAAAATAGTAGAGGAAAGACTTCTCAGTTCTTTTTTAGAAACTATAGTATTAGTTTGATATAAAAACTGTACAAAGACAGCACCCAAGGAAAAACTACAGACTAATGTTCCTTGTAAATATACTACGAATGGAATTCAACAATAGTAAAGGTTGTGCATTGTAATTGTTCTGGGTTTATTCCAGAGATGAAAGATTGGTTTCACTCTGGTTTTCTAGCCTGTCAGATTTTTTAAAAACTAAAATTGCAATTGCCATATGACCCAGCACTTACATTTCCAGGCATTTATCGCAGAGAAATAAAGACTTATGTTTACAAACAAACCTGTACTTGAATGCTTTTAACAGTTTTATTTACAATAGCCAAAAGTGGAAAAACCCAGATGTCTTTCAATGGGCAAAGCTTAAACTATGATATGACACATCCATACTACAAAATACTACTGTGAAACAAAAAGGTACAAATTAATGATACCTGCAACATCCTGCTTGTATCTCCTAAGGACTATGTGTTGAATGAAAAAAGCCAGTCCCAAAGAGCTATATACTGCATTATTCCATTTCTATAATCTTTATTTAAATGACATAAGTTTAGAAATGGAAAACATATCAATGTTTGCCATGGGTTAAGGGGGGGTGAGTGTGGGTGTAAGATGAATATGGTTATAAAATGCAACAGGTGAGATCATTGTGGTTATGGGAGTGTCCTGTGTCTTGATTCTATCCATGTCAGTATTCTAATGGTGGTAATGTACTACCATTTTACATGGAGTCTCTGTTACTTTTTACAATTGCATGTGTATCTACAAGTATCGTAAATAACAATTTCATTTTAAAAAATGAGCATGTCTTAGTTAAGTCTGATTGGATTTTGTAATTAAATATCTCTCAGGTGCCTCGGTGGCTCAGTCAGTTGAGTGTCTTACTTCGGCTCGGGTCATGATCTCAATATTCATGAATTTGAACCCCATGTAGGGCTCTGCCCTGATAGCTCAGAGCCTGCTTCAGATTCTCAGATTCTCTGTCTCCCTCCCTCTCTCTCTGCACCTCCCCTGCTCATGTGCATTCTTTCTTTCTCTTTCTCTCCCTTTCTCTATCTCTCCCTCACATTCAAAAATAAATAAGTAAATATTAGAGGAAAAGAACCTCAAACTGTACTAATTTAACTCCTGAATAGAGAAAAATGTAGAGCCAGAATAATACAAAGGACACACTGTGATTGAGTGCTATGATTGGAGAGTGAATACTACAATCATTCAAAATTACACGAAATTTGATTTGCCATATTTTCAATGGATAAAGATGTGAAAAAAAAAACACTTATACACTTCTAGGTACTAAGCATTATAAAAGGGTCTTTTATTTCTATAGACTTTTTAGACATCTAAAATAGATATTAGTAATAACAGTCTATATTTGTCTTCTTTCGGTTGACATCTTAAGAATTTCTATAGCTGATATGTGTGGTTATGCCCACATTTATATAATAAAATAAGTGTTTTAAAATGTAATAATGTGTATAAAATAAGATTGTAGACAATGACAATTAAGATATTTAAAGATAAGGCTAGTTGTTATAAGTTGGGGCAAAGAAAACATGCTGAGTTGTTTTTTTAAAGAATATGTTTATTAATTTTATCCTATTACAGAGATAGTCTTTGGTTTTCAACATCTGACTGTGCTTTTAAATTAAAAATAGTGCCCATCTGTGTTTCCGCCTTGCAAAATGCTAAGAGATTTCAGTGTGAAAGCCTAGAATGGATTTAATACGTCATTTGCTACTGGCAGCACTGGGAGGAGGAGGTGGTGATAAAAATATATCTGCATAGCAACTCTGGTGGATATGATTCTGGGAATCTCCCAGCTGGAGGAAACTGGCATATGGCATCTTGTGCTACATGTGAAAGAAACATAGTGGGAAAAATCATGCAGTTAGACTGAGGGCTATGACAAAGTCACAAATAAGTGTGTAAGCCAAAAATGCACATCGGGATGTTCCAAAGAACATCCAAAGAAAAGCACAGAACCAATATTTATATCTGGTCTCAGGCTCTCTATGCACTTGCTTACAATCTCCACCCATACTTAGTACAAGAACAATAGTGTCAGAAATGTCCGGAGAAGTAAATAAGAGACCTCTTAATGTTTTAACATTCACTGTAGGGAGAAAGGCAGTGTTGGATTATTCTATTGAGGTAAAATGTGTCCTCTTCTCTCCTCCCCCATCATGCAACATAATCACACATACATTTCTATGTGTTAATGCATCAAAATATTGTGGAAAATAAAGAAAAATGCCATGCAGTATTTACTACCATAGAATAAATAATGTTTTAAAATAATATTATTTACTTAACCTGTCATTTGACTTTCCAGTCTTTTATGATCTCTAGTTTAATTTCTCAAAGTCCTCGAAGTCCCATGGATCCATTAAATTTTTTTTTAAGTTTATTTATTTATTTTGAGAGAGAGAGAGATAGTGTGAGTGGGGAAGGGGCAGAGAGAATGGGAGACAGAAAATCCCCAGTAGGCTCTGCTCTGTCAGTGTGGAGCCTAACCCAGGGCTCGAACTCACAAAAATGTGAGATCATCACCTGAGCTGAACCCCAAGAGTCAGATGCTTAACCAACTGAGCCACCCAGGTGCTCCAGATCCATTATATTTTTGAAAGCTATACTGGTCAGGTTCCAGCTGATATAATACTGGTATAATACTATATATTTCTTTCTCATTGGTGTGCAAGCAGGCTGTAGTTTTGCTAGGCTAGGTTGGGATTAGCTGAACTTAGCTCCTGGCTGACATTTGGATTCAAGACTGCTCCACATGTGTCCTTATTCTCTTTGGGCCAGTGATACCCAAGACATATTCTTCTCATGACTTGTGGCAGAAGCCTAAGAGCTAAATTAAACCACACAAGCATATGTAAAACCTCTGGATTGAGTTCTTTAACAATTCAGTGGTCAAAGCAGACACATGGCCAAGTGAAACATCCTAGGACAGGGAGATAAACTGCACCCACAATATTTAGAGTTACTTCAAAGACTCATGGTATTCATAATTCAAATATGGAGTGGAAGTGACTCCCCTGGTCACTTGAAAGTTTTTATCATTAAGTAGATGCTGAAATCGATGAAAAGGTTTTTTATGGCATGTTGAAATGATTTCATAACTTTTTTTCTGTTAACTTAATTGCATTAATCATTACTATTTTAAAATACTAACCACACTAGTACTCATGAGAGAACTCAAATTATTCATATCTTGTCTAAATCTTAAAATTCAATTTACCATATTTGGAGTAGAATTTGTATATATGTTAACAAGAAAAATCAGTCTTATATTTTTGTTTCTTGTCAAATTTTTTTTTAAATTTAAATTCCAGTTAGTTGATATACAATATATTAATATTAGTTTCAGGTGTAAAATATATTGATTCAATACTTCCATATAAAACCTGGTGCTCATCTCAGCAAGTGCACGCTTTAATCCTCATCACCCATTTAACCCATTCTCCAACCAACTCTCTGGTAACTATCAGTTCTCTAGTTTGCCCCTATTTCTTTTTGCCTCTTGTGTGTGTGTGTGTGTGTGTGTGTGTGTGTGTGTGTGTGCACGCGCGCACGCATGTGTGTGCGCACATGCTCCCCCTTTGCGCATTTGTTTTGTTTCTTAAATAACATATATGAGTGAATCATATGGTGTTTGTCTTTCTTTGACTGACTTATTCACTTGTATAATACTCCATTTCCACCCAGGTTGATGGAAATGGCAAGATTTCATTCTTTTTTATGGCTGAGTAATATTGCATTGTATGTATACACGGCATCTTCCTTATCCATTCATCAGTTGACGAACACTAGAGCTGTTTCCATAATTTGACTATTGTAGATAATGCTTCTATAAAAATTGGGGAACATTTATTCCTTCAGATCTGTTTTTCTATCCTTTGGGTAAACACCTAATAGTGCAATTGCTGGCTCACAGGAAAGTTCTATATTTAGTTTCTTGAGGAACCTCCATACTGTTTTTCAGAGTAGCTGTACTAGTTTGCATTCCCACCAATAGCACAAGAGTGTTCCCCTTTCTCTTCCTCCTTGCCAGCACCTATTGTATCCTGAGTTAATTTTAACCATTCTGAGAGGTGTGAAGTTGTATCTCATTGTGGTTTTGATTTGTATTTCCCTGATGATGAATGATGTTGAGCATTTTTTCCTGTGCCGGTTGGCCATCTGGATATCTTCTTTGGAGATGTGTCTGTTCATGTCTTCTGCCCATTTCTCCATTGGATGATTTGTTTTTTGGGTATTGAGTTTGATAAGTTCTCTGTAGATTTTGGATACTAACCCTTTATCTGATGTCGTTTGCAAATATCTTCTCCCATTCCACAGGTTGCCTTTTAGTTTTGCTGATTGTTTCCTTCGCTGTGCAGAACTTTTTATTTTGGTGAAGTCCCAATAGTTCATTTTTGCTTGCCTCTGGAGACGTGTTGAGTAAGAAGAAGTTGCTGTGGCCAAAGTCAAAGAGGTTTTTGCCTGCTTTCTCCTTGAGGATTTTGATGGCTTCCTGTCTTAGATTTAGGTCTTTCATCCAGTTTGAGTTTATTTTTGTGTATGATGTAAGAAAGTGGTCCAGGTTCATTTTTCTGCATGTTGCCATCCAGTTTTCCCAGCACTGTCTTTATTCCATTGGATATTCTTTCCTGCTTTGTCAAAGATGAGTTGACCATAACGTTTGTGGGTCCATTTCTGGGTTTTCTATTCTGTTCCATTGATCTGAGTGTCTGTTTTCATGCCAGTACCATACTGTCTTGATGATTACAGCTTTGTAATGTGTCTTGAAGTCCGGGATTGTGATGCTTCCTGCTTTCAAGATTGCTTTGGCTATTAGGGGTCTCTTCTGGTTCTATATCAATTTTAGGATTGTTCAAACTCTGTGAAGAATGCTGGTGTTATTTTGATAGGAATTGCTATACTTGACTTATTAAAACTTAAAATAAATTGGGGAATTTACAACTTTGCTGACAAAGCAATATTCTTGGAATGCTTAAGTCCATTTATCTTTCTACTAAATTTTATGCTTGGGAGGGCATTTATTCTATTTTTACATAAGATTTTAACCCCACAAAATTAGTATTACCTTCAAATACAGTCAATATTTAGTTATATTTAACCTCATATATACCATTTATTCGACCTGCATTTTTTTTTTTTTTTACTTCCATTGGGTATCATTTATCTCCTTGCCAGATGAATTTACTTTGTGCCTTTAGTAAACCTTTTAGTAAGATTCAGCAGGTGATGAGTTCTTTCACTTTTTCTTTTTTTGCTGAATAGCACCTTCATGTGACTGTGTTCTTCAAGAACATTCTGACTGCGTATAGAATTCTAATTTCACAGTTGTTTTTCTTTGCCACTTTTAACTGTTTCTTATTGTTCTGGCTTTCATCAATTTAAATGCAAAGTAAGATACAAGGTTATTGTTCCTCTTTAAAGGCAATGTGCTGCTTTTTTCTGTGGCTGCATTTAAGATTTTCTTCTATAGCTTTAGTTTTCAGTAGTTTTGACTCTGCCTTGGCTTTTGTTGTTGTAGTGAGTTCATTTTGTTTTGTATTTTTCCTTCTACAATTCATTGAGCTCTTTGAATCTATAAGTGGCTGGTTGTGTTCTTCAGTTTTGGAAAATTCTTGGCCAGTATCATTTCAACTATTGTTTTTATCCCATTTATTCTTTTCTCTCCTTTGAAACTCCTTTTACACATATTATAGACCTTCTCACTATGGCCCACAAGTTTCTTACCTTCTATTTTTCTATTGGTCATACCCTTCTCTCTCTGTGCTTCAGTGTGTATATATTCTATTGAGTTATCAATTAATCCTTTTATCTGCTACATTTCTCTTTTTTTAAGCCTATATACTGTATTCTCATCTTTATTTATAGTAATTTAAGTTCTGAAATTTGCATTTTATATTTTTACATATATGGGTTCTCTGGTCTGATTTCGTATCTTTTAGTTTATGTCATTTAACAATTAATTATGATCATTTTAAAGCTCAAGTGTAAAACTCTAATGCTATTTTGGTTACTTGAAATTTATTTCTGTGGTGTCCCAACCTCCCTTTCCTCCAGTGATATTTGATCATATCACCCTAACAAATGCTATGTGTGTAATACAATGTTTTAGACATTGTTTTTAGAAATTTTAGTAAGCCCTGGGTGTTATTTGTATGTCATTTATTATATGTTTTTGAATACTATTCAATTTAAGTGAGATTAATTCTATTATTACTTTTCTACTAATTTAAAGATTATGAATTGTGATGCAGCTTGGGAGGATGGCGGAGTAGGAGGATCCTAAGTTCACCCTGTCCCATGTTTACAGCTAGATATCACTCACATCTGTGTAAATAAAATGTAGAGAAATCTGAAAACTGTCAGAACAAACTCTACAACTAGAGAAGAAGTTGCATCTGAGAGGTTAAGAAGGGCAGAGACAGTGGTCAGGAGCTTCCCACAAGAAGGAGCAAGCTAGAAATTGTCCCTCTCACCAGGGAGCTCAAATGGAGAAGACAAATCCCCATAAAGTCTGGCTTTGAAATTCAGAAGGGCTGAATCCTATGAATGTGTATAATCAGTGAGACTTATAGCCTGGAGCTTTAAAAGTTAGTTGACTCAGCTCTGGTGAGCCAGGAGAGCCAAGGACAGCTGAGTCCCTGCCCTTAAAGCAACCTCAGGCTGGGTAAGGCAACATAGAAGTGGCAGCTTGCACAGTTGCTGGGGCAAATAGAGGAACTCTTTGTACCAACTTCAGAGCATGTTGGGGGAATTCTCTAGGAACAGAGGATATGGCAGACACCATTTTCCTCCCACTCCCCTCACATAAACATTGGGTGACTTGCAGGAAGTGGCAGTGCATAGACACTTGGTACCTAACCTGCTAGCGCTACATCCAACCTATGCATTCTCCTTAGGACTCCTACACTCCAAACCTGCTGTCCTAGTCCCTGGGCACAGTGCATATTTTTCTAATACTGCTTGCCCTGTCCTTGAGCCCTTCTGTGGTCACAACCCATCTCTCTAGGCAAAGAGTCAGTGCAGATGTCTGTACTGATAGAAAAATGACTCAGATGGAACATCATGTTGCTAACAATACATATAGGAGAGTCTCCTGAAATGCCAGGTTCTGGTGGACAGGGGATGCTGCACTGCAAGGCACTCAAGTACCTCTTCTTTATAAAGCCACTACTTTCTTTGTTATTGTTGTTTTTTAATTTTTATTTATGTTTCACAGAGAAAGCATGAGCAGGGGAGGGCAGAGATAGGGAGACCAAGGATCCGAGGTGGGCTCTGCAGTGACAGCAGAGATCCTGATGGGGCTCGAACTACAAATGCAAGGTCATGATCTGAGCTGAAGTCAGTTGCTCAACTGACTGAGCCACCCAGGTGCCCCTAAAGCCACTACTTGCAAGAGCAGAAGACATAGCTGACTTTCCTAACACACAGAAACAGGCACAGAGAGGTAAACAAAATGAGAGGGCAGAGAAATATGTTTCAAATGAAAGAATAGGACAAAATCACAGCAGGACATCTAAGCAAAACAAATAGTATGTCTGATAGTTTAAAGTAATGATCATAAAGGTACTCATTGGATATTAGGAAAGGGTGGAGGCTATCACTGAGACCCTTGACAAAGAGATTAAAAAAAAGAGATAAAGAAGTAAACTAATGGAATTAAAAATACAAGAGATGAAACAAATAGGTTACAAGAAGCAGAAGGACATATAATTAACCTGGAAGATAGAGTAATGGAAAGCAATCAAGCTGAAGAGGTGGAGACAAACAAATACTTCATACTGAGAATAGACTTAGGGAACTCAGTGACTCCATTAAGCATAATAACATTAATCAAACAGGGATCCCAGAAGGAGAAGAAAGAAAAGAGGTGAGAACATATATTTGAAGAAATAATAGCTGAAAATTTCCCAAATCTGGTAGAGGAACCAGAGATTCAGATTCACGAGGCACAGAGATCCCCCAACAAATTCCACCCAAGAAGCTCCACACCAAGATATATAGTAACTAAAATGGCAAAAAAAAAAAAAAAATTCATAAAGAATTTTAAAGGTGCAGTAGAAAATAAAGTTACATATGAAGGAAACCCCATAAGACTCTTGGCTGATTTTTCAGCAGAAACTTTGTAGCCCAGAAGGGAGTGGCAGGATATATTTAAAAGTGCTGAAGGGAAGAATCTGCAGTCAATACTCTAGTTAGCAAGGCTGTCATTTATAATAGAGAGATACAGCGTTTCCCAGACAAAGAAGATTTAAAAGAATTATGACCTCTAAACCAACCCTAGAAGAAATACTAAAAGGAACTCTTTCAGTGGAAAGCAAAAACTGTATGTAATAGTAGGAAAAAAATAGGAAGAGAAAAGTGAAAAAAATAAGTATATCTGTAAAAATCAGTTATGAGAAGCACAAAATGCAAGGATATAAAATATGATACCAAATATCTGAAACGTGGAGTGGAGAGGATTAAAGAATGAATTCATCAGGTTAACAATACTGCTATACACAGAAGGTGTTATGTATAAACCAAATGATAACCAGAAATTCAAAAACAGTACTAGATATGCAAACAAATAAAGAGTAAGGAATCCGAGTATTTCACTAAAGAAAGCCAACTTATCATGAGAGAAGAGAATAGAAAAGAACAGAAAGGAACTACAAAACAACCATAAAACAAGTTACAAAACGATAATAAATATACACATATCAATACTTATTTTCAATGTAAATGGACAAATTCCTGATCAAAAGACATAGGATGATGGAATGAACAAAATGCAAGACCCATCTAAATGCTGCCTATTGAAGAGTAATTTCAGTCTTCAAAAGTGAAGGGATGGAAAAAAATTTATCATGAAAATGGAAGGAAAAAGAAAGCCAGAATAGCAATACTGATATTGGACAAGACTTTAAAACAAAGGCTGTAAAAAAATGGACAAAGAAGGACAATATATAATCATAAATGGTAGAATCCAACAACAAGTTACAACAATTGTAAATATTTATGCATCCAACATGGGAGTACCCAAATACAGAAAGCAGTTAATAACAAGCATAAGGGAACTAATTTATAGTAATACTGCAATAATAGTGGACTTTAACACCCGTTAATATCAGTAGACAGATCATCCAAACCGAAAAATCAGGAAGGAAACCGTGGCTTTGAATGACACCTTAGGTCAGATGGATCTAACAGATATATTCAAAACATTACATTTTAAACAGCATAGTACACTTTCTTTTCAAGTGCACATAGACCATTCTTCAGAATAGAGCACAAATTAGGCCTCAAAACAAGTCTCAACCAATCCAAAAAGATTGAAGTCATACCGTGTACCTTTTCTGACCACAACTAGAAACTAGTTTCTATGAAACTAGAAATTAACAACAAGAAAAAAAACCTGGAAAGCACACATATACATAGAGATTAAATAGCATGCTACTAAACAATGAGTGGGTCAACCAAGAAATCAAAGACAAAATAACAAAATACATGGAGACAAATGAAAATGACACTATGGCCTAAAAAGTTTGGGATAAAAAGCAAAAGATGATAAGAGGGAAGTTTTAACAATATAGGCCTACCTTAAGAAAAACAAGAAAAATCCCAAATATATGGCCTAAAATTACCTACAAAGGAGCTGGAAAAAGAACGACAAAACCCAAAACCAAGAGAAGGAAGAAAATGTAAAGTTCAGAGCAGAGATCAACAAACTAGAATCTAAAAATACAATAGAATAGATCAATGAGACCAGGATTTGTTTTTTGGAAAAGGTCAACAAAATCAGTAAACCTTTAACCAGATGAGAGAGAGAGAGAGAGAGAGAGAGAGAGAGAGAGAGAGAAGGAGAGAGAGAGGGGGAGAAAGAACGAATGAACTCAAAATCATAAATGAAGGGGGAGAAATCACTACAGAAATACAAAAGAATGTAAGAGAATATTATGGAAAGTTATATACCAAAAAGTTGGACAAGCTAGAAGAAATGATATTTTCTTAAAAATACATAACCTCCTCAAATTGAATCAGGATGATGTAGAAAATTTGAGCATACTAATTAACAAAAATGAACTTGAATTAGTAATCAAAAAACTCACAGCAAACAAATCGTCCAGGACCAGATGGCTTCACAGGTGAATGCTACCAAACATTTAAAGAGAAGTTAATACCTATTCTCACGCTATTCAAAAATTTAGAAGAGGAAAGAAAACTTCCTAATTCATTCTATGAAGCCAGAATTGCCCTGATACCAAAACCAGATAAAGATAGTACAGAAAAAGATAACTACAGGCCAATATCTCTAGAAACATAGATGTAAAAATCCCTAATAAAACATTAGCAAACTAAATCCATTGATACGTTAAAAGAATCGTTCACCATGATAAAGTGGGATTTATCCCTGGGATGCAAGGGGGTTCAATATTTCAGAAGTCAATTAATGTGATATATCACATCTATAAAATAAGGGATAGAAACCATATGGTTTCAATTTATGTAGAAAAAGCATTTAACAAAAACCATTCATGATAAAAAACCCTCATCAAAATAGGGTTAGAGGAAACATACCTCAACATTTAACAAACGTTTTTATTTTATTTTATTTTATTTTATTTTATTGCTTTTATTTTTTTATTTTTTTAATTTAATTTAATTTAATTTTATTATATTTTTAATATATGAAATTTATTGTCAAATTGGTTTCCATACAACACCCAGTGCTCATCCAAAAAGGTGCCCTCCTCAATACCCATCACCCACCCTCCCCTCCCTCCCACCCCCCATCAACCCTCAGTTCTCAGTTTTTAAGAGTCTCCTATGCTTTGGCTCTCTTCCACTTTAACCTCTTTTTTTTTTTTTTTCCCTTCCCCTCCCCCATGGGTTTCTGTTAAGTTTCTCAGGATCGAAATACAGCCCTTTGTAGAAACATACCTCAACATACTGGAGGCCATATATGAAAAACTCACAGCTAACATTATATTGAATAGGGGAAATACTAAGAGTGTTTCCCCTAAGGTCAAGAAAGACGGGGGTGTCTACCACTGTCTTACCACTATTATTTAACATAGTGCTGGGAATCCTAGCTATAGCACTCAGGCAAGAGGAAGGAATGAAAGTCATCCAAATTGGTAAGGAAGAAGTAAAACTTTCACTATTTGCAGATGACATGAAACTATATATAGAAAACCCTACACACTCCACCAATAAACTATTAGAACTGGTAAATGAACCCAGTGAAGTTGCAGGATATAAAATCTATGTACAGAAATCTGTGGCATTTTTATACACTACTAGTGAAGTAACAAAGAAATTAAGAAATGAGTTCCATTTACAATTGCATGAAAGATAATAACATATCTAGGAATAGACATAGCCAAGAGGGTGAAAGATATTGAAGATGACACAAACGAGTGGAAAAACATTCAATGGATTGGAAAAATGAATATTGTTAAAATGCCCATATTGCATTGGGCAATTTCATATTGCATTGATGAAAGATATTGAAGATGACACAAACGAGTGGAAAAACATTCAATGGATTGGAAAAATGAATATTGTTAAAATGCCCATATTGCCCAAAGCAATCTACACATTGAAAGCAATCCTTATCAACATACTAACAACATTTTTTCACAGAAGTGGAACAAACAATCCTAAAATTTGTGCAGAACCACAAAAGACCCCCAAGTAACCAAAACAATCTTGCCAAAGAAAAACAAAGCTGGAGGTATTACAATTCCATATTTCAAGTTATACTAAAAAGCTTCAGTTAGCAAAACAGTATGGTACTGGCACAAAAATAGACACATTGATCGATGGGATAGAATAGAAATCCCAGAAATAATCCCACGTTTATATGGCCAGTTAATCTTTGACAAAGTAGTAAAGAATATATCCAATGAGAAAAAGTCCATCTCTTTAACAAATAGTGTTGGGAAAAATAGGCAGCTACATGCAAAATAATGAAACTTGACTACTGGCTTACACTATACAAAAAGAGAAGTTTAAATGGATTATAGACCTAAATGTGAGACTTGAAAGTATAAACATTTTAGAAAAGAGCACAAAGCTGTAATTTCTCTGGCATCGGACCTAGCGATATTTTTCTTTCTCAAAACTTTTTTTTATTTTTGAGACAGGGACAGAGCAGGAGCGGGGGAGGGGCAGAGAGAGAGAGGGAGAGACAGAATCCAAAGCAGGCTCCAGGCTGTCAGCACAGAGCCGGTCAGGGGGCTCAAATTCCTCAACCATGAGATCATGACCTGAGCCGAAGTCAGATGCTCAACTGACTGAGCCACACAGGCACCCCTAGCAATATTTTCATAGATACGTCTCCTGAGGTAAGGCAAACAAAAGCAGAAACAAACTATTGGGACTACATCAAAATAAAAAGCTTCTGCATGACAAAACAGTTAACAAAACTAAAAGGCAACCTATGGAATGGGAGAAGAGATTTGCAAATGACATATCTGACAAAGGGTTAGTATCCAAAATAGATAAAGAATTTATAAAAGTCAACACCCCAAAACAAATCATCCAATTAATAAATGGGCAGAAGACACGAACAGACAGACATTTCTTCAAAGAAGATATTAGATTGTCTACAGACATATGTAAAGATATTCAACATCACTGATCATCAGGGAAATGCAAATTGAAACTACAATGGGATAGTACCTCACACCTGTCAGAATGGCTAAAGTCAAAAACATAAGACAAAAGAAGTGTTGATGAGGATGTGGAGTAAAAGGAACTGTCTTGCACTGTTGGTGGGAATGCAAACTGGTGCAGCTACTGTGGAAAACAGTATGTAAATTCTGCAAAAAGTTAAAAGTGGAACTTCCGCGTGGTCCAGTAATTGTACTACTGAGTATTTACACAAAGAATACAAAAACACTAATTCAGAAGAACACATGCACCCCTATATTTACAGCAGCATTATTTACAATAGCCAAATTATGGAAGCAGCCCGAGTGTCCATTGATAGATGAATGGATAAAGAATATGTGATATATGTGTATAATGGATATTATTCAGCTATTAAAAAATGACGAAAAATACTGCCATTTGCAATAACATGGATGGAGCTAGACAGTATAATGCTAAGTGAAATAAGCCAGTCAGAGAAAGACAGATACCATATGATTTCACTCATAGGTAGAATTTAAGAAACAAAACAAATGAGCAGAGGGAAAGAAAAAAGAACCAAGAAACAAGACTTTTAACTGTAGTGAATAAACTAATGGTTACCAGAGAGGAGGTGGGGGGGGTGGGGGATGGTGAAATAGGTGATAGGTATTAAAGAGTTTAATTACTTATCATGATGACCACTGAGTAATGTATAGAATGGTTGAATCACCGTATTGTACACATGAAATTAATATAACTATATTATACAGTTATAACTGTATGTTAACTATATTGGAATTAAAATTAAAAGTTAATAAAATTATGAGGGGCACCTGGGTGGCTCAGTTGGTTGGGTGTCTGACTTTAGCTCAGGTCATGATCTCACAGCTCATGAGTTCCAGCCCTGTGTCAGGCTCTGTGCTGACAGCTGAGAGCCTGGAGCCTGCTTGGGATTCTCTGTCTCCCTCTCTCTCTCTCTCTCTACCCTCCTCCGCTCATGCTCTGTCCCTCTCTGTCTCAAAAATAAATAAACATTAAAAAAATTATTTAAAAAGTTAATAAAATTATGAAATGTATTAAAATTTACCAAATATTCATCATTTATTCATCAACTTGTGAGTCACATTAATTTTTGTATTTTATTGAGTATAGATAACACTGTAAAATTTAGCCTTTTAAAGTATACAATTTAGTGGTTTTTCATATATTCACAAAGATGTATGATCATCACCATTGTTGACGTCAAAAACATTTTCATCACCTCAAAAAGACATATACTCATGGGTAGTCACTCCATGACATTCTTTCTCCTCAGTCCTTCACCACCACTCATCCTTTCCATCTCTATGGGTTTGTTTATCTTGGACATTTCTAGTAAATGGAATCATATGACTGTGGCCTTTTGTGAATGGCTTCCTTCATTTAACAATATAACAATTTTTCATTTAACATTTCATTTAACATCTAACAATTTTTCAAGATTCATCTATGCTTAGAATGTTTCAGTACTTTATTTTTTTTTTTAGATTATTGACTAATAGTTCATTCTGTGGGTTTACCATATTTATCTGTTCATCAGTTTAAGGACTTTTGAGTTATTTCCACATTTTGGCTATTTTGAATAATGTTGCTATAAACATTTATATGGAAATTAAACTTTTTAAGGCAATTCTTTAGAGCAGTTTTATGTTTACAATAAAAATGAGTAGAAGTTTCAGATACTTTCCATACACCCCCTGCGTGTGTGTGTGTATGTGTGTGTGTGTGTGTGTGTGTATGTGTGTGTGTGTGTGTGTGTGTGTGTGTGTGTGTATATATATATATATATATATATATATATAGCTTCCCATTATCATCATCACCCACCAGAATGGTACATTTTTACCAAGGATAAACCTACGTTGATAAATCTTAATCATCAAAATCCATAGTTAAAGTTTACCATAGGATTCTTGGTGTTGTAATATTCTATGGGTTTGGACAAATGTATTTATATATCACGTATAGGTTTTTGTTTGGATATGCATTTTTGTTTCTCCTGGTTGTATACTGAGGAATGAAATTGCTGGATCACGCTATAAGTCTGTATTTAAGTTTTTGTTAGTGCCAAACTTTTCCAAAGAGGCTGCATGACATTACATTCTCAGCAATAATGTGTAAGGGTTCTAATATCTTCAGTCTTATCAACTCTTGTTTTTGCTTATACTTTGATTTCAGTCATTCCAGTTGGTGTGAAGTGGTAATCATGGTGTGGTTTCAATTTACATTTTCCTGATGACAAATGTTGAGACACTTTTCATATTTTTATTGGCCATTTCTTTGTCTCCTTTGGAGACATTTTTTAATTGGGTTCTTTTTGGTTTATTGTTGAGATGTAAGAGTCCTTTGTGTCTTTGTTCTGGATATTTTTTCTTATTCTGTGGGTTACCTTTTTTGGTTTCTTTCTTTAAAAATATTTTAATTTTTTTTTAATTTTTATTTAATTTACTTTTAAAATTTACATTCATAATAGCATATAGTGCAATAATGATTTCAGGAGTAGATTCCTTAATGCCCCTTACCCATTTAGCCCATCCCCCCACCCCACAGCCCCTCAGTAACCCTGTTTGTTCTCCATATTTATGAGTCTCCTCTGTTTTGTACCCCTTCCTGTTGTTATTATTATTTTTTGCTTCCCTTCCCTTATGTTCATCTGTTTTGTCTCCTAAAGTACTCATATTAATGAAGTCATATGATATTTATCTTTCTCTGACTAATTTCACTTAGCATAATACCCTCTAGTTCCATCCATATAGTTGCACATGGCAAGATTTCATTCTTTTTGATTGCCAAGTAATACTCCATTGTATGTACATATACACCACATCTTCTTTATCCATTCATCCATCGATGGGCATTTGGGATCTTTCCATATTTTGGCTATTGTTGATAGTGCTGCTATAAACATGGGGGTGCATGTGTCCCTTTGAAACAGCACACCTGTATCCCATGGATAAATGCCTAGTACTGCAATTGCTGGGTTGTAGGGTAGTTCTATGTTGAGTTTTTTGAGGAACCTCCATACTGTTCCCCAGAGTGGCTGCACCAGTTTGAATTCCCACCTTTTTTTTGTTTCTTGATAGTGTCTCTGGCAGCACAACAGATTTAAAGTTTGATGAAATCCTGTTTATTCATTTTGGAAGTGGGCTATCATATCTAAGGTCTTTGGTATCATATCTAAGGTGGTCATCATATTAATTGATGATCATATTGTGGTCATCAAATGTGACCATTCAAAGCCACAAATATTTACTACTATGTTTTATTCTCAAAGTTTTAGAGTTGTACTCATACATTTAGGTCTGTGATCCATTTTGATTTTAATTTTTGTGTGTAATAAGAGGTTGGTGCCCAATTTAATTGTTTCCCATGGGGCTATCCTGCTCTATCAGTATTTATTCAAAAGACTGTTCTTTCTGCATTGAATGGTGTTGGCATGCTAGTTAAAAATCACATGACCACGGGGCGCCTGGGTGGCTCATTCGGTTAAGCTTCCGACTTCAGCTCAGGTCATGATCTCACGGTCCCTGAGTTCGAGCCCCGTGTCGGGCTCTGGGCTGATGATGGCCCAGAGCCTGGAGCCTGCTTCCGATTCTGTGTCTCCCTCTCTCTCTGACCCTCCCCCGTTCATGCTCTGCCTCTCTCTGTCTCAAAAATAAATAAACGTTAAAAAAAAATTTAAAAAAAAAAATCACATGACCATAATGTTTGGGACTATTTCTGAACTCTCAATTCTACTCCACTCACTTCTATGTCAGTAGTAGGCCAGAACCATTGTCTTTAGTAACTTTTCACATCAGAACGGTGAATCGTCATGCTGTTCTTTTTTAAGATTGTCTGTTCTGGGTCCCTTGAAATCCTATGCGTGTTGAAACGAAAAGGTCAATTTCTATAAAGCAGTGAGGTGGGATTCCGCTAGGGATTGCATTGAATTCATAGACCAGTTTGGAGAGTATTGGCATTTTAATAGTATTCATTCTGATCCAACAAAAGATGTATTTTGATTTATTTAGGTCTTTAATTCCTTCAAGGATGTTTTGTAGTTTTCAGTGTGTGTGTTATGGCTTAAAAAAATATATTTCCAGTATTTTATTCCTTTAAGTGCTATTGCAAATGAATTTTGTTTTCCTAATTTCATTTTTAGACAGGTCAGTGTAAGCATACAAAAATACAAGTTGATTTTTGTATGTTCTTCTTGTATCCTATAATTCCGCTGAACTCATTTATTAGCTCTACATGTTTCTTAGTGTATTTTGTAGGATTTTCCATATATAAGATTACATTATCTGCAAATATAGACCGTTTTAATTCATTCCTTCTAATCTGGATGCTTTTTAATTATGTTTCTTGTATAATTGTCTTGCATAAGATCTTTAGTACAATGTTGAGTAGAAGTGGTGAAAGTGGATATCCTTATCTTCTCTTGCTCATAAGGGGAAGTACATGGTCTTTTATCACTAAACGTGGTGTTTTCTTTGTTTTTTTATAGAGTTCCGTTATCGTGTTGAAGAAGTTCCTTCTGCTTTTAGTTTTTTGTATGTTTTTGTCTTTCAATCATAAAGGGTGTTTGATTTTTTTCAATTGCTTTTACTACATCTCCTGAGATGTGATTTTTTTTCTATTAGGTATTATCTGTATATCCATTATCTATATTGTGATGACCATGTATTTTTTGTCCTTTATTAATGTGGTATATTATATTGATTGAGTTTTGTATATTGAACCAGTCTTGCTTTCCTGGGATAAATTCCAGTTTGTCATGGTATATAATCCTTTTCATATTTATATCTATATTCATAAGGGATATTGATCTGCAGTTTTTTGTTGCTTTGTGGTTTTCAGATGTCTTTGACGGGTTTTTTTTATTAGGGTGTTACTGATTTTATAGGATGAGTTGGAGAGTATTCCCTCTTTTACTTATAAAAGTTTGGGGTTCCTTTATAATACATTTTATTTCTAAATGTCAGTAGTAATGCCTATTCTTTCATTTCAGATTTTAGTAATTTGATTCTTCTTTTTAATCTTGGTCAGTCTAGCAAAAGCGTCATCATTTTTGTTGACCTTTTCAGAGAACCATTTGACTTGTCTATTTTCTCTAATGCTTTTCTGTTCTTTATTTTGCATGTTTCTGCTCTATTCTTTACAATTTCCTTCTGCTTACTCTGGGCATAATTTGCTCTTCCACTTCTAATTTCTTAAGGTTAATGATTATTAAAAAAATTGATGATTGTTCCTTCTTTCTTTTTTAATATAGGTATTACCAGCTATAAATTTCCCCTAGCTAGCTTACTGCATCCTATAAGTCTGGTATGTTGTGTTTTTACTTCATTTATCTCAAGATTTTTTTTCATTTCCCTTGTGCTTTTTTTTAATCCCATTGATTATTTAGAAGTGTGTTTTCCACATATTTGTGAATCTCAAGTTTTCTTCTATTGTAGATTTCTAATACATTTGTGGTGGCTGGAGGCCATTCTTTGTATGCTTTGCATTTGTTTAAATTCATTAAGACTTGTGGGCTATTATGCTCTATCCTGGATAATGTTTTTTTATACACTTAAGAAGGATATGATTTCTGCTCTTTTTGGGTGGAGTATTTTATGCATGTCTGTTTGGTTCAGTTGATTTATAGTCTTGATCATATGTTGTTTTCTTTTGGATTTTCTTATACTATTCATTTTTGAGACTGCAGCATGGGATTCTCTACCCATCCTAGTTGTTTTGTCTATTTCTCCCTTTAATTCTGTAAGTTCCTACTTCATGTATTTTCTGGCTCTGTTGTTAGATACATATTTGCTCATATTTGTTATATATTCTTAACGGAATTACTCTTTTATGATTATAAAATCTTCTTATTTGTCTCTGGTTACCATTTTTGTCCTAAAGTTGATTTTATCTAATCTTTTATCTAATAGTTTAGCCATGCCACTTGTCTCTTTGTTACTATTTGCATGATATATTTTTTTCCATCCTTTTACTTTCAAGCTACTTGGTGAAACTAAACAACTAAATTTGCAGTTTTTCTAATCCATCTGTGCCATTGTCTCAATTTGTTGGGAATCTCTAGTCCCTTTATATTTCATGTAATTACTGATAAGGTAGCATTTACACCTGCAATTTTGCTTTTTTTTTTTTATATCTTGCACCATTTTTTTCTATTCCTCCATTACTGCTTTCTTTTGTATTAAGTAGTCATTTTCTACTGTACTGTTTTTATTCCCTGGTCATTTCTTTAGGTATTTTTTTGAGTTAAGTGATTTTCCTGGAATTTACAAATAATATTTTAATGTATAATAATCTGATTCAGATTAACATAAATTTAAATTCAAATTTATTAATATACAAAATCTTGTGTGAAACAATAGAAAAAAAGACATATATATTGCTCTCTGCCTCCAGTTCCTAGTATAGAGCTCCTAAATGCCCTGTGATTTCCTAAGTAACACGAACACTAGGATCATTTTTTGTTGTAGTATTTGGTCTTTGATCCTGGTTCCTGACATTGAGTTTCTAAATCCCTCGGAATTTCCTGGGTGATAGGAGTGACTTTTGCTTCATAAGGTAACTTTGGGTTGACTGCTGGATAGGGGCTGTCACTTAAAAGACAAAATCATGATGAGAAGCTTGCAAATTTTAATTTTACATCCCATGGTCCAGAGAGGGGCAAGGGGCTAGAAATGGACTTAATGGTCAATCTATCATGCCCCTATGATGAAATCTCAATATAAATCCCCCAAATATGCGATTCAGAAAGCTTCCAAGTTGCTGAACACCTGAAGGTTCTGGGAAAGTGGTGTGTACAGGGAATGCATGGAAGCTCTCCATCTTTTATCACATACATTGCTCTACACATCTCTGCCATCTGGATGTTCATCTGTGTCCATTATTATACCTCTTTATAATAAACTGATAAATAGTAAGCTGTTTTCCTGAGTTCTGTGAGTCACTCTAGCAAATTAATTCAACTTGAGAAGAAGGTGATTGGAACCCCTTATACCTGATTGTTCAGAAGCATGGGTGACAACATGGATTTGCAGATGGCATATAAAGTGGATGGGGGACATTAAGTGGGTCTGAGCTTTTAATCTGTGGGATTTGATGCTATTTATAGGATATAGTGTCAGAACGGAGTTAAATTGTAGGACACCCAGCTGGTGTTGTAGAATTGTTTGATGTTGGGGAAAAAACCCACATATCTGGTGTCAGAGTGTTGTGAGTATGATAGTGTACAAGTAAAAGAGATACATAGGATGAGTAGTGTAGGTTTTCTTTACACCTTTGATTTATGAGCTCTGTTCACTTCCAACTCCTTTGTGCTGTAATTATTATATAAATTAAATCCTTATCTGCTGTATGCCTACCAACACAGATGTATAATGATTATTTTTACAGTTGTCTTTTAACCAGATAGGAGGAAAGAGTTACAAACATACCTTTATACTTGAAAAAAATTTACCTTATATGGTTACCTTTACCAGTGCTTTTAATTTCTTTTTGCTGACCTTTATTTCAGCCTGAAGGACTCCTTTTTGTATTTCTTATAGGTAGGTATACTAACAATGAACTCTCAGTTTTTGTTTTTCCTGGAAATGTTTTAATTTCTCCTTAATTTGTAAAGGATAATTTTGTCTGATATAGAATTCTTGGTTGATGGTCTTTTTCTTTCAGCACATTGAATATATTATGTCACTGCCTTTTGACCCCCATGGGTTCTGATGAGAAGTTAATTTATAATTTTTATGCATCTCTTCTCGGCCTTTTGGCTAAGATCGAGGGTAGTATAATCTTATTTATGATCACTTGTATATGATGAAGCACTTTTGTGTAGCTATTTCAAAGATTCTCATCTGTTGGTTTATTAAACTGTTTAGTCACGATATGTCTAGGTTTGGATTTCATTGAGTTTAACCTACTTTGAGTTAATTGAGACCTTTGAATATTTAGTTAATGTTTCCATCAAATTTGAATATTTTTGTTTTTATTATTTCTTCAATATTCATTTGGTCCTTTTCTCTCTCTCCTGGGGCTTTCATTATATATATCCTGGTTTTGTTTTACAATTTCCATGTCATGTCTTTATTAATACTCTGTATTTGTTAATATGTTCCCCTAAATTTTTATGTATGGTCTCTTTTAGTTTTTTGAACATATTTTGAAAAGCTGATGTAAAGCCTTTTTCAAATAAGTTCAACTTCTGGGCTTCCTCAGGGACAGATTCTGATTGCCTTTTTTCCCTTCTGGGTATGGAACATATTTTCTTATTTTTCTACTATCTATCTATCTATACACACACACACACACACACACACACACATATATATACATACACACATACATATACACACATACATACACATGCACCATATTTTCTTATTTTTCTATATTATATACACATATATATAAACACTTTATAAACATTTTTTAATGTTTTCAATTTATTTTTGAGAGACAGAGAAGGAGCATGAGTGGGAAGGGGCAGAGAGAGAGGGAGACATAGAATCTGAAGCAGGCTCCAGCCTCTGAGCTGTCAGCCCAGAGCCTGATGCAGGGCTTGAACTCACCAACCACAAGATCATGACCTGAGCCAAAATCTAACACTTAACTGACTAAGCCACCCAGGTGCCTCGAAATACACACACACACACACACACACACACACACACACACACACACACACACATTGCTCTCTGCCTCCAGTATATATATATATGCCTCCATATATATATATATATATATATATATATATATATATATGTGTGTGTGTGTGTGT
>NW_024412415.1:13220056-13247876 GCF_014898765.1 Herpailurus yagouaroundi | reverse complement strand
TTTTTTTTAATTGAAAAACAGTAAGCTTTGTAAACTCGGGAACTCATGTTCTTCCCCTTATTGGGGTTTTTGTTTTTGCTGTTTGTTATAGTGTGTTTGTTTAGTGACTTTTTCTGAACTGATTCTGTAAAATTTTTATTCTTTGTCATTTGTGGCTACAGAGGCTTCGGCTCAGGTAGCTTAGTGGTCAGCTAGAGACTGCACAGAGAGTTTGTAGATACCTGAAACCAGTAATTATTCCACTGCTTGTGAAGGGGCTCTGTATGCATGTTAGTGAATGCCTGTTACCATTCAGCCAGGGAGTTTAAAAGTCAGCTTTAGCCTTCACTTTCCTGCTTGTGCAAAGCGTCATGATGAGCTATAAGTGAGAGCGTAGGGCCTTTTGAGCTCTTTCCTGAAGTGGTACACAGCACTGGGAATTCAGAAAGCCCTGTGTGCATGGTATTCTAGATTCCCAGAAGTGAATCAGAGTTTTTTCCAAATCTTCTATTAACATCTTAATTTTTTTCTTGAAGCTTTCGGTGAGCTTATTGTGTACTTTAATTGTTAACTATCCCCTTAAGCCACATCTCAGCGTCCATCATGATGTTCAACATTTGTCTCTGTTTTTGACAAATGTTCCCCCTACCTTTTACTCACAGGAAAAGGCTGTGAGCACTATGCAGTTTCTCTAAGTCACTGAACATAAAGATAGCCTTGCAAGAGTAATCTTCCAAGGAAACACCAGTAAGTCAAATAAAATTTTTCTGTGACTAGAGCTACAAAAGAGCCCTAACCCTTTACTAGTCCCGTCTAGTGACCAGTATGTTCTTTATTTTCACTGTGATTGCAAGCTTTTTGGCTTTCAAGAATATTGCAAGCCTCATGAGGTAGGAAAAATGAGGTTAGGACAAGTGAAAATAACACAGTTACTTACAGAGAGTCAGCTGTTTATCTTGAATACATTCTCCCTAGTTTTCTTTTTTTTTTTAATATGAAATTTATTGTGAAATTGGTTTCCATACAACACCCAGTGCTCATCCCAAAAGGTGCCCTCCTCAATACCCATCACCCACCCTCCCCTCCCTCCCACCTCCCATCAACCCTTAGTTTGTTCTCAGTTTTTAAGAGTCTCTTATGCTTTGTCTCTCTCCCTCTCTAACCTCTTTTTTTTTTTCCTTCCCCTCCCCCATGGACTTCTGTTAAGTTTCTCAGGATCCACATAAGAGTGAAAACATACGGTGTCTGTCTTTCTATGTATGACTTATTTCACTTAACATAACAATCTTCAGTTCCATCCACTTTGCTACAAAGGGCCATATTTCATCCTTTCTCATTGCCACGTAGTATTCCATTGTGTATATAAACCATAATTTCTTTATCCATTTATCAGTTGATGGACATTTAGGCTCTTTCCATAATTTGGCTATTGTTGAGAGTGCTGCTATAAACATTGGGGTACAAGTGCCCCTGTGCATCAGCACTCCTGTATCCCTTGGGTAAATTCCTAGTAGTGCCATGCTGGGTCATAGGGTAGGTCTATTTTTAATTTTTTGAGGAAACTCCACACTGTTTTCCAGAGCGGCTGCACCAGTTTGCATTCCCACCAACAGTGCAAGAGGGTTCCCGTTTCTCCACATCCTCTCCAGCATCTATAATCTCCTGATTTGTTCATTTTAGCCACTCTGACTGGCATGAGGTAATATATGAGTGTGGTTTTGATTTGTATTTCCCTGATAAGGAGCGACATTGAGCATTTTTTCATGTGCCTGTTGGCCATCTGGATGTCTTCTTTAGAGAAGTATCTATTCATGTTTTCTTCCCATTTCTTCACTGAATTATTTGTTTTTCGGGTGTGGAGTTTGGTGAGCTCTTTAGAGATTTTGGATACTAGCCCTTTGTCCGATATGTCATTTGCAAATATCTTTTCCTATTCTGTTGGTTCCTTTAGTTTTTTGATTGTTTCCTTTTCTGTGCAGAAGCTTTTTATCTTCATGAGGTCCCAATAGTTCATTTGTGTTTTTAATTCCCTTGCCCTTGGGGATGTGTCAAGTAAGAAATTGCTGTGGCTGAGGTCAGAGAGGTGTTTTCCTGCTTTCTCCTCTAGGGTATTGATGGCTTCCTGTCTCACATTCAGGTCCTTTATCCATTTTGAGTTTGTTTTTGTGAATGGTGTAAGAAAGTGGTCTAGTTTCATCCTTCTGCATGTTGTTGTCCAGTTCTCCCAGCACCATTTGTTAAAGAGACTGTCTTTTTTCCATTGGATGTTCTTTCCTGCTTTGTCAAGATTAGTTGGCCATACTTTTGTGGGTCTAGTTCTGGGGTTTCTATTCTATTCCATTGGTCTATGTGTCTGTTTTTGTGCCAGTACCACGCTGTCTTGATGATTGCAGCTTTGTAGTAGAGTCTAAAGTCTGGGATTGTGATGTCTCCTGCTTTGGTCTTCTTCTTCAATATTACCTTGGCTAGTTGGGGTCTTTTGTGATTCCATACAAATTTTAGGATTGCTTGTTCTAGCTTCGAGAAGAATGCTGGTGCAATTTTGATTGGGATTGCATTGAATGTGTAGCTAGCTTTGGGTAGTATTGACATTTTGACAATATTTATTCTTCCAATCCATGAGCACGGAAAGTTTTTCCATTTCTTTATATCTTCTTCAAGTTCCTTCATAAGCTTTCTATAGTTTTCAGCATACAGATCTTTTACATCTTTGGTTAGATTTATTCCTAGGTATTTTATGCTTCTTGGTGCAATTGTGAATGGGATCAGTCTCTTTATTTGTCTTTCTTTTGCTTCATTATTAGTGTATAAGAATGCAACTGATTTCTGTACATTGATTTTGTATCCTGCGACTTTGCTGAATTCATGTACCAGTTCTAGCAGACTTTTGGTGGAGTCTGTCGGGTTTTCCGTGTATAATATCATGTCATCTGCAAAAAGTGAAAGACTGACTTCATCTTTGCCAATTTTGATGCCTTTGATTTCCTTTTGTTTTATGATTGCTGATGCTAGAACTTCCAACTCTATGTTCAACAATAGCGGTGAGAGTGGACATCCCTGTCGTCTTCCTGATCTCAGGGAGAAAGCTCTCAGTTTTTCCCCATTGAGGATGATATTAGCCATGAGCTTTTCATAAATGGCTTTTATGATGTTTAAGTATGTTCCTTCTATCCCGACTTTCTCGAGGATTTTTATTAAGAAAGGATGCTGAATTTTGTCAAATGCTTTTTCTGCATTGATTGACAGGATCATATGGTTCTTACCTTTTCTTTTATTAATGTGATGTATCACATTGATCGATTTGTGAAATTTGAAGCAGCCCTGCTGCCCAGGAATGAATCCCACTTGATCATGGTGAATGATTCTTTTTATATGCTGTTGAATTTGATTTGCTAGTATCTTATTGAGAATTTTTGCATCCATATTCATCAGGGATATTGGCCTGTAGTTCTCTTTTTTTACTGGGTCTCTGTCTGGTTTAGGAATCAAAGTAATACTGGCTTCATAGAATGAGTCTGGAAGTTTTCCTTCCCTTTCTATTTCTTGGAATAGCTTGAGAAGGATAGGTATTATCTCTGCTTTAAACGTCTGGTAGAACTCCCCTGGGAAGCCATCTGGTCCTGGACTCTTATTTGTTGGGAGATTCAATTTCTTCTCTGGTTATGGGTCTATTCAAGCTTTCTATTTCTTCCTGTTTGAGTTTTGGAAGTGTGTGGGTGTTTAGTAATTTGTCCATTTCTTCCAGGCTGTCCAGTTTGTTGGCATATAATTTTTCATAGTATTCCCTGATAATTGCTTGTATTTCTGAGGGATTGGTTGTAATAATTACATTTTCACTCATAATTTTTTCTATTTGGGTCATCTCCATTTTCTTTTGGAGAGGCCTGGCTGAAGGTTTATCAATTTTGTTTATTTTTTCAAAAAACCAACTCTTGGTTTCATTGATCTGGTCTACAGTTTTTTTAGATTCTCTATTGTTTATTTCTGCTCTGATCTTTATTATTTCTCTTCTTCTGCTGGGTTTGGGGTGTCTTTGCTGTTCTGCTTCTAGTTCCTTTAGGTGTGCTGTTGGATTTTGTATTTGGGATTTTTCTTGTTTCTTGAGATAGGCCTGGACTGCAATGTATTTTCCTGTCAGGACTGCCTTCTCTGCATCCAAAGCATTGGATTGTTGTATTTTCATTTTCATTTGTTTTCATATATTTCTTAATTTCTTCTCGAATTGCCTGGTTGACCCACTCATTCGTTAGTAGGGTGTTGTTTAACCTCCATGCTTTTGGATGTTTTCCAGACTTTTTCCTGTGGGTGATTTCAAGTTTCATGGCATTGTGGTCGGAAAGTGTGCATGATATGATCTCAATTCTTGTATACTTATGAAGGGCTGTTTTGTGACCCAGCAAGTGATCTATCTTGGAGAATGTTCCACATGCACTCAAGAAGAAAGTATATTCTGTTGCTTTGGGATGCAGAGTTCTAAATATATCTGTCAAGTTCATCTGATCCAATGTATCATTCAGGGCCCTTGTTTCTTTATTGATCCTGTGTCTAGATGATCTATCCATTGTTGTTAGTGGAGTATTAAAATCCCCTGCCATTACCACATTCTTATCAATAAGGTTGCTTATGTTTGTGATTAATTGTTTTATATATTTGGGGGTTCCCATGTTTGGCACATAGACGTTTATAATTGTTAGCTCTTCTTGATGGATAGACCCTGTAATTACTATATAATACCCTTCTTCATCTCTTCTTATAGCCTTTAATTTAAAATCTAGTTTGTGTGATAGAAGTATGGCTACTCCAGCTTTCTTTTGACTTCCAGTAACATGATAGATAGTTCTCCATCCCCTCACTTTCAATATGAAGGTGTCCTCAGGTCTAAAATGAGTCTCTTGTAGACCACAAATACATGGGTCTTGTTTTTTGTTTTGTTTTGTTTTGTTTTGTTTTTTTATCCATTCTGATACCCTATGTCCTTTGGTTGGAGCATTTAGTCCATTTACATTCAATGTTATTATAGAAAGATATGGGTTTAGAGTCATTGTGATGTCTGTAGGTTTCATGCTTGTAGTGATGTCTCTGGTAACTTGTGTCACAGGCTCCCCCTTAGGATCTCTTGTAGGGCTGGTTTAGTGGTGACGAATTCCTTCAGTTTTTGTTTGTTTGGGAAGACCTTTATCTTTCCTTCTATTCTAAATGACAGACTTGCTGGATAAAGGGTTCTTGGCTGCATTGTTTTCTGTTCATCACATTGAAGATTTCCTGCCAATGCTTTCTGGCCTGCCAAGTTTCAGTAGATAGATCTGTCACGAGTCTTACCGCTCTCCCTTTATATGTTAGAGCATGTTTATCCCTAGCTGCTTTCAGAATTTTCTCTTTATCCTTGTATTTTGCCAGTTTCACTATGACATGTTGTGCAGAAGATCGATTCCAGTTACATTTGAAGGGAGTTCTCTGTGGCTCTTGGATTTCATTGCCTTTTTTCTTCCCCAGAGCAGGGAAGTTCTCAGTTATGATTTCTTCAAGTACACCTTCAGCACCTTTTCTTCTCTCTTCCTACTCTGGAATCCCAATTATGCGTATGTTATAGTGTTTAATTGTGTCACTTGGTTCTCTAATTCTCCCCTCATACTTCTGGATTTTTTATCTCCCTTTTTCTCAGCTTCCTCTTTTTCCATCATTTTATCTTCTAGTTCACCTATTTTCTCCTCTGCCTCTTCAATCCATGCTGTGGTCGCCTCCATTTTATTCTGCACCTCATTTATAGCAGTTTTTAGCTCCCCCTGTTTCTTGATCTCTGTAGCAATAGATTCTCTGCTGTCCTCTATACTTTTTTCAAGCCCAGCGATTAATTTTATGACTATCATTTTAAATTCATTTTCTGCTATATTGCTTAAATCGTTTTTGATCAGTTTGTTAGCTGTCGCTACTTCCTGGAGTTTCTTTTTAGGAGAATTCTTCTGTTTCATCACTTTGGATAGTCCTTGGAGTGATGCGGAACTGCAGGGCTCTTCCCCTGTGTTGCCTGGAGTAACTTGCGTTGGTGGGCGGGGCCACAGTCAGACCTGATGTCTGCCCCCGGCCCACCTCTGGGGTCACAGACTAGTGTGTACCTTATCTCCCCCTCTCCTAGGGGCAGGACTCACTGTGAAGTGGTGTGGCCTCTGTCTGGGCTACTTGCACACTGCCAAGCTGTGCTGCTTTTATGGCATCTGGCGTATTAGCCGAAGTGGATCCGCAAGGTGCACAGGGGTGGGAGGGGTAGGCTCAGCTTGCTTTGCCTTTGGTGGTCCTCTTCAGGAGGTGCCCTGTGGCACCAGGAGGGAGGCGGTCCCGTTGGAGGGATGGATCCGCGGAAGCACAGCCTTGGGTGTTTGTGCGGTGCAAGCAAGTTCCATGATGGGAACTGGTTCCCTTTGGAATTTTGGCTGGGGGATGGGCAAGGGAGATGGTACTGGTGAGTGCCTTTGTTCTCCACCAAGCTGAGCTCTGTCCTCTGGGGCTCAACATCTCTCCCTCCCATTGTCCTCTAGCTCTCCCACTCTAGGAGCAGAGCTGTTGACTTATAACATTCCAGATGTTAAGTCCCACTGGCTGTCAGAACACACTCCGTCCAGCCCCTCTGCTTTTGCAAGACAGACTCAGGGGCTCTGCCTTGCTGGGCGGGCTGCCCCTCCACCACCCTGGCTCCTTCCTGCCAGTCTGTGTAGCATGTACCACCTCTCCGCCCTTCCTACCCTCTTCCGTGGGCCTCTTGTCTATGCTTGGCTCCAGAGAGTCCATTCTGCTAGTCGTCTGGTGGTTTTCTGGGTCTTTTTAGGCAGATGTGGGTGGAATCTAAGTGATCAGCAAGACAGGTGAGCCCAGCGTTCTCCTACAGCACTGTCTTCTTTCTGTCTCTCAAGGTGATCTTTATATCAATATCATTCTCACTTGCTGCTGGGCCTTAGATGCCTGGGTTGAAGTTGATTCAATCCTGCATGATGTCGACAGTGCTCAGAGGCCTCTGACCAGGTAAGGCCCGCTGGGGTTGGGGAGGAGATAGTTGTGGTGGGGCACGTAAAACAGTTTGTGTGTTCTAAGAGTCTGCTGGCTATGAGGACGCCAGGGTCCTGGGCAAGGTGGGGGGGTCGTCTCTCCCTAGTTTTCTAAAAACCTTTCATTAATTCCTTGAATTCTCAAAAATTTTATCCTGATAATTTTTGCCAGTGTTCTCACTGCTTGTGGAGAAGAGAATTTTTGAGGTCCTTGCTCCACCATATTAACTGTCACTCCTAATAGATTTTTTTTAATGAGTAGTCTTATATTTTTTATTTGTTTACTTTAAAGTTTATTTTTTTATTTAGAGAGTGAGAGGGAGAGGGAGACAGTATGGAAGGGGCAGAGAGAGGAAGAAAGAGAGAATCCCAAGCAGGCTCTGTGCTGTCAGCAAGAAGCCAAATGCAAGGCTGGAACTCATGAACCATGAGATCATGACCTGAGCACATACAGATGTGTACTCTATGCATTGTTGCATTTAAGCTTTGAAATATTTCATTTAGAATTTTTTGATAGTGTTCTTATGCTGTCCTTATCAGATATTGGTATCATGGCTTCCTAATTTTAATTGGAAATAGTACCAAATAACACTTTAAATTTAGCCACTGTCCTCGTGTTGATACACATACAGCCTAATAGCCTGTCTACAGTTTGTGCCATTAAAATGGATGTTTTAAACAATGACCTTTAGTTCTATAACAACTAAATCTTTATAAGTACCCTTATTAAGGATACTATGAAGAAGGAGATGCTCAATTTTAGAATAATTTTTATTAGATATTGACATAAATATTTTTCAGCTGATTTGATCTCAATCATTTCACTTAATTAACATTTTACGGGGCTCCATGATGATTATTGTAGCTGTCTGCATAAATCTCACTAGTACCCATGGCCAGGCCACTAAGAATACTTAAAAATCCTGGGCAGTACTTCATGTTGAATGTGTTTTTTAGATCTGAGCATTCAAAATACCAGCTATACCCCTTTGAATCACTACAGCATCATCTTTCTGATACATATGTGCCTTGATAATGTGTATAATAAAATTAGTTTGACCTAATATTTTTTATCATATCATTTGAAAATATAATTATTTAAAAGTATAAGAAAGATTGGGTGTCCCGAGTATATATCTATCCATCTAGAAATCCATTCATTCATTTTCCCCTTATCCCCCTAAAATATTAAATTTTGGCCATATACTAAATTAAATGGGCCAGTGGTGTTATAAGGAAGAATAACACATATTGTCTTTCTCTTTAAGGAATCCACTGAATAGTGAAGAGGCAGGTACATAAAACAAAATCTTCTGGGGTGCCTGGGTGGTTCAGTTGGTTAAGCATCTGACTTTTGCTCAGGTCATGATCTCACACTTTGTGGATTTGAGCCCTGCATTGGGCTCTCTGCTGTCGGTGCAGAACCACATCGGAGCCTCTGTCTCCCTCTCTCTCTCTCTCTGCCCCTCCCTGGGTTGGTTGGTCGGTCAGTGTCTCTTTCAAAAGTGAACATTAAAAGAAATCTTGAAGTGTTTTGGAATAAGAGCCATACTTTCAGTAATCATGTAAGTTGGATTTCCCAGAGCAGTCCTAGGATTATATGTTTTCCTAATACAATTAAATCCTCTGAATTTAATAAAAGATCTAGCTTGGATGATAAGATATCCTCCATATCTATAATACCCAAAATGTTGTGAAAGCAAAATTGAGGGAAGGATGGACTATCATTTTTTGAGAAACATAACCTTTATTTTCTATTTTTTCCTCTCTGTGTCTCTGTGTACTTACTAAAGGTTGCCCTGTTGCTACATCTTAGAGCCAGGCTGATTCAGTAATTTCTTATTAACCAACTGTCTTTGGACTTTATTTTCTCCTCCCCGAAGGTCTGGGATTCATCAAAGTGAGGATTTAATCACACAAGCTCAGGCCAGACATACTGTGAGAACACGTTCCCTTTGTTACTTGGCTCTGCCAATGCACATAAATCTATCCTGACTTAAGACTGCTTTGTATCAGAGGCAAATATCCACAAAGGAGTCTCAGATCATTCTAATAGGGCCTCAGCTGAGATCAGCAGATGCATCTGCTGGTGGGTACTTGGTACCCATCGAGACCCAGGTTCCTGAAATAAAACCCTCAACACCAAAATCTCTGTGCTCTTGGAAAGTTTAATATAACCCATGAAATACATTAATTTTTATCTGTGTCTTTTCATTTTTAATTACAGTAATCCAGATAAAATTTAAAAAATAAAACACTTGGAAACTTAAAAAACAAATCTTTCAATAAAATCACAAGATGAATTTCCAGGCTCCTTCGGATGTAGTGGCTGAATAGGGCATTGTAAGTCAGGGCTCTTCTGAGACTCTTATCTGTAGTCACAGGAAGCAGGTAGCATCAGGCAACTAATTTTAGGAATTGGAAGTCCTCCTATAATATGCAATAAATATCTATGTCAATGCTTTGGATTTATTTTTTGATTAAGAATTGTTCCTACTCACCGTGAATTTTATATTTGATTTTTGATAGGTAATTCATAAACATGGCAGAGAATTCATATTATATGAAATTATTTAGCAAACACTCTTCAATCTACCTCTGATCCCAGTAAAACAATTCTTTCTACTCTATAACAAATCATATTTTCTGTCCCTTAAATCTTTTTCTAAAAATATTTTATGCATACACAATCAAATACATACATACATTGTTCTATAGTCCTCTTCCGGTTTCCTCAAATACTACTATGGTTTTATTTACTTATTTACTTAATTTACATATAAATTCTTGCTATATTGGAACTTAATCTGGATAAAATTATTATTTCCATGTAGATTTTCAACTTAGTTTATTAAATAATCCTTTCTCCTTTAAAACAAATTTTTTTTAATGTTTATTTTTGAGAGAGAGGGAGAGACAGAGCATGAGCAGGGGAGGGGCAGAGAGAGATGGAGACACAGAATCCAAAGTAGGCTCCAGGCTCTGAGCTGTCAGCACAGAGCCCTACATGGAGACCGAACCCATGAACCTTGAGATCATGAACTGAGCGGAAGTTAGATGCTTAACTGACTGAGCCACCCAGGTGCCCCTCCAAATTTCCTCTTTTAATTTAGATCTCTATTTTATCATATACTACATTCTAATCTATACTTGGATCTGTTTATACATTTTCCATTCCACGTCTTTGATATATCTTTACTTTGAACAAAATTGTCATGGTTTTAATTACTTAATATTTATAATATGTGTTAATATATGCTTGAACTGATTATTTCTCAATACTCTTCCCTTATGTCTGACTTATATTTGACATCACCTTGCATGTACTTCTGGTATTTTCATTGCAATCATGTTAAATTTAAAGGTTATTTTATGTAAAGCTTTTATTTTCACAATAAAAATATTTCCCATAAGAAATCTGTTTTATGTTTCTAATAGTCTTACTTTGAGTCTCTTAGGAGAACTTTCAAATTGGATCTGTAGAGGTCTGACATACTTATTATCTTTATTCCTAATATACTTCAACATTTTTTTCTATTGAAAATGGATGTTTATCTTTTAAACTGTTGTTTTAATAAATGACTGTACTAGATTTCTTTGCATCACATTAGTATCTACTCACATTGCAGAATTCTATTTCTTACTGGTTTTCAGTTTTATCTTTTTTGGATGTAGAATTTTAGTGTTCAGAAAACAGAGATAATTCTCCTGTTTTCCTTTCCCTGCTTTATAACTGCAGTGATAGTACCTTAAGAACATTGCTAAATAATCATAGTGACAATCGACATCTTACCTTGCTTGTAAATTTTGGGGGGATATATTTAGTGTTTCCTCATTATGCATCATGGTTATTTGTATAACCATTTTATTTATATCATCCTATTTTATTAATATTTTTGGAATACAAATTAATACCATTAATAACAGTACCAATTCCTGTTAGTGACCTATAGGAATTAACCTATTTTTCCTTTTTGAACTATATGTTTAATTGTATATTTCCTTTTGTTTTTAAACATTGTTGCATTTCTTGAAAAAAATCCCACTTGATATTGTTGTATTAATCTTTTTAATATGCTGCTGCTTTGTTTGTTAATATTTTACATAGATTTTATCATCAATCCTCATGATGAAATTTGCCCACATCATTTTTTCTTGCAATATCTGTTGCTATTGCTATTGTTTTTAAATTGTTATCCTCACTTCGCATAAAGAATTTAGAAGCTTTCTCTTTCTGTGCTTTGGAAAAATTTAAATAGCATTAACTTGTCTGGTCTTGGGAAATGTAGTTCTCTTCTGAAAACTTTCTTAGCCTAGTGCTTTTCGGGGAGTAGCTCTTTGACACCTTTTTCTGTTTTGTAGTTATCTTTTCTGATTTTCTATTTCTTCACAGTAAGTTTTGGTAAATATACATATTTCTCTAGGATCATATGGCTTTTCCTATAAATTCTATCAAATACTTAAAGCTAAAAGTATTAATAATATACCAACTCAGGAAATAGGGATGGTATTAGTTTTATATAGAGATATAACTTATTAATTGTGTCAATTAGGGCATCTGTATCTTTTGGTTTTTAAAAAATATCCATTGCTCTGTTATAGACTGAAATTAGTGAATTAAAGTAATTTGCTAAATGATTTCTCTTTGGTGAGCATGTTTTTAACTCCAATAATCTTTGCTTTATGATTGTTGATGTCGTGTTATTTGGTAATCATTTCTGTTATGTCATCATCATAAATTTACCCTTAATTGTTGGAAATACTCTTCTATAATTTGCTTAATGTTTTTTAAGTGAATTTATCTTTATCTTATATAAAGATTATGCCCACTGTTCTTTTTTGTTTGTTTAATTTGCATTATACAAACATTTCTTTGCAAATCCTTTTAATTTCCAACTCACTTTGTTTTAGATTGTGTCTTATAAATAATGTAAAACTTTTTTTATTTGTAAGGTAATCTGAATTTTTTTATAGAGTATAAGCCATTTGCATTTATTGATATGTTATACATATATATACATACATATATATATACACCTATATATGTATACCTATATATATAAAACATATATATATATATATATATATATATATAAATACACACACAGGTATATATACAGGTGTGTGTGTGTATGTATGTGTATGTATATATATATATATATACACACACATATATATATATGTCTAACAGTTATCTCAAATTGTTGTATGATCTCTTGTGTTTTGATAGTTTGTAAAAATGTTTGATGTTTTATCTGGCTATTTGTTTTGTGTACTAACATATTTCTCATAATACATTTTTGCCATAGTGGTTATTTTTATAATTACGTCATATTATCCACTGCATGGTCTATTTCTTCAGGATTATTTATTAATTATCTGTCACACCACATATCTGATTTGTGCCCCTCAGTGTACTTTCCATATTCTTATCTCTCTTTGGTCCAGAAGTGTGACTGTTACAGACCATATCAATAAAATTCCATAACCTCTGGCTTCTGGTTCGGCTCAGCCAATGATGAGCTCTGGTAAGAAATAGTATGGAGGAAGGAGAGAAAGTCTGTTTTGCTGACCTACCATCACTGACCCTCTTATGGTGACTGATTCTACATAACCCTCTATACTGCTTCCCTTGTTCTTTCTGGGATACTGGTAGTAATTCTGGTTCTTCCTCTATTCCTTGTTATTTCTCTAAACTCACACATTATACATTATTCCTTTGAAAACAAACCTACCTCACATTTTCCTATTTTTAGTATGTCATCTCTTTCCTACTGGACCCTTGGCTGCTGTGTCTATTATAAGCAATGATTAAAATAAACATAATTCCTTCTCTTTTCTCTCCCTCCATTTCTCCCACTGCTGGATTTTATCTAATTATCATTTTTCTTAATAGCTATCATTGTGCTATTACCTATACTTAAAACTCTATTACTTGAATAATACCCACCTACAACTTGTAAACTCTGGTTCCATGGCATTAAAAATTAAGAACTCTACACATTTATGCTACCACTTACATTGCATCCCCCAACCCCTGCCCACCACACACACACACACACACACACACACATGCACACGCACACGCACACACACAGCCTCCCTCCCTCCCTCTCTCTCTCTCTCTCTCTCTCTCTCTCTCTCTCTCTCTCTCTCTCTCTCCCCAAATGTTTATTATGTTTTCTTTGTGGTCAGGGCATATGTCTATATACTGTTTTAATAAACTAATCACCATGTTGTATTATATTGCTATTAAGTAAATTTAATGCTTACTGCCAGCTGTTTTATTCTAGTTTTATAATTATCTTTTAGTTGACTGGAGATCCACTTCTAATATATGTCTTAAATTACTGCTTAAAAGGGTTGCCAGATAAAATAAAAGGCATCTAATTCAATTTTGAACTTCAGGTAAACAATGAATTGTTTTTAGTATAAGTATGTCCCAAACACTGCATGAGACATTTTTATTACTCAATCTGACAACATTATGTTGTCAGATTATAGCTCCTGAGTAACACCCTTAGTGTTAACTATATAATTTGGAGTCTGTGAAAATGGTAAGCCTGTGTTTTAATGACAATTATTTAGGTTCAGTTGTTCTTGGAACACAGCATGTACTTTCAGCATGTTATTTACACTTTCTTTTGTTTCCAGTATTATTATTTTTTAATTTTGTACATACTGAGTAGATTAAAGATAGCTGTAAATTCTTTGCCACCTCCCACCAAAACTCAGTGGTGAGAATATTCTCCTACCCTTTGAATCTGGTCTGGCTCTGTGTCTGTCTTTGTCTAACAGAATGTGATAGGAGTAAAACTGTACAATTGGAAACTTCTGCTTTCACCCCTCTTGGAAGCCAGCCACCGTAAATAAGTCAGCCTACCCTCGGGTGAAGCCACAGTTAGCCATGTAGAAAGATAGAAACTAACTATATTTGGTATTTGTTAAATTTTTTCTTTTCAACATTTATTTATTTTGGGGACAGAGAGAGACTGAGCATGAACGGGGGAGGGTCAGAGAGAGAGGGAGACACAGAATCGGAAACAGGCTCCAGGCTCTGAGCCATCAGCCCAGAGCCTGATGCGGGGCTCGAACTCCCGGACCGCGAGATCGTGACCTGGCTGAAGTCGGACGCTTAACCGACTGCGCCACCCAGGCGCCCTCTATATTTGGTATTTGTAATCCAGCTTAGACACTAGCCGACTGCAGTTGAAGGGACAGAGAGCAAAAGAGCTGTCCAGCACAGCTCTGCCTCACCCTCAGAATCCAAGCAAGTAAAATGGTTCTTATTTCAGTCACCAAATTTTAGGGTAGTTTGTTACACGGCAATGAAATTATTGTATCAAATTTTAAAAAATTTGAGTACTCAGTTTTATAAGTGTATGATATCCTTTTCTCTACCCTCCAGTATTTTCTCCTTAAATCTTTTAAACATTTCTTTTTTTGATATTATTATTTTTCTTTATTTTTTTATTGTTATAATTCATGATCATTTCCGTGTTTTTGTCAGTTTCTTCTTGCATTCCATTCAAATTTACCTTAATTTCTGTAATGGTCTTGTTTCGTATTTGTCTTACACTTCCATTCCTGAACACTGTCTACTCACTGTTAAGCTCTTTTGCTGTTGGCAGTCACTTGCCTGGACTTCTGCATGCTGTGTTCTTGTGCTTTGTTTCAGAGAAACACTGGCTTGGTTGAATTTTTTTTTTTTTAAACTCATGGTAAAATTTGGCCACAATTTCCATCTTCTAGATTTTCTTTTCTTGTAGTACAATGCCGACTTTCTGCTGTTCTCTTTTTCTCTTTTTGATTAATCATTTAAGTCATAAAGTTAGTATTCTCTCCCCTGCCCATCCCCCACTCTAGTCGAAAGGTTTTCCTAAATGCTTATTACAAGGAAGAGTGACTTGCTGGAATCTTCTTTATTTCCAAGGGTTTTGTATGTGAGTCATGGAGTCTTTACTTCTTGCCATTTAATGTGATAGCTATATGGTTCTGGGATTTTTCTCAATGCAGTGGCTTCCTTTTCCCTTAAAGCCACTGAGGCAGACTACTTAGAAAACATGGCTAGTCTGTCTGACTTTTAGTTAGCCCTATTTCCTGTGCTTCTTAGACTCTAAACCCATTTGGGAAAATTTCAGATCACAGCATATGTACCCTATTTCTACTTTTACAAAAAAAGATTTTAGGGTTTATCCCTTAGGATGTGCCTTTTACCTGTGAAGACTGTAGGTTGCTAGTTTGTCTGACGTTAGCAGCCTCAGTTGTTTGCTCTCTCATCCTCTCAAAAACATGCCAGCCTGTTTTCACTGCATATTTCCGTTTCCTCTTTTATGAGGTTGTGAGGTTTTTACCTGTGTCTTTGTTACATAACTAATGGAGTAATCTTAAAAAATTCTCCCTGCCTTTAGATAATTTCAAAAAGAGAAGTAGAAGTTGTTTAATTATTATCATTATCTTCAAATGGGAGTCTCCATAGATACTTTTAAGGTTGTCATGTTTTTATATTTGTTTTTGTTTAGTGACATACCAAAGATATAAAAAGTGGACATTAAGTATAAAGCAGATGAATAATTTAAAATTATAATAAAATTGACACTATCACATATAACATGAGAAAGATAGGAAAGTGACTAGTACATAATTTTTAATGTGTTTTCTCCATGAATAGATCACTTTCCATCTTCTTCACTGCTTTTTTTAAATAGATTTACCATATATGTTATGTTCTAAGACAACATTTTGATATTTTGCCTGTTTTTCTTTCTACTTTGTATAAGTGATTACATAGAACATACTCTTTTGTAACTTCTATTTTTAGTGCCTTGTTATACCATTTGAGCCATAATGACATGTGCATCTGTAGACCATTCTTTTTTATTGCTGCATTGTATTTCTTTGTTTGAATGCACACTACCGTACCTATTCTGTTCTTGATAGGCATTGGATTGTGTCCAATTTTAACTATCCTGAATAGTGCAAATATGAATGTGTCTACTGTAGCATAAACTATATTTGTCCAAGGAATTTACATAGGTTTGAAATTATTAAATAAAATAGGCTTATCTTCATATTTGTAAGGTAATTCCAAATAATTTTCTAAAGAGGTTATATAAAATTATATTACAGAATTAATTAGCAGAATTCCTTGTATTACACAACTTGGCCAGTCTATATTCATACCCAAATTTATTTATTTATTGCCAATACTCAGTATTCAGAGTTCAGGGACAAGAGGAATAAAAAAACAGACAATGAAGTATGGGAAAACCAGAGTATTGAGCTCCCACCACTTTTTTCTTTTACATTTATTCATTTATTTCAAGACAGAGGGAGCAGGTGCAAGTGGGGGAGGGGCAGAGATACAAAGAGAAACCCAAGCAGGCTCTGAACTGAAAATGTGGAGCCTGATGACGGGCTTGAAGTCATTAACCATGAGATCAACGCCTGAACCAAAGTCAGCCACTTAACCAACTGAGCCACCCAGGCACCCCCAAATACTGAGTCCTTAAAGCCAAGTAAAGACATTATTTCAAGGGGGAGGATTGATTAAATATGTCAAATGGTTTTGATAGAATAAATAGGTTGAAGCCTAAAAGTTGACCACTGATATGGTAAGATGGAGTCATTGTGAATGTGATGAGAATTATTCCAGTGGAGTAGTAGCAAAGAAAGGCTAAATGGAGTATGAATTAAGTGAAGAGTGTAGGTATATATGGCCTACCTTTTAAAATAAGTTCGAAGAGAAAATTGAGGCCTCAGTTGGAAAGTAATCTAACATAAAGTGACTTATTTTTATATATGTGCATACATGTAACCATTTATTGGGCGTTTCCCGTGGTCTGGATGCAACTCCATTTCCCTTACCTTTTATATAAGTAGAAACAGATTCAACCAAAAAGTGTATAAAACTTCCCAAGTTCTTATAGCTGGTAAAACCAGAATTAGAACATAAATGTGGCATCTAAAGTCACAATTTAGAAATAAATAAAAATCTTTGTTGATTCTGAAGATTCTGAAGCAAGTATAGGAGAACTTTTTGAAATGCCTCTGTTAGGTGGCAGTTCTTTAAATATTTGTGTTATTCTTAGTGCTGCTTTTTTTTTACACCTTATTTTATTTTTATTTTTATTTTTATTTTATTTTCATCATGGTAAATGTACTCTTTAATCCCCATTACCTTACTTCACCCATCCCTCCACCCACCTCTCCTCTGGTAACCATCAATTTGTTCTCTGTAATTGAATATGTTTCTTGGTTTGTCTTTTTCTTTTTTTTTTTTTTTCCTTTGCTTATTTCTTTTGTTTTGCAAATTCTACATGTAAGTGAAATCATATGGTATTTGTCTTTCTCTGACTGACTTATTTCATTATATTCTCTACCTCTATCCATGTTGTAGCCAAGGGCAAAATATCATTCTTTTTATGGCTTAATAACTTTCCATTGTAGATGTGTACCACATGTTCTTTACCTTTCATCTATTGGTGGATAGTTGGGGTGTTTATAATTTAGCTATTATCAATAATGCTGCAATAAACATAGGGGTACATGTATCCCTTTAAATTAGTGTTTTCATATTTGGGGGTAAATAGTAATGTGATTATTGGATCATAGGCTAGTTCTATTTTTTATTTTTTGAGGAATGTCCACACTGTTACCAGTTTGAATTCCCACCAACAATGCCCAAGGATTCCTTTTTCTCCACATCCTTACCAACACTTGTTGTTTCTTGTGTTTTTGACTGTAGCCATTCTGATAGGTGTGAGGTGGTATCTCATTGTAGTTTTGATTTGCCTTTGCCTGATGATGAGTGATGTTAGGAATCTTTCCTTGTGTCCTTTGGCCACATCTGTATGTCTTCTTTGGGGAAATACATGTTCATGTTTTCTGCATTTGATTATATTATTCATTTTGGGGGTATTGAATTTGTATTTCTTTTTTTTAGTCTTTATTGAATTCTAGTTGGTTAACATAAGGTGTAATATTAATTTCAGGTGTAAGATATAGAGATACAGCAGTTCCTTATATCACCTGCTGCTCATCACAGGTGCACTCCTTAATCCCCATCACCTGTTTAACCCATCCCCAAACTACCCCCCACTCTGTTAACCATAAGTTGGTTCTCTACAGTTAAAAGTTTCTTGGTTTGCTTCTCTCTTTTTTCCCCTTTGCTCATTTGTTTTGTTGCTTAAATTCCACATATGAGTGAGTGAAATTATATGGTACTTGTCTTTCTCTGATTGACTTATTCACTTAGCATAATACTGTGTAGCTCCATCCATGTCCTTGCAAATGGCAAGATTTCATTCTTCAATATGACTGAATAATGTATTATATATATTATAATATTTATATTGTATTGAATATATATACATTGTATGTGATATATATATATTTTATATATATTTATATTTATACATATATTTATATTATATGAATATCCATACATATACACACACACATACATACATACATACATACCATGTCTTCTTTATCTGTCATCTGTCAGTGGATACTTGGGCTGTTTCCATAATTTGGCTACTGCAGATAATGGTGCTAAAATATTGGGGTGCATGTATCCCTTCAAATTAGTATTTTTGTATTCTTTGGGTAAATACACAGTAGTGGTTATTGCTGGATCATAGTGGTAGTTTTATTTTAATCCTTATGAGGAAACTTCATGCTGTTTTTGAGTGGCTGTACCAGTTTGCATTTCCACCAACAGTGCAACACTTGTTTTTTCCACCTTGCCAACACTTGATTGTTTCTTGTGTTGTTGAATTTTACCCATTATGACAGGTGTGAGAGGTTTTCTCATTGTAGTTTTGATTTGCATTTCCTTCTTGATGAGTGATGTAGAGCATCTTTTCAAGTGTCTATTGGCCAACTGGATGTCTTCTTTGGAAGAATGTTTATCCATGTCTTCTGCCCCTCTTTAGTTCTATTGGTTTTTTTTGTTTGTTTGTTTTGTTATTGAGTTAGTTGTATAAGTTCTTTTCATATTTTGAATATTAACACTTTATTGGGTATGCCATTTGCAAATATCTTCTCCCATTCTATAGGTTGCATTTTAGTTTTTTGTTGTTGTTGTTTCCTTCCTTGTGCAAAAGCTTTTTATTTTGATGTGGTCCCAATAGTTTACTTTTACTGTTGTTTCCCTTGCCTCAGGAGACATATCTAGAAAGAAGTTGCAATGGCCAATCACAGAACTTGCTGACAGTGTTTTCTTCTAGAAATTTTATGATTTCAGGTCTCACACTTATGTCTTTAATCTGTTTTGAATGTGGTATGAGCTAGTGGTCCACTTTCATTCTTTTGCATGTTGCTGTCGAGTTTCCCAGCGCCATTTGTTGAAGAGATGGTCTTTTTTCCAGTGGATAATCTTTACTGTTTTGTTGAAGGTTAATTAACCATATAATTATGGGTTTTCTATTCTGTTCCATTGATCTATGTGTGTATTTTTGTACCAGTACCACATTGTTTTGATTACTTTAGCTTTGTAATATAACTTGAAGTCCGGAATTGTAATGCATCTAGCTTTGCATTTCATTTTGAAGATTACTTTGACTAGTTGGGTGTTTTGTGATTCTATACAAATTTTAGGATCATTTGTTCTAGCTCTGAAAATGCTGTTGGCATTTTTATGGTGATTGCATTAAATGTGTACATTGCTTTGGGAAGTATACACATTTTAACAATATTTGCTCTTCCAACCATGAGTATGGGATATCTTTCCACTTATTTGTGTTTTTTAATTTTTTCATGAGTGTTTTATAGTTTTCGAGTACAGGTCTTTACCTTTTTGGTTACGTTTACTCCTAGGTATCTTATTATTTTGGGTGCAATTGTTATTGGGATTGATTCCTTAATTTCTATTTCTGCTGCTAAATTATTTGTGTATTTAAATGCAACATATTTCTGTGTATTGATTTTGTAGCCTGTGACTTTACTGAAATCGTTTATCAGTTCTAGCATTTTTTTTTTTTTTTTGGTGGAGTCTTCTGTGTTTTCTATGTATAGTGTCATGTTACCTGCAAATAGTGAAATTTTACTTCTTTGCTGATTTGGATATTCTTTATATCTTTTTGTTGTCTTACCTCTGTGGCTAGGACTTCCAATACTATGTTCAAAAATTGGTGAGAGTGCACATCCTTGTCTTGTTCCTGACTGGAGAGGAAAAGGTTTCAGTTTTTACCCATTTATGATACTATCAGCTGTGGGTTTTTCATATCTGGTGTTTATTATGTTGAGGTATGTTCCCTTTGAATGTACTTTGTTGAGGGTTTTTATCATGGATGGATGTTGTACTTTGTCAAATGCTTTTTTGTTTTTGTTTTTGTTTTGCATCTATTGAAATGATCTTACGGTTCTTACCCTTTCTTTTATTAATGTGATATATCTCACTTATTTACAAATATTGAACCACCATTGCAATCCAGGAATAAATTCTACTTGATCATGCTGAATTATTTTTTTAATGTATTGTTGGATTAGATTTGCTAGTATTTTGTTGAGAATTTTTGCATCTGTGTTCATCAGAGACATATTGGGTGAGTTCTCTTTTTTGGTGGTGTCTTTATCTGGTTTTGGTATCAGGGTAATGTTGGTCTCATAGAATGAATTTGGAATTTTTCCTTCTCTTTCTGTTTTTTTTTGGAATAATTTCAGAAGACCAGGTTAGAAGTTAGAAGTTAGAAGACTAAGTTTTCTTTAAGTGTTTGGGAGAATGCACCTGTTGAAGCCATCTGGTCCTAGAATTTTGTTTGTTGGGAGTATTTTGATTACTCATTCAATCTCATTGCTGGTTACTGGTCTGTTAAAATTTTCTATTTCTCCCCATTTCTGTTTTGGTAATTTATCCATTTCTCAGAAATTATCCATTTCTTGTAAGTTGTCCAATTTGTTAGCATATAGCATATTTTCATTGGTATAGTAAATCCAACAATCTCTACCAGTTCTACCTCAGCCTTCTAAAAGTTTCATGGAATGGAACCAACAGTGGGTGTGCAATTGCAAAACCTCTTCTGTTTCAGCATTACACCAGTGAACAAGTAAGAGAGAATGAGAGAGTATTTGGCTTGAAGTACATTTAGAAAGTCTCTAAGGGTCAGTGACTCTTAACCATTGCACTTAGTTTGAAATAGCAGTGCGTTGGGTTATAATTGGAGGCTTTATTTTTTTGAAACTTACTCATTTGAGAAATTTTATAAACATGGTGCAGAAGGATTTACATAAAAACACCTCCATGGTATTGATTGTTGTTTGTTCCCCTGGACCAAGGACACTGAGCTCTCCTAATATCTGTTGTTATGTGACTTGGTCAGGCCATTTAATATCTGGATGCCTTACTTTCCTTGTGTACAAATAAGTGATAGTATTTTCTTCAGCAAGAAAACAGAGTTGCTACAAAAATTCAAGATTATAATGATATACATAAAAGCTCTTTAAGTAACATAAATTACTCTATAAATGGGGTTGATAATTTGCTGTGCTTGAATTTGGGCATTATAAATAAACTATTGATGAATGAGTAAAATCATGAGAAATACATCCCAAGTATTTTTTTAAAGATAAAATTATATTCAGTAAAATGTGTAGATCTTAAGTGTACAGTTCAATGAATGTTGACAAATGTACACACTCCTTTAACACCCAACCAAGATGCAGGGCCCTTCTGCCATGTTAAAAAATCCCTAAGTTCTAGGAAATCCACTCCCAGCTATATATCCAAGGAAAATGAAAGTATCTGTCCACAAAAATAGCTGTGCAAGAATTTTACGTGTTATTCATAATAGCCAAGAACTATAAACAGTAAAATATCCAGTAACAGGAAAGTGTACAAGCAAATCATGGCCTATCCATGTGATAAAGTACCATTTCATAATAAAAAGGACTAGACATCAATACATGCAATAACATGAATGAAGCCTTTAAACGTTGAAAGAAACCAAATACAAAGAAATGATTCTATATGCTTAAGTCTTGAGATTCTAAAAGTAAAATAATCATGATGCTTAACCCTCTACAGCAAAGAGATTAGTACATAGAAATAAATGTTCTGAATATCAGAAAGAAAGGGAGGAGGTACTGCTTATTTTCTCCTCAAAATGTAAGTATCTTCTCCCTTGTTTTAATGTATTGAACTTTATGACTTTGGCTATATTTTTTCTGATGAAAATTACTAACATGTTAGAAATTATAAGAAGAAAAATTGTGTTAAATATTAAATGTATCTTGAAAGCAAAACACAATTCCTAAACAAAATGAATAATTCAACTCAAATTCTCCCATCTCTTTGAAGTGTAAACAATATGTAATAAAAAAAATCTATTAAGTGGCTGCCACATGAATTTTGAATACAAATAATTTTATAGTTGTTTTTACTATATAATATTCACCATAAATATATCAACAAAGGTCTCTTGGGAAAGACTTCTATATGTGTGTGTGTGTGTGTGTGTGTGTGTGTGTATGTGTATATACGTACATGTATACACACACATATTCTTTTCATTGTGACATGGTACAGATTTTGTCCAAATTCACTTGGCATAATGTCTAGGATTTCTTGTTTTTAATGAACTGTGATGTGGCAGTGTATCTGGACAAAATTAACACTGTTTACTATTTACTTGATAGATTAATGACTCCTGTGTAACATCTATGCCCCATTTTATGCTGAAAATTCATGAAGAAGCTCTGACAAAGATGCTAAATCTGATAGGACATTATTAAAAATATTATGAGGGAAGTGAAAAATGTGCAGTCTTTACATTAAAAAAATGTTATAATTGCATTTGTGCAACTTTTTGAATGGTTTAAGAAATTGATGATGTTGTACACCTGATATGCAAATGTGTTGCTCCTTGGTCATAATTTTTTTAAGTGACTGAGCTCTGTCTTGTTCAGAATTCTCCTCTTGGGGAAATTTACATACATTTTACTGCTGCTTCTGAAGTCATAACCTGCTTCTGTCTGTGTTCATTATGCTTTTTTATTTTTTTTTTCAATATATGAAGTTTATTGTCAAATTGGTTTCCATACAACCCCCAGTGCTCATCCCAAAAGGTGCCCTCCTCAATACCCATCACCCACCCTCCCCTCCCTCCCACCCCCCATCAACCCTCAGTTTGTTCTCAGTTTTTAAGAGTCTCTTATGCTTTGGCTCTCTTCCACTCTAACCTCTTTTTTTTTCCTTCCTCTCCCCCATGGGTTTCTGTTAAGTTTATCAGGATCCACATGCTTTTTAAATTTTAATTCTTATTATATTTTGTTTTTCCTATTAGATTTAACAGAACTGAAAATAAATTCTGTTGGTGGTAACTGACATTACCACTCTTCTTTTTCTCTGTGGAGACTTCAAAAATAGGAGATATGTTACATTGATATAAAAGGATCATTTTATTATAGCACTTAAATACTATCAGAAGGTTTTTATAAAAAGGACACAGACCTTTAATTACCTATAACTATACAGAATTGATTCTCTGATGAACTTTTTATACATGAAGATGTCCTAAAGAATTCTTATATGGAATGTGTCCTTACAGTACCTTCAATTATTTTAGACATGTTTTATCTGGCTGAGCTTTCTTTTACAAAGAGTTTCCACTGATTGTAAAGCTATACCTTCAAATAAAACAAAGTAGCATGTTTCTGCCCAGTTTGTCTTCATTGCCTTCTTTAAAGGTCCAGTATTTTGTGGTCAATAGCATGTGAAGAAAAGATCCTCAGTAACCTCTTCCATTATTTTCAAATCCCTTTCACTGATATTTTTGTGATCACATAGTGGTTCTTTATATCATGGATTATTTTAATCTTGCTATTGATATTTGTGTGTCTGTTTTCTTTCATTCAAAAAACTTTGTGATATCATCCCATGGTACGTTATCATCACATTGAATGCCTATAACAGCATTCGTTTTTCAGAGATACTAATTTATGAATTAAACATTTGCTGACACAGTGTTTTATGTTTTGTATTTACTTATCTTCATGTTTTTATAGGTTTTGCATTACTGTCATAGTAGTTTTTGTAAAAGGTTGAATTTGTATATCATATTTATTTTATTCTCTGTAATCAAGTCCTTCCAATATTTTGCATTATCACAAGACAGTACATTTAAGCAAGTGTTATGTTAATACACCAGGAGTAAACATGCTGTTTGCTTCCAGCAAACAGTCTGGGGCTTCAGCCATCCAGAAACTGGGGTATCAAGGATCAGTATCTGAGCATTATTCTTCATGCTGACAACATAGCAGTGAATAACAGGCAAAGTTCCTATCTTTGTTTTGTTTACATTATATGGGTGGATAATTTACTGTGAATAATACATAATATGTCTATAGAATAGCTATAGGAAAAAGAGATAAAAAATGATGGTATAATAAGCAAGTGCTATTTTAAGTAGTATTATCTAAAAGATTCTCTGTGAAGATGGCTTTTAAAAAGACCAAGAAGTATAAACTAAGTGAGGGAATGGGCTTTGAGGAAATGTGAGTGAAGGACATTCCAGTCAGAGGGAACAGTAAGTACAAAAGTTAGACTGTCAAAAGAGACATTTGAGAAATGGAGAGAAGGCCAAGGTGGCTGAAGTGGAATAGATGAGGTAAGAGTGGGAAAAGGTGGGGTTAGAGATGGAGGCAGTGACAAGATCATGTGGCACTTGTTAATCCATTATGAGATATTAGGGTTTTTATTTTAAGTGAAGTAGGATATGATTCAGCCAAGGAATCACATGCTTTGACTTGTATTTTAAAAGAATCATTTTGGCTTGTATAGGAAGCAAAGAGGTCAAAGAGACAAAAGACAAATCTAGGAGACCAGTTAGGAAGTTATAACACTAGTTCAAACAAGAGATCGTAGTGACTTGGTCTAGGGAGTCTAAGGTTTCAGTGGTAGAGGTAAGAACGTATGATTAGATTTTGGATTTATTTTGAAGATTGAACAAACGAGAGTTGAGGATGTATAGGTTATTACCTCTTTTATATATAAGAAAACAAATGTTTATAAAAGTTAAATAACCAGAAGTAAAGGAATGAAAAGTACAGCATTAAAACTGTTGGTAATATTCTCGTTCTTTATTTGGGTAGAGGTCTTAGAGATGCTCATTAAAAATATCCTTTAAGGGGCGCCTGGGTGGCTTGGTCAGTTAAGCGTCCGACTTCAGCTCAGGTCATGATCTCACGGCCTGTGAGTTCGAGCCCCGCGTCGGGCTCTGGGCTGATGGCTCAGAGCCTGCAGCCTGTTTCCGATTCTGTGTCTCCCACTCTCTCTGCCCCTCCCCTGTTCATGCTCTGTCTCTCTCTGTCTCAAAAATAAATAAACGTTAAAAAAAAATAAAAATATCCTTTAAAATCTATATTAATATTAAGTGTCTTTTTATATTTCTTAAAACTTTTGTTAATATTATATGTCTTCTTTATAAAATAACATATAGAACTTAATATTTAAAAAGTTGAGTATCCTTTCCAAGATTTCCAAGCTAGTACATAGCCCTAGCAAGATGAAGACAAGTAGAAAATGGATTTATAGCAGTGCTATCAACAATAACCAAGTTATGGGAAGAGCCCAAATATCCATCTACTGATGAGTGGATAAAGAAGATGTGGTATATATATAGAATGGAATATTACTCAGCAATCTGAAATAATGAAATCTTGCCATTTGCAACACTGTGGATGGAACTAGAGTGTATCATGCTAAGTGAAATAAGTCAGTCAGAGAAAGACAAATATCCTATGATTTCACTCATATGTGGAATTTAAGAAAACATATGAACATAGGGGAAGGGAAGGAAAAATAAGATAAAAACAGAGGGAGGCAAACTACAGGAGACTTAAATACAGAGAACAAACTGAGGGTTGCTGGAGAGGGGATGGGTGGGGCATAAGAGGGCACTTGGGATGAGCACTGGGTGTTATATGAAAGTGACGAATCGCTGGGTTCTACTCCTAAAACCAATATTACACCAATTACCAATATTGAATTTAAATAAAAAAAGAAAAGTGGACACTGGATATGGAGGACAATGTAAATTAGGTTGTGCATCTCTCACCCCTGTTCTCTTTAGTATCTACTCACCCTTGATTTACTCTGGTAGAAGTTTACATGTCCAATGTGGGGGGATGCAAAGTCACATTAATTATCACATCACCATGGAATGATGTCAATTTAGTCATACTTTCATCTAAAACTGAAAATGTTAGCTGCTATATAATGGGGAAAAATGAAGGCACGTGAAGTAATGAATTAATATAAATCACACATGCTGCTATATAAACCATTGCTACCATTTCTGTAGCTGGTTATGGGTTACTCCTCCTCAGCAGTCCTATCTATACTCTTACAATACTCATTCCGCATTGTCCATACCATCTGCCAGCATATCCACTTAACGGTGATTCTTACCTATACCTTTTGGGTGACATAGCACCTCATTCTTTTAGGATCTAACTCCGTAGTCATTATTCGGTTGCTGCAGTTTCCCATTTATTATAACTTTTGGGCAAAGTAATATTACGAATTTCCTGGGATCCAAATAGTATTCTTTGTGTCTATTCCATAGCACCAATACAGTCTGCCCTGATAATCATGATAAATCACACAACCAGTAAAATGACCTCCTTTTCTGAATGTTGGTCTAGTATTATATGGAATCTAAGATGGCCAGTAATAGTAGCAGAATCCAAATCACTTGAATTATGATGGTGTTTGGTAATAAGAATACTCTTTCCCTTGGCTTTCGGATCTGTAAATCCATTGATCTCAACATCAGAGTGACAGGAATCAGATTCTTCAACTAGTTTAGTTGGAGTGATAGGGAGAAAAGTCAGTCCTACCTTTTTTTTTTTTTTTTGAAACTTAGGCTTATATGGAGAAAAAAACATATTTTGACTCCTGTTTTAAAAGGTATGCTGTATCCTATAAAATAGCGCACTAAACCCATAGGGTTGTCTATATGTTGTTGCCATAGGTTAACTTTTAGCAGTGCATTTCCTTCTTCTCACTAAAGGGGCAATGGGATGTAATTTGAGAACAGTGAATTCTGTAAACATGAACACATTGTATCTTACTTTTTTCTTTTAATAATTTTTCTAAAATGTTTATTTATTTTTGCAAGATACAGACAGAGTGCAAGCAGGGGAGGGGGCAGAGAGAGAGGGAGACACAGAATCCGAACCAGGCTCCAGGCTCTGAGCTGTCAGCACAGAGCCTGACACGGGGCTCGAACTCACCAACCGCAAGATCCTGACCTAAGCTGAAGCCAGTCTCTTAACCCACTGAGCCACTCAGACACCCTCATCTTCCTTTTTCTTAATATTCATTCTTCAGCTAATAGAGCATTAGCTATAAAGTCAAGGCATACTCAGTTTCACTTAATTTTTGTATATGAAACTTCTGGCATTAAATGTGCCACTTGCCCAAAAATGTGTTTTTAACCAGTTTAATTAATAGTATGCATGGCCTGTGTAATCAGAAATAAAATCCAACAATATCAAATTTGTCCTAAATCTATTGCTTTATAACGTAAGTAACTTGGCCCAAGTACATTAAAAGGAAAGCCACAAAAGCAGAGAACTTTAGGTCAATTGCTTTAAAAGTCCTTAGTTATTAAGTATCTAAGGGAGTTCATTCATTTTTTTTTAATTTCTCTCTCCCTCTCTCCTTCCTTTCCATCCTCCCTCCCTCCCTGCCTTCTTTCTTCTTTCTTTCCTTGTTTCCTTCCTCCTCCTCCTCCTTCTCCTCCTCCCCCTCCTCCTCCTCCTCCTCCTCCTCCTCCCCCTCCTCCTCCTCCCCCTCC